>NW_028227267.1:95288356-95648356 GCF_978045245.1 Mus caroli | reverse complement strand
CTATAATAAATTCTGTGTGAAAAATGAACCATACATAATTAATGTACAACTGTTTATCAATATATCTATATTTGTGTTTATGCCCATATACACAAAATCAAGTTTTTAATTTTCTAAATGTTTACTATGAATCAGTTTCCTAAAAAAAAAAAAGTTAAGCCAGGCAGTGGTGGTGCACACCTTTAATCCCTGCACTTGGGAGTTTCTGAGTTCCAGGCCAGCCTGATCTACAGAGTTGATTGGTCCCAGGACAGCCAGGGCTACACAGAGAAATCCTATCTTGAAAACAACAAACAAAAAAAATTAACTTTTGGAAATTGGTAAATTTTTTTTCCAAGATCACATACATTTCTGAATATAATTTTTTAAAAACCTTTAATGGCATTGGGGATTTAGCTCACTGGTTGTAAGCACAAAGACCTGGGTTTAGTCCTCAACTCTGGAAAAACAAACAAACAAACAAACAAAACCCCAAAATATTATCACCAGCACCAGCAAAAAAGCCAAAAAACCTTACCTGAGCATATTTCCCAGGATTTGAATATTTGATTGTAAAAACCAGTTTCTGTAAGAAGGCCTGTAAAAGCCGCCTTCTCTCTAAAACTGCCATCTCTCGGGTGGCGTGAAGGGAATACGGATTACCAAACTAACTGGATTAAAACATTTCCTGAGAATCCTAGACTCTGAGGCTGAGATCCCCTCCACCCATTTGCAGTGCTAGGGACTGAACATACACACTGCACAGCATAGACAAGTATTCTGCACTGAAATATATCACCAGTCTTTTTTTTAATATGGCATTTTTACTTGATAATGATAGACTGTTTATGAAGAATAGTTCTGTATGTATGAGAAACCGGACATCCTATTCTAATGTAATACTGTTCATATTTTTGATATTATAATAACATAATTCCCCCTTCCCAGTCCTTTTTACAAACACTGCTCCACTATACAGCCCACTCCACTGCTTCATATTCACAGCTTCTTTGTCTTTGTGTTGTATTCCTGTGTGTTCCTAACTATCTAAGTACGGCCTGTTTGGTCTGCAAGTTACTCATATACCTGTGGTTTTAGGGCTCACCATGTTAGCATGCCTACCGGTGTTGTCCTTAGCACACGTTTAGGCAACCATGATGCTGAGACTTCATGGATGTTGCTTCTTACATTTTTAGAGCAGACCCCTGTTCCTCAGGCATGACACCCCCCCAAGATCTCTTAAACTCTTAAAACACTTTATTTTATGAGCTTACAATCTTTATTTATTTATTTATTTATTTATTTATTTATTTATTTATTTTGTCTTTTGAGACAGGGTTTCTCTGTATAGCCCTGGCTGTCCTGCAACTCACTCTGTTGACCAGTCTGGCCTCGAACTCAGAAATCCACCTGCCTCTGCCTCCCAAGTGCTGGGATTAAAGCCATGTGCCACCACCGCCCAGACTCTTTTTTTTTTTAAAGTGTTCAGGTGTATTTTTCCTTTTTTTTTTTATTAGATATTTTCTTCATTTACATTTCAAATGCTATCCCCAAAGTCCCCGATACCGTCCCCCTGCCCACTCCCCATCCCACTCACTCCTGCTTTCTGGCCCTGGCGTTCCCCTGTACTGGCATCTGGGTTCTTTCCAGCTTCTGGCTATTATAAATAAGGCTGCTATGAACCTAGTAGAGCATGTGTCCTTATTACAAGTTGGAACATCTTCTGGATATATGCCCAGGAGTGGTATTGCTGGATCTTCCAGTAATAATATGTCCAATTTTCTGAGGAACTGCCAGACTGATTTCCAGAGTGGTTATACCAGCTTGCAATCCCACCAAAAATGGAGGAGTGTTCCTCTTTCTCCACATCCTCACCAGCATCTGCTGTCACCTGAATTTTTGATCTTAGCCATTCTGACTGCTGTGAGGTGGAATTTCAGGGTTGTTTTGATTTGTCTTTTCCTGATGATTAAGGATTTTGAACATTTTTTCAGGTGCTTCTCAGCCATTCAGTATTCCTCAGCTGAGAATTCTTTGTTTAGTTCTGTAGCCCATTTTTTAATAGGGGTTATTTGATTTTCTGGAGTCCATTTTCTTGAGTTCTTTATATATATTGGATATTAGTCCCCTATCTGATTTAGGATTGGTAAAGATCCTTTCCCAATCTGTTGGTGGCCTTTTTGTCTTATTGAGAGTGTCTTTTGCCTTACAGAAGCTTTGCAATTTTATGAGGTCCCATTTGATTCTCCATCTTATAGCACAAGCCATTACTGTTCTATTCAGGAAGTTTTCCCCTGTGCCCATATCTTCAAGGCTTTTCCCCACTTTCTCCTCTATAAGTTTCAGTGTCTCTGGTTTTATGTGAAGTTCCTTGATCCACTTAGACTTGACCTTAGTACAAGGAGATAGGAATGGATCGATTCGCATTCTTCTACATGTTAACAACCAGTTGTGCCAGCACCATTTGTTGAAAATGCTGTCTTTTTTCCACTGGATGATTTTAGCTCCCTTGTCGAAGATCAAGTGACCGTAGGTGTGTGGGTTTATTTCTGGGTCTTCAATTCTATTCCATTGGTCTACTTGTCTGTTGCTATACCAGTACCATGCAGTTTTTATCACAATTGCTCTGTAGTACAGCTTTAGGTCAGGCATGGTGATTCCATCAGAGGTTCTTTTATTGTTGAGAATAGTTTTTGCTATCCTAGGTTTTTTGTTATTCCTGATGAATTTGCCAATTGCCCTTTCTAACTTGGTGAAGAA
This sequence comes from Mus caroli, assembly GCF_978045245.1. Lineage (NCBI taxonomy): Eukaryota > Metazoa > Chordata > Mammalia > Rodentia > Muridae > Mus > Mus caroli. Next base: position 95,645,617 of record NW_028227267.1, on the reverse strand, counting down.
TTGAGTTGGAATTTTGATGGGGATTGCAGTGAATCTGTAGATTGCTTTCAGGAAGATAGCCATTTTTACTATATTAATCCTGCCAATCCATGAGCATGGGAGATCTTTCCATCTTCTGAGATCTTCTTAGATTTCTTTCTTCAGAGACTTGAAGTTCTTATCATACAGATCTTTCACTTCACTTCTTACATTTTTAGAGCAGACTCTCTGCTCCTCAGGCACGCCACCCCCCCCCTTTGTTTGAGACAGGGTCTTTGTCTTAAGTCACTGTTGTACTGCTATTAAGAAACACCATGATTACAGCGACTCTTACAGAAGAAAGCATTCCATTACGCGCTAGCTTACAGTTTCAGAGGGTTAGTCTGTAACCATGGCGGTGCACATGGTGAGGGAGCAGTAAGCCTGCATCCCGACCAGCAGGCCCTGAGGGAGAGAGAGACCGGGCCTAGTCTCCATCAAGACCACAACTCCTAACCCTGGTTCATTCAAAGAATCCCACTTCCTATGACTAAGCATTCAAATATATAAGTCTATGAGGGAAATTCTTACTTAAACCACAACAGCCTTACTAGGTAGCTCAAGCCATGAATCTAAGTATCCTCAGGGTGACCTTGAGTTTATGATCCTTCTGCATTGCCTCTCGAGTACTGGAATTTATAGCATTAGCTAGTACATTTGATTTACCTTGATCCTTTTGTTAAAAAAAAAAAAGTTTCTACAAGTTAATACCAAAGTGTTCATTTACAACTGCTAAAAGAGCCTTTTAAGAACACATTGTAGCTGTGTACATTGTTCTGAGAAATACCTGAGAGCGGCGTCTTTCCTACTTGAAGTGCAATAGGTGAGAAGGTAGGTGAGGAAATAGCCGACGGGCTTGTGGTTACGCTTCCCAAACTGTATTTTTTCACACTGTTCTGAATGGGGCTGGAAGAAAACTGTCCCTGTGATAAAAAATAAAATTAAAAAGGAAAAATCAAGTCAGTGATCAGTGAATATATTTAATTTCCCTTTGCCGTGGTTATACTGTATGTTCTTTGTCATCTTCACAACATGCTTATAAACTAGGAGCTCACAAGAACCAGCAACAAAAGGCACCTTGCAACAGAGATATGACTGCTAAAAATTCTTGAAATAAGATTTCAACATAAAATGAGTTGGTTTAAACAAATCATTCATTGCATTTCATATCAAATAGCTGTCTGTGAAAATGTCTCTAATTTACTCCATCAATGCTAATCCAGTTGTCACACTGCTAATCTTGTTAATTCAGTAGGTAACCCAGGCTGCAATTCCTTGAGACAATCTGTACACCTCTCTACCTATAAGTACAAAAGTGAAATCTGCTGGAATCATACATGCAAACTGAGAACATTCTCAGGAAACTGAATACCCCAGGGTGACGTCCCTAGATGTGATTTGAGTATTTCCATGCAAGCATATCTACGACACACTCCTTATGGCACATGGTATCTACACAGGGCTTCTACAGTAACAGAGACAAGTCCTTTGGATAAAACACCTCGAGCGATCCCCGGGCACTGTAGGGAGGACTTCCAGGAGATGGTGAAGGCAAAGGGTCCGAGATGCTTCCATTCACATCCAAAAAGAGCTTTCTTCTCAGAGATGAAGAGCTGAGGTTCCCAGGAGTGTGGGCCACAAAGTCATCTTCTCTAAAATAGTCTCCTGTATTTACCAACAACAAAAAGAAAGCTAGTCATTGGAAGAAGTAAACTGTACTTGTAGCACCGATCTTTAAAACAGTCATAAAACATGTTTGAAATTTTCTCATACATGTGTGTATAATGTTTAAAGTGTTATTCTTTATTTTGAGAGTTTTTTCATTATTTATTTGCTGTTGTTATTGTTTTGAGTCAGGGCCTTACTATGGAACCCAGGACGGCCTTGAACTTGTTGAGCCTGCTGATTGCCAGGAGTGTGCCACCACGCCTGACTTGTTATCAGTATTGTCTTATACCAGCACCATTAAAATGTAATCATTTGCTGCCCACAGTAAAGTTCACTATGATAAAAACACTAACTTAGGAAATGTTCAAGAAACAGAAAAATTTAGAAGTTTACTATTTAATGACAACACTACCATTCACAAAAAGCCAACAAAATGAAAACTTCTGATTTAATACTGATGAAATACTCAAGTCATACGGCATTTACCTAATACGGCTTCCAAGTTAAAATCCACAGGAAGAGACAGCAGAGTCTGGCAGGCAGCTAGAAGTAAGCAAAGAGATGCAAGTATGCACACACAAAAGCATGTGGCAGCCCATGGCACGGGCTGCACATGTGCCTGCCAACCAGCCCTGTCCCCGCACGCTGCAGGAAAGACAACCAGTGCACTGGTGCACTCCATTCCGTGCCCTGCCCGCCACCCTCCTCTGCTTCTTTTCCCCCAGCTTCCTGATCAGAGCTAAGGGCAGACAGACGCTGGGAGAAGACTGGTACTTGGAACGGAACCAAGCACCAGTCACCATTACACCAGCAGACACTAGGGGGGCTGTCATATTAACACATCTGTGCTTTCTTTAGGTCTTTCCCAAGCCAGAAATCAATTCACAATTCACCTATTTTACATACGGAAGCAACACACGACTGCTATTTTTCTAAAATGTGGCTGAATACAATGTTTTAACCTAAGAGTTTTTAAAAGTCAGCTCTCAAGACAAAGCTGTCTTAAGTGGAAATGAATGGACTGTGTTTACGTTAACTGTAGCTTAACCTGCAGCACGTTCCTTCCCAGAGTCCTTCTGCTCACACCTACCGTTGCACTTCTGAGAGGGAAGACTTGTCTTTTTCCCACCAGGAGAGTCATCATTGCTACTTACACCTGTAAAATATTTTAAATAGAGAAATCCTAATCGTATACTTATTTAAGTCAGGGTTACATTTTCCAGAATTAAATGCTACACACTACAGTCTTTCATATTTAAGGATAAATATCTAAATTTATAATTTTGTTATGTTTCTGTTGGATTATTTAACAAAAATAAAATAAAAGATTACCATACCAACTGAGAAGGTCTCATGTAATTATTAGTTTTTAATGACAGATAATTATATGTGGCTTTGGTATACAACTAATGTTTTCATATGTATATACATTGTTGAATGAGCACATAAGGTCAATATATCTCCAACAGACTGTGTCATTTAATTTCCCTAAAATGAGTTTAGTAAAACTCAACTAAAATATTAGATTATTTTGACAAAGAAACCCTGACACGTGATGAATAAAACCATGCTCGACTTCATCAGAGTCAACAATGACACTGTAGTGCACGCTGGCACACGCCTTTAATCCCAGGATTTGGGAAGCAGAGATAAGAGATCTCTGTAAACTCAAGGACAGCCTGGTCTACATAGAGAGTTCCAGGACAGCCAGAGCAGCAGAGACACTGTCTGAAAAAAAAAAAAAATTCATGTTTTTTAAATCTTCTGATTTACAACTTATCAATCACTAGATCCAGTATAGAATTACAGAGTTGACCAATCGTAACTGAGAACAGGAAAGGAGTGGGCAAAAGCCTGAATCATCTTTGCTGGATCAATACTGTCAGAATGGGCACAATAAAGACAATGTTGGATTTTATGCTCCCTTCTGCCAAAACCCAGGAGCTGATTTTAGAATGAAGTGCGAACACCTTCCTGCTAGGCTTCCAACCCCTCGGAGCGTCGGCTGCCATCTGTTTTACTGCTGCTCTCCTGGGGTGAGTGAGCAATCTCACAAGAGGAAAGACTCACTCTAGTGCACATTTCACCACAGCAGAACACAGGGCAGGGTGAAGGAGAGGGACAAGATACTCCCAAGGACTTGCCCCAGTGACCCACTTCCTCTAAGGCCCCACCCACCTCCTAAAGTTTCCAGACTCTCCCAAAATAACTGGGATATCACTGTCTGGGAACTAAGCATTATGATACAGTTTCCTCCCATTCTTCTGCACCAAACCCAATGGAGGTAACACAGAGTAGCTCTGTCATGTACAAGGCATGCTAGACACGCAACAGATACTATCTTTTGGATCTAGAATGTTTCCCAGTGGGTTTATCCTCAGCTTAGTGCTATTTAGAAATATATATTCGAGGCCCATTGGACTTGCAAACTTTATATGCCCCAGTACAGGGGAACGCCAGGGCCAAAAAGTGGGAGTGGGTGGGTAGGGGAGTGGGGGGGGGGGAAGTGTATTGGAGTGTATTGGGGACTTTTTGGATAGCATTGGAAATGTAAATGAAGAAAATACCTAATAAAAAAAAAGTAAAAAAAAAAAAAAAAAAAAAAAAAGAAATGTATATGCTTTAAGGTGTGGGGCTTCACTTGAAGGTCTTATTAGCCAATAGGGTGGACCCTTGAAGGGAACAGAGAGTCCACAGTCTCTCTCCTTCCTCTCTCTCTTCCATACCTGGCCACAATTAGAAGAGGTTTGCTCCATCGAGCTCTCCTACCATGATGCACTGTGCTGTGCTGCGTTGCTACAGGCCCAGGGCAGAAAGGCCAATCAGCTGAGGCCTGAAACCTCCAAAATGGAGCCAAAATAAAGCTCATGTTTACCTACCACGCACAGGCTCTGGGTTTAGTCCCCAGCATGGCACTCCCTAGGTATGGTGGTCTATCAGCAGGAACCTCAGAACTCAACAAGTATAGACAGGAAGATCAAAGATCAAGACTTAAACAGGGGACCTCATTTCAAGGAAAAAAAAAAAAGAAAGAAAGAAAGAAAGAAAGAAAGAAAGAAAGAAAGAAGAGGAGGAGGAAGAAGAAGAGGAAGAGAAGGAGGAAAGAGAATAAAAGAAGGAAGGAAAGAAGGAGGGGTGAGGGGAGGCATTCTGCAAAGGGAAGCCTCCTCTATTATTCTGGACATGAGTAAGTCTACTCTCCTTGCAGGAGGACACACTGTTCTGTCCTCCGGGGGTGACGAGAACATCTTCACACATTCGCCTATGCACATGCACACATAAACTCAGCTTTCCAAAGCTACTTTGGAACAAACTCTTTTCGTCCAACTGCTTACAGCAACAGGTGCAGGAGTGTGACTGTCCTGAAAGCTAGGCTCATAGCGCTACCTGATGCAGCACAGCTTTGTAGAGTATCTCTTGACGCTACAGTACACGACAACAAGCTGGGCCCCCTTTATAAAGACTGTCTTTTCTGCGTTTTTCTGAGACTGCCTCACTTCAGGAATAAAAAGTTTCTCAAAACAAATTACTACTACAAACTAAGATTATATGAAGGTATAATCATCTGCAAGAAAATCCAATACTAAAACATGGGAACGGGGAGAGGCTAGTAGTTATGACAATGTCGCCATGAACACAGAACTTCAAAGCCGTGAGGCTAATTCTCTAGCTTAATCAGAATCAAAAAGACTGACTACTGAATACTGACTCTTCTGCTCAATACCGGGACAGCCACGATCCAGGTCTCTGTTCCATATCCCCTGCCGCTGTGAGTCTATAATGGCTGACAATGCTATGGTACGGGACAGCTGGCTTTAATCCCGTTCTATCACTCTTCCCATCCCAGTAGCCTTAATATGTGCTCCAACCTCCCAGTAGCCTTAATATGTGCTCCAACCTTCCTGACCTGGCGATGGCTCAGCAGCAGCAGAGGCCAATGACTGCCTGACTTCCTCCTGTGAGAAACTCCTGAAAGCGTTTAGAAAGCGCTTAGAAAGCGTTTAGTGCTGCCCTTGTAGAGAAAGTGCTTGCTCCCGCCAGCCATGTGTAGCATCGCCGTGCTTCCATAAGGAATGTCTTCCTCATACTAAGAGCACATCCACGCTACAGTCAGTGGTCAGAAACAAATGACCAAGAGAGCAAATATAAGACACCCACTGCCTGTGGGATTGCTGGATTACCCTGCACGTGCTCCGTACAGTTCACAGATGAACAGTTGTGCTATATACCCTGCCCCCAAATCTTCTTGTCCCCACTGTTCCTCTGGCTGTGTAAAAACTAGGCAAGTCATCAAAATAACCCAAGTGACCTGAGGATTGTATTTAATATACTAACCTTCAAAAAAAACCACTGAAAATGGCAATCATAATTCAACTCTATTTAAAAGCAACTGTTAAACCAGGCGAGGTGCACGCCTTTAATCCCAGCACTTGGGAGGCAGAGGCAGGCAGATTTCTGAGTTCGAGGCCAGCCTGGTCTACAAAGTGAGTTCCAGGACAGCCAGGGCTATACAGAGAAACCCTGTCTCGAAAAAAAAAAACAAAAAACAAAAAACAAACAAACAAAACCCCCCAAAAACAACTGTTAACCCTTAATGAAGCCAATACAGGTATCTTTAGAATTAGTACTCATAATGGTCATAAAAAAATGCTTTCTGAAGAGAATAGCAAACAACAACAACAAAAACCCCAAACATATTTCAATTAAGTTTTGGTATTTCCCTGAAAAGGAGATAGTCTTATCACACAGAGACCGAATGTGAAGCAGCCTCCTAAGCAACGCCTGTGAAGGGGGCATCACTGTGCTTCCCCACAGGCATGGTCTCGGAGATGCACGCTGAACCCTCAGTGACTTAGCCCCTGGTTTCTGCACAGAGTACTCACATTTACTGGGATGAAGCTCTGAAGGCTGTTTTCCATCATGATCAGTCCAGGGAGAGGGCACAATGACATCTTTAGTAAAAAACTAGGAAAATTCAAGTTGTACAATTAGGCTTAAACCCCCCCAAATAGGGAGAGTACCTTCATTGTTTCCAAATAACCATACAACTGACCCAAGTTAAGGGGGAAGAAGTGTAGAGTCCACACAGAGAGAAGTCTTGATACTTTAAACCAACCATTGAAATTTGAAACTTACAAACTAAGCTGAGGGTATCATCCACAGACAAGTTACTTTTGCTTTCTCTGCCCATTTGTTTTGGGGTTGGTGACAAGTGTAAGCTTAGAAGCAGTAAATGGAGATAAGTGTGCACATGTGAGTAATGCTGTAATTGGGGTAAGTGTGCACATGTGAGTAGTGCTGTAACGGAGATAAGTGTGCACATGTGAGTAGTGCTGTAATGGAGAGAAGTGTGCACACGTGAGTAATGCTGTAACGAAGATAAGTGTGCACATGTGAGTAGTGCTGTAACGGAGATAAGTGTGCACATGTGAATAATGCTGTAATGGAGATAAGTGTGCACATATGAGTAATGCTGTAACGGAGATAAGTCTGCACATGTGAGTAGTGCTGTAACGGAGATAAGTGTGCACCTGTGAGTAGTGCTGTAACGGAGATAAGTGTGCACATGTGAGTAGTGCTGTAATGGAGATAAGTGTGCACACGTGAGTAATGCTGTAATGGAGATAAGTGTGCACATGTGAGTAGTGCTGTAATGGAGATAGGTGTGCATATGTGAGTAGTGCTGTAACGGAGATAAGTGTGCACATGTGAATAATGCTGTAATGGAGATAAGTGTGCACATATGAGTAATGCTGTAACGGAGATAAGTCTGCACATGTGAGTAGTGCTGTAACGGAGATAAGTGTGCACCTGTGAGTAGTGCTGTAACGGAGATAAGTGTGCACATGTGAGTAGTGCTCTAATGGAGATAAGTGTGCACATGTGAGTAGTGCTGTAATGGAGATAAGTGTGCACATGTGAGTAATGCTGTGCGAGAATGAGTTTGCCTTAGCTCTCAAGAACTGAGTCTAAAGTCTCAGGAACTTGGACAACTGCTCTTAAAGCCAATACTATAAGTAAAAGTATGTAAACTTACAGTTACATAAGTTACACTCAATCAGTCATTCAAACCGTATTCCTTATACATTACATTTGTCAGGATCTATGTTTTGAGGTTAATTATACCTTGGGCATATTCATATATGCAGTGGACTCTGTCTCACTGTGATGTACTGAATGGCAGCCGTACTTTGCCCATTCAGTGATAGCATTTTAGTAGCTGGAAGCTGGCTCTAGTTTGAGTATTTACAGTATGGGTAGCAGCAATCACTGAAAACATACTAGGTTTACAAAGAGAGAGCCAGCTGGTACTCACGCACCTCTGAGTCACACAAGCTATTCTACTCAAGTGAACAAAACCCATCTATCTGTATCTCTACCTATCTATGCACGCATTTATCTAACTATCACCATCCATCCATTTACCCATCCATCCTCTTTCTCTCTATGTATAGAGAGCGTCTTTGTTCCTAATGCAGTACTTTCCCCTTCCCTCTGTTTCCAGGGTAGAACACTGTCCTTTCACTGTTACAGAGGGGACAAAAGCTAACTTCCATAACTAGAGCTGTGGTGAGCCTCCTATAAGGAGATCAGGTGAGATGGAAGGAGGGGAAGGAGCTAACTCTAGGAAAGTGTAGAGGACGTACTTAGGAAGCGTCGCACACACTTACACACAGACTCAACATTAACTGCAACCCAAATAGGATGCATTTAGAATAACAAGTAGAGCACAGGCATGGGAAAGTTTGGTAACAATCAGTGTTACAAAAGCAAAGCAACAGCAGCAGCAGCATAGACAAGGAGTGGAAATGCTCTGGCCTCAGGGGGTAACAAGGTGGGGCCCGCCCACGCCCACCGGGGCTGAAAACCCAGAGCCTCCAGTTTACCAGTCCACTGCCAAGAAACACTTGCACAGACCACACACTGTAATAATGAACACAACTTAACATCTATCAACAAGGCATTATTTATGCACTTACTAAAATACAAAAATCTGTAGGGTGATTATTTGTAAAAAAAAAAAAAATCTAAGAAAGATCAAGAAAAATAAAATAAAATCAAGATGCAAATCAAAATGAGGATAAATGGGTCTAACATATTCAGAGGATGGTATTGTAAATATACAATAGTCCCCACTGCACAGGAAAAGCTGCAGCAGTTTCCTTCAGAGACTGATAAAGACACCTTCTGTTCTCTCTTTATATCTGACAGCTTTGCTTTTGACATGTATATATAAAATATACTCTGCATGTGATACACTAAGTCTGACTTCCGCTAATTTATTCCCCTGTTTTACCTGGTGAACTTTCCTTGACACAACTTCCAGGATTCTAAAGAAAGAAGATATTTTCCAAAATGTGGCAATACTATACTTGAGATATTTAGCTGGGAAAGAGTAACAGTGGAAATTTAGAGCTGGGCAGTGGTGGCGCACGCCTTGAATCCAGCACTTAGGAGGCTGAGGCAGGTGGATTTCTGAGTTGGAGGCCAGCCTGGTCTACAGAGTGAGTTCCAGGACAGCTAGGCTACACAGAGAAACCCTGTCTCGAAAAGCCAAAAAAAAAAAAAAAAAAAAAAAAAACCAACCAAACAAACAAACAAAAAAAAACAGTGGAAATTTAAAACTAGACGAACTGAAAGGATGGACCATTTAGAGACTGCCGTATCCAGGGATCCATCCCATAATCAGCTTCTAAACGCTGACACCATTGCATACACTAGCAAGATTTTGCTGAAAGGACCCAAATATAGCTGTCTCTTGTGAGACGATGCCGGGGCCTAGCAAACACAGGAGTGGATGTTCACAGTCAGCTATTGGATGTATCACAGGGCTCCCAATGGAGAAGCTAGACAAAGTACCCAAGGAGCTAAAGGGATCTGCAACCCTATTTTTGGAACAACATGATGTACTAACCAGAACCCCGGAGCTCTTGTCTCTAGCTGCATATGTATCGAAAGATGGCCTAGTCGGCCATCAATGGAAAGAGAGGCCCATTGGACTTGCAAACTTTATATGCCCCAATATAGGGGAATGCCAGGGCCAAAAGAATGGGAATGGGTGGGTAGGGAAGTGGGGGGCGCTATGGGGGACTTTTGGGATAGCATTGGAAATGTAATTGAGGAAAATATGTAATAAAAATATTAAAAATTAAAAAAAAAAACTAGACGAACAAAGGGAAACAAGGTTTGTCAGGATTAAGCATTATAAGCGTTAGACCATTTTTTAAACCAAGGTTGGAATCTGAAGTATAAGGGACAGAAAGTACGTTAGAAAAATCAAGGAGGAGCCAGTCACCCGACCCCAGAACAGGCCGTCAATATAAATCTTTTGCGGTACAGATGAGCCAGTGTACAGCTAAAGAATAGGAATGTGTAGTCAAGTCCAGAGGGTAAGCTGGAGCGTTCAGAAGGAGCTGCTCTGACATAAACTCGTGCTGAGGAAAGAACGGGGTCATCTTTATACTAGAGTAGGAAACTAAACCATCTTATGACTATATTCCACATTCGTAAGAATTAACAACAAAACACAAAATTAGTATGTATGGAAACTAGACAGTGGACAACTAAAAATTCTCAGCTTCCTTTAGATAACTCCAGCTGGAATCAGAAGTTGTGCTCCTCAGGCTCTGAAAGCCCAGGGCAGACAAACTCTGTTAGGCCTTAGGCACGAGATGACTGAGGAGCAGAGCATAGTGCCCCAAACCAGACTAACCTAAGCAGGGAAGCCGGTGACCTCCACGAGCATAAGGGAACTACTGAGCCAGCTGGAAACTAAAGAGCTCAGAATGGTGGGGAGGGGGACACAAGGGACCAGAGGAGAGCACTGCGGACCACAGGGAAGTGTGACAGTGAAGGATTTCAAGTCTTCCTAAAGGAGAGGGCACACATACAAAATTCATTGTTGGCTGGCTTAATGATCATAACAGTGTTCAGTTACCTCTTCAATGGCTTTTTGTCTTTTGTCTTCCACATCTTTATCTATTCTATACAGAAATAAAGAAGAAAAATAACCAGGCCATTATTTCAACTTATTGAACATTAAAGAGCATTTAATTCATGGAGGTATTCTGAAATTCACATTAGCTGTCATGCTTACTTCCCTCTTAGTCAAACTCTGAATGGAAGAAAACTTCCTTTTAAAAGGCTTTTACTGATATACCCAAGTTTCTACCAATAACATAATTTAAATAAAGTGCTTTTAAGCAACAGAAATGAAGTATTTCATTTGATAGAAAACTAATAACTGTCCAAATTCTCTTCTCTTCATTTACAGCGATTTCTTTATAGTGGTAATTTTAGGATAAACATAATTCTAAAAAGAAATTAAGAACCTACTGTTTTGAATAGATAAGCAAAAATATTAATTCTAAAATATACTAACAATATAAAATTTTGTCCAAATTTTTTGTTCTAATGAAATACAGAATTACAACACAAATTTTTCTGCTATAAACTTTAGTATAAAATGTTGGGTCCCAAGCACAAGGCACCACTGCCAGGGATGTGGCAACTGGCCTTGTGAGACCACTTCTTTATCTTATGCCAGCAAGCAATGTCCATCCATAAATTGGTAAATAAAATTGAAAAAATAATTCCAAATGATTTTCCTCAGTAACTGTTCATGTACCTAGCTGTTCCAGCTTTAAAGGAAAGGAAAAAAAGAAAAAAAAAAAAAAAGGAAGCCTCTATGAGGGTGTGTGTGTTGGTTAAGTCAAGGAATTATGACAAAATAAACTACGCTGATCCGCGCGTGCGTCCTAGCATGCGCGACAGACCCTGAGTCCAACAACTCAGCTGCTTCCACTACCGCGGCCATATGATAACCATACCAAAGTAACTGCATACGCATTAATCTCGCTTGAGCCCAGCCCTTCTGCAGTCTCACCAGAGGGGCTCAGGTCTGAAATATTCAGCTAATTATTGGAACCAGGTGACCGCTGGAACTGATAACTCTACTGTGGCAGATAGGGCAAAGTACCATGTCTAGCACACTGCTGCACACACATATGCACACAGGCGGCTAGTTCTCTGACTCCTCATGCTTTCCTTTATTCTGATACACCTGCGTGCACTACACGTACTAAGGGAAGGGCTGAGGGCCCTGGGAGTTAGAAGAGGCTTGTTGTTTGTTTCCATGCATAAACCGACACCTTCTGAGGAGAGTGTTCACTTCTTTTGGTAGAAGGACGAGCACTCAATGAACTACATCAGTAAATTAACATCAGAATAGATTCCTGCTTTCCTCCTCTAACAACAGATACACCTACTCGAATACACAAAAATTCTCTTTCTAAACTCAGCCAGATAACACACCGCTATTTTTGTAAAATATATTGCAACTGTGGGCTACTTGTCCAGTTAGCTTTTCAGGGCAGGAGGGATGTGCAGTGCCTCAGAGCTCAGGAAGTTACCTCCACAGATGGCACTGTAGCTGTCTGAATTCAATATACTGAAGAGGCAGAAAACACAGTATATATTTCGGGGGAGATAAAAAACTTACGCATATACTCATTTGACTTATTTTATCTTCCCTATGGAAGGTATTACTTAAAATGTAAAACTGTGCATGCTTTTCCCTTTTCAGCCCATTCCCTTTTGTCTATGACTTCAGGTGAGTATTGATTATGGGTGAATGGTCATCAGGACACCAAGCAGAGAGAAATGGAGTAGAAAAGCAGGCAAGCGTTCGGAAGGACATCTCAACAGATGCATCTTTCTATGAATTAATTCTAAATCCAGAGAAGAAAAGATCCAACTGCTTTGGACTATCAATATACCTATTTTATGACAGAAAATTAAATACAGAAAAGCCATGTATTTGATTCTTTTTCAAATATTCAAAAAAAAAAAAGACTATAAGCATTGCTCAGCCATTATCAAAGAAGCTTCCTCCTGAAGTAGATGAGAGCAAATACCCATAGCCAGACATTGTGCAGACAAATTGGGCCATTCAGCATAAATGGGATGTCTCCATCACATCCCTTTCTCAGGGCTCAGGGAACACTGCAGAGGAGGAGGTAAAAAGAGTGTAAGAGCAAGAGGTGGTGGAGGGTACCGTGGAGACAAGGCCCTCTACACCAACATGAGCACCACTCATCTGAACTCACAGATGACGCAGCATGCACGGCCTGCGTGAGTCTGCACCAGTTCCTATGTGTACAGATTATGGCTTCCAGTCTGGACGGAGTGGGTCTGATTCTTGTGCTTTCTCTTGTGCTCTGTTCCTTCTGTTTGCTTTGTCCAACCCCAATGTATAGGTTTTGTTTCACCATGTTATATTATATTATGTTAATCATATCATGTATATCATACTATATTATATTAGCATCCCTTAGAAGCCTGTTTATTTTCTTAAGAGAATGGAAAGTGAGTGGGATCCAGATGGAAGGGGAGGTGTGGAGTAACTAGGAAGAACAGAAGGAGGAGAAACCATAGTAAGATATATTATATGAAGGAAAAAAAATCTACTTGCAATAAAAGAAAAGAGAAAAAAATCAGACTGTAAAAGGAAGGCTCTTTAAACTATAAGTATTGCTTCCTAGCAATCTGTTAATTAAAAACCTAGCTCTGGCCCACTGGCAAAGTGCATGCTCTCTCTACATTGAACATCACTGAACAGCACAAGCCGGAGGCACACTGGTGTTTGAAAACTACCTAACACATCAACAAAGAAGTTCAGACTACCCAGGTGGCATGCAGAATTAAAGGGAAGACAATTTGCGGGCCCACGGAACGGCTCAGCAGGTAAGGCACTTGTCATGCACAGCCCTCTGCCTGAAATCAGCCTCTGGACTCCAAGGTGGAATGAGAGACCCAACTATTAAAGGCTGCCCTCTGCGCTCCACACCTGCTCCATGGCATGTGCTCTCTCGCTCACAGATACTGTGTGTGCACACTCACGGATCTTTTAAAAGGAATTGCGATTCCTCGATGACCTGTGTTAAAGATGAATGATGCTCAGAGCTCTCTACTGCCAACAAATGCGGCTGCATTCAGTGAGCTGTTAGGTTTTAGCCTTCCCTGATCAGGCAGCAACTGAAACGTATTCTGTTTTCTTCTTAGTCACCAACCCAAACATCAGAAAGACAACTATAGAGAAAAGTTACAAATGTCAGAGTGCTTCTCTAGCTAACCAAGCACTAGGAAGGCAGACGTGTTTTGAGTGTGTGTGGGGGAGGATTGGGGGGAGGGGCGTGGCATGTGTGCACATGTGTCAGTTGTACAAGAAATGGATTCCTATACAGACTGCAATTCTAAGTCAAGGGATCGTTCCAGAAATATAATGCTTTAAACTTAAAAAGGGAAAAAAATCCACATTAATTTTTTTCTTTGTTGATATATGTACACATATAAATAACAGGCTTTTAGAAGTTCGTATTTTTCTTTACATAAGAGTCTGCTACTATACTCAAGTAGGAGAAAGGCAAACTTACCGAGAAAGCCTTAGGTAGGAAGCCTGCCGATGGATCTCCTCTGGATCAATCTCTACAGGATTTATTATGGCCAGCTGATCAATAGACCACCTAAATTTCCCTGGAGTCTTAATAAAATAAATATACATATAAAATCAAACTAAAATAGTTCATCAAAATGATACCCAATATTACCTTCAAAACTGCAGATGGCTAGAACATAAAAATCTTTTGTGGCTTATACTTTCTGAGTTCAATTACTGTAAATTAAATGGCAAATGTAACCAAGTCCCACTAAGTCAACCTGCTGCACACTATCTCTTAAAACACCACCGTCTTCTGGACAATTTTAAAGATAGCATAATACTCTAAAAACCAGAGCAACAAAGCTATAGAAATTAGATTAGCATGCATGAGGGAGAAACGGTGCCCGTGGTTAATTTACCAAAGGTAGAAGACATTAATCGCCATTGAGAATGAAATCTCAACTACACAAGTAGCTCCAACAGCTCCTGAAATAACTGTCCTCAAAATATTGAATACCATCTAGGGCTTCTCCATATGCAGCTATTCAGCTGGTCCCAAACCTTACTCAAATCTAAAACTGTAACTACAAATATCCTCAGGGGAAGGCAGGCAGGGTGTTATCATTTCTGGCTTTGAAGTTTAATCACAATTTAACTGATGCCAAGTGGACACCTTTACTCCCAGCATGCAGGGGCAGGGGCAGGGGCAGAGGCAGGTCAATCTCTTGTGAGTTTCTGGCTAGCCTGGTCCAGAGAGCTTGTTCCAGGACAGCCAAGGCCACACAAAGAAACCTTGTCTGGAAAAACAAAAACCAAAGCATTCTTTTATTACTGTGGGCATATCTATGTCCATGTTTGTGAGGATATAAGTGTGTGTGTGTGTGCGCACGCGTGCATCTGCACACATGCACACTAGGAGGCTGGAGGCCAATCTTGGGTATTATCCCTTGGTTTTTTGAGACAGGGTCTTCATTGGCATTGATCCAATTAGTAATCTAGGCTGGCTGGGCAAGGAGCCCCAAGAATGGGGCTGTATTATCTCCCCTACACTAGAAGGACAACCATCCATCACCCCTGGCTTTGTGACATGGGTCCTGGGGCTCTAACTCATGTCCTTGTGCTTGTTCTACAAATGGCAAGCATGCTACCTACTGAGCTATCTTCCCAGCCACCGTTATTTACTTTGGATTAAGATAATTTGAAGTTAGACAACTTTAAAATAAGCTAAGTCTTATCATAATCAGTGAATGTTGCAAGGCCAAACTAACGCAATGACTATATAAACTGAGTCTGGCTCACGCACAACTCTTTCCTGTCTACGCTGCCATAAAACGCAGAAGAAACAGCCATCTGGTGTCTTAGTGAGGGTTACGATGACTGTGATAAAACACCACGACCAAAAGCAACTCTGGGAGAAAAGGGCTGATCTGGCTTAGACTTCCATATTACTGGTCACCATTGATGGAAGTCAGGGCAGGAACTCAAACAGGACAGGAACCTGGAAGGAGGACCTGAGGTAGCCATGGCCTCGGGAGTGCTACTTAATGGCTTGCTCAGCTTGCTTTCTTACAGACCCCAGGACTACCAGCCTGTCAATGGGACCATCCACAATAGACTGTGCCCTCCTATACTAAGTTTTAATCAAGAAAATGTCCAACAGGTTTGGCTGAAATGCAATCCAATGGGCGCATCTTCTCAACTGAGTCTGAGACTTGAGCTTAAAGTCAAGCTGACATCAAAGTAGCCAACGCACCTTGCTTTACAACAGCTTTTCTAGGTAAGTGTGCTTAACAAATCAAAAGAACCTTGCCAGGGTAGCAAAGTAAAAAAAAAGCAACACTGATGAAGTCTTCCCTGATTTCCTAAAGAACACACTTCCTATGTTCCATCCTTCTGATAAATATTATTCATAGGACATGAGTTACAATTTCTTTTTTTTTTTTTTTTTCGGTTTTTTGAGACAGGGTTTCTCTGTGTAGCCCTGGCTGTCCTGAAACCCACTTTGTAGACCAGGCTGTCCTTGAACTCAGAAATCAGCCTGCCTCTGCCTCCCGAGTGCTGGGATTAAAGGCGTGTGTCACCTCGCCCGGCTACACGTTGCAATTTCAAAGTTGCTCATTTTGCTGAGTTTTTTCCCAACAGTGCAGGACTTTGCTCCCTTTTATAATAACCGCAAGCTTTATTAGGGCTAAACGTTTTCAAATGGCCGGGCAAAAGGAAACAAAGTTATCACTATTTTATGACAGAAAAATAATAAGAAATTCACATTTCTGTGTCCATAATTCGTTACTAGAGCGTGGCATGTTTGTCTCCATATTGGTCTTGGCTGCTGTCTTTGGTCTGAGGTGTATATGAGTAGCTCAGCTGTGACCAGCTAACTTGTAAAGCCTGTCTGCTGTTTCCTGTTGGTGTGGGCAGTTCCTGGATGTCGACCTACTGCGTAAGAGTGCTCAGATCATGTCTGCTCAAAGAACCATTAGAAGATTAGGTGCCATCTTCTTCTTGTATTTACACTTAAAATTATTTGTAGTTACTTTCACTTAAAATCACTTGTAAACACTAGGCAAGAGAAACTTACTGGTAGTTTTGTGGACTTAAAGATAGAAGGACTAGCAAGGGTTTGTTCATGGAGATTAGAATAATCACTAGGACTTTCAAAGGGATTTAAAACAGGAATCCTTCCTGGAGTTTCTGGTGTTATTTGCATTTTTAATTCGCTGACATCTCCCATAGCCCAGGAAGCAAACTAGAAAGAAATCAAAAGTACACATATTAAAATTATTGAGTATCATAGATACTGACAAAATACATTCAACATCTCACTCCAAATCGAATCCTCTTGGGGTTTTCTATGGTTTACAAAGGAGAATCAGTCCTGCACGTTTTCTCAAGCCTAACCTTGGGAGCTGGGGAAGGTACGGCAATGCTCCTATCATTTTTTCAGAGGAAGCAACACATTGCACGGAAGTTATGCGGCATATATGAAGCAGCCAACCAGTTATGAGTGGGCTCTGGTCCAATCTGATTACACCAAAAATAAGTGCCTTTCCAACCAAACGATTTCTATTTGTCGTTTTCTTTATCCATCATCTCAAGACTAAACCGTATGAAAACCGTCCGGATACCCAAATAATTCCATACAGTACTGCAATTATTACTACTGGCACGTTAGTCCTCACTTGAACAGGGTGAGTGACAGGCTGGATCCAGGTGGGGATTTAAACTACTTTTCCTAAAGAGCACTCCACCTCCGGGATCCAAAGGCACGCTGCATTCCTTCCAAAGCGGGTTACAGCCAGAAAGGGGGAGGGGGGTGGAGAAGAAAAGAATTTACTTTTGGAAGTTCAAAGTTGAGCGGGCTCCCTCGGTAACAGCAGAGACGTCACTTCCAGCGACCATTCAGTGTCCAGGCGCCCTCTCTCTCTGCTCCCTTTCACACCTAGGCGAGCTCACAGGCACGTCTGGGGCCAGGAAACCAGAGCGGTCCACCTCGAAGCAGGAGTCCAGGCCTGGGGCCACGGAGAACGTACCTACACTCGTGGGTACCGTGGAAGTTCTAGCATCACCCTGCAGATGCCCACGCCAGGCGCCGACTCTTTAACTCCCTCTGTGCTCTCCGGCCAACCAGGGCGCGGGGCGGGGAGAAGCCACTGGCCAATCACGTCCCACCGCCGTCCGCGAACCAGCCAATGGCGTCGAGGCGGCGGGGTGAATTCGAACGCTAACTCCTCGCCCTACGTTCCGCGCAAGGGAACGAGGCTCCAAATTCAAATCAACGCGGTCCAGCGTCGGCGCTCGGCGCGAGGGGGCGGGGCCCGGGCGGCGGGGGCGGGGCCTGGGCGGTGCGAGCGCAGCCGCGCGGTGTGTGGGCGGGGCCGAGCGGCGGCGGGCGCTCCAGTTCCGGGTCAGGCCTTCTCGCTCCAGGCGGGAGCTTCTCCTCTCCATGGCGAGCGGTAGCGGCGCGGGCGCGGGAGCGGGTGCGGCGGCCTCGGCCAACCTGAACGCGGTGAGGGAGACCATGGACGGTGAGTGCGCGTCGTTCTCGTCTAACCGGGCCTGCGCTTCCCGGCGCCGAGTTCCCCGGGTGGAGGCGTCGTGGAGGACCCCACGGTCCCCGCGTCGGCCTCGGCGGTACCCTGCCAGGGGACGGGGAAGGGGACCCGCCGCGACCTCGAAGCTGGCGGCCCCAGAGCTCCGGCTTTCCGCTGCGGCGGAGTTTGGCGCGCGGGGGCCGTTCCAGGCCTCGCGACCGCTGCCTGCGCGCCCAGCCTGGGGACAGGCGACCCGCCCGGTGTCTGGCGCGTGCTCCTGTAGCTGGAGAAGCCTACGACTGGAGACCCGGCGCGAAAGGGGTCGTGGACCTTTTTGTCCACGCGGTGAGCTCAGTTCCGGGGCCCAGGCGTTTCAGTAACGGGTTATTTGTTTCCAGTGATTGAGCACCTCTCCCCGTCACCATCTCTCACTCCTTAGATCGGGCGACACGGGTGACCGCGGTTGTGGGTGTGTCCGCGCCCGCTGCCTGATAGGTAGAGCGCACCCGCAGGTACAGAAATAAATCTGAGTTCCCTTTTCTCTGCTATGGTTCTGCAGCTTTGTCCCTCTCGGACCCAACGCTTAGAAAGTAACTATTATTCGTAAACAATAAAATAAAGTTGTAGCTCCGAGGGGGTATTGTTGGGTATTTAAAATAAGACAGCCAGGTAAAGTGTGTATCAAGTGATCGGTTTTATTTGCTTTTTCTTTTGCGTTAGCAAGCATCTTTCTTTGTCTTAATTTTACACGTTTCCATCTACGTGTGGTGCTACAAGTCTGTTTTGGCAGTGGCTTTGATGGTTTCCAGAGGTTACCCCCTCAGCATCTTTCTCAAAAGATAACCTTATGTAATTGTCGCCGTCCCGCCCTGTGTTTTCTTCTCTAAACGCCCACTTTCTTATCTTGCTCCTTCTGATAGAATCTTTGAATGTCCTGCTCTGATCACTGCTTTCATTTTTAAAGAGTAAAACTGCTAGAAGCTTTGCATTGGTTTTCCCCACCTCATAGGTGTTTGGCACATTGTTCTTTTTCTGTCTCCAGCCTGTCTTTTTTTTTTTTTTCTTTTTTTCATCTTAGATGTTCCACGGTTTATTGTTTTGTAAAATAAATGTATGTACACAAGGGTACCGTTGTGGGTTTCAGGTTGTGTTGTTCTGAGATAAGACTCTTCGCCCTGTGTAGCCTAGAGTGACCTCAACTTCCCGAGCCTTCTCTTTTTGCCTCTGGAGCGGCCATGGGGTGGGGTGCTGGGTGCACCAGTGTGTGTTGTGAGTAGTATCTGAAGAGAACGGGTTAAGTTGGTGGGCCTGCTGTGAGGGAGGGCTCAGGCTTGCATCCCAACCTTTTATGAGAGAACTTGTTGTAAAGTAAAAAGTACACAGTATAAAAACATTGACGAAGTTTGTTTGCTTTTTTAACGAAGTAAGAGTATGTGTGAGGTTTTAGCGCATTTAAGTCACTGTTCAAGAACCAACATGACATTTTCAGTTTGGATCTTCCTTTGATAGCAGTTTTTCTTGAAGCTCAAATGTTTTTCTCCTTTTCATTCTGCTCATTTCAGATTCCTAACCGTGACTTTAAGCTTTTCCTGTCAGTGGTTGCTAGGTTAGTGGGACTCACCTGTAAAGTTTTCTTTTCAATTTCGAGGGCAAGCAGGTATGTAACTTTGCACATGCTGTGGGAGGAATATGATTTTTCCCAGCCATATACTCACAAACAAGACGAGGAAGTCTCTATCGGTGAAAAAGAGGTTTTCCCTATACGACAGGAGCAGAAGGGAACCACAGTGGGGTTTTGAGGACTTTGAGGAAGCACGTTGCTCTGCAGAAATGCACCATCTGCCATCACAGGGATGGAGAAGCACCCGCTGTGTGGGGAGCCAAGATGCTTCTATTAACCTTTGTCCTGAGAACTTGGGGTCCGATTGAGAGGTGTCAAGGAGCTTGGGACCAGGAAGAGCTTCCCATCTTCATCCAAATGTCACAAAGTACAAAAGGAGAAAAGAGAAAGGCGTTGGCAGGATACCTGGTAGGCCCATGCCAAAGTGTCCCCCTGAGAAATCACACCATGCAACAGATCTGGTATAAAGGGGGGTTGTTTGGGGGACGGGAGAGGAGTGAGGGCCTGGAGAAGGGGTAGTGGACATATAAGTAGGCGCACAGATGGGAGTAGAGCCATGAGGACAGAGAAGCCAGAGCAGAGGACAGGAATGGAGAAGGAGATGGAAAGAGAGAAAGACAGAGTAAGAGAGACTGAAAACAGAGAGAGTGACTGGAGTGGAGCACAGTGCACAGAGCCTGAGTTAGTTAGCACAGTCACCAGCCAGAGACCCAGATGGGAGGGGCACAAAACACCCACAGTAGTAGAGTCATACAACACCATGCTCCCTCTCACAGGGCTGGAGGACAATGCCATTTTACCAGCCACGGTGGAAACCACAATTTGTGAAGCAATGGGTACAGTCTGTGGAAGGTTCTTACCTTAGTAGCAGCATCACTTATTGGCTAAGGTGCTTTGATTCTGCCCAACTCATTTGAAGAGCTAGACCTGAAAGAATCCGTTACCATGTAACTATATTTATTATAAGCTCAATAATACAGAAAAATAAAACATGTCTGTACTGGCTGGTTTTATGTGTCAACTTGACACAGGCTGGGGTTATCACAGAGAAAGGAGCTTCAGTTGGGGAAGTGCCTCCATGAGATCCAACTATGGGGTATTTTCTCAGTTAGTGATCAAGGGGAAAAGGGCCCTTGTGGGTGGGACCATCTCTGGGCTGGTAGTCTTGGGTTCTATAAGAGAGCAGGCTGAGCAAGCCAGGGGAAGCAAGCCATTAAGTAACATCCCTCCATGGCCTCTGCATCAGCTCCTGCTTTCTGACCTGCTTGAGTTCCAGTCCTGACTTCCTTGGTGATGAACAGCAGTGTGGAAGTATAAGCTGAATAAACCCTTTCCTCCCCAACTGCTTCTTGTTCATGATGTTTGTGCAGGAATAGAAACCCTGACTCAGACAATGTCCTTCCAAGTAAAATTTACAATATTTGGCTTATAATCACTAGGTATATAAAACAGGAAAATATGAGTTATGATGAGAAAAATGCAAACCATTAATGGAAAAAAAGCCACAGGCGATACTGTATTCCATATTAAAAACTTTTAATACTGACATGGAAAATATATTTTTAAGTCTCACGTTGAACTTTGAGACATGAGAAGTAGGAAAAGTTGGATGCTCACATGAATACTACAGTTTTCAGTACTTAGGGTTAAATTGGTGAACAACTAAATATTGTTAACGTGTCTGTTTTCCCAAAATAATCCACAGTTCCCTGCAACTGAAGCAGGAATCCCAGAACATTTGTTTTGGAAATTCATGAAAATGTCTGACTTGACCCAGAGAATAAAAAGGCTTATATACATGAAAGTGACAGAAGAATATTTAACCCACTCTGTGCAGTATAAAATTAGTCATTAATGATACAGGTATGATACAATGTGCTCTACAGATCTCTGAGAACATTCATGTAGTAAAGGTAGCAATTGCAGTTAGTGATAAAAGGGCATATCATCCAGTAAGTAATATTGTGGTAACTGGCTTATTGCTGGGAAAGGGGTCTTTTCTTCTACCTACACTACAGGAATTGAATATTTAAATGTTTATGGAAGTCAGAAATCAACTTGTCCAAGTGCTGGACAAGAATAATGATACATTCAATCTGCATGGGAAATAATGTCCTAAGCGTAATGCAAGGAAGACGTATGCAGCAGACGTTGTGTTATCAGTTGGCATGAATTCATGAATTGTAAGCACACTGTTGGGAACAGCCATCCGTTAACAGAGTTACCGTGACTGCTGTGTGTATGTCCTGTAAGGAAAGGGATTCCTGGAAGAGTGCTTGGGTAGAGAGGTTCTGCTCTTGCTTTTCATGTCAAAGACAGATATTCTAGTGAATTACCAAGAAATGCAGTGCTGGAGAAAATGAAGGCGGGGTCACATGCGGTGCTCGTACATACCTATAGGCAAAACACTCATGTACATAAAATAAAGTGAAGTTAAATTATACAAGCTTTTATTAATAAAGCCAACAGATGCAGTTATGATGTCAAATTATTCGGAAAGGTTCTAAAGCCTTTTGTGCCTATGTTGCTGAGGCTTTCTCATAGCATGTATATACACAGATGTACCACAGTTCCCGCAGCAGTGGCAAGAGCAGCTGAAAGCAGGGCATTCCCATGAAAAGGTGTGCTAGGCAGCTGTGTTTTAAGATTGAGGCACAAGGCTGGCAAGATGGTTCATTAGATAAAGGTGCCATGCCAGCAAGCCCGACAACCTAGATTAGTTCCCAGGACCTACGTGGTGCAAGGAGTGAACTGTAAGTGGTTCTCAGACCTCTGCTTGTGCACTGTGGCCTAGGGAAACCCCCGCCACACACACACACACACACACACACACACACACACACACATGCATCACTCAGTCAGTAAACGTTTTTTTGTTTTTTTTTTAAAGAGGCAGAGAAGCACATGCTGGCTTCTGAATTCTAAGGTGCTGGCTCCTTTATAGATGAGTGCCTTACTCAGCCATCATCAGAGAAGCTTCCTCTTGCAGGAACTGAGAGAAACTCCAGAGACCCACAGCCAGACATTGTGCAGAGTTAGAGCCCTTGGAAATCTCAGACCCAAATGCAGTATCTCCATCAAATCCCTCTTAGAGCTCAGGGAGCCCTGCTGAAGAAGACACTGAGAAAACAAGGCCCCTAAATCCAAACGACCACAACAGATCTGAACACTCAGAGATGAAGCAGCAGGCACAGGGCTGCCTGGATCTGCCCCTGGCCTGTGTAGATTCTGGCTTCCAGTTTAGTGGGTTTTGTTGGTTTGTTTTTAAGTGGGATTTCTGAATATCCAATCCAGAGTGGGTCTCTGGCTGCTCGTTCCTTTCCCCGAGCTCTTCTCCTTCTGTTTGTTTCTAAGGCTAATGGAAAGAGGAGGGAGTAGCAGAAGGGGAAACCGGAACCTGGATTTATTATGTGAAAAAATAATCTAGTAAAGGATATTTTTAAACGATGAGTGAAAAGTCTTGAATTTCAAGTTATAGTTATCATGCTAAAGTTTTTTCCACAAATTCTTTAACTTCTCTTTATAACTGTTCATATTATAATTTGGTTACTATATTCTCTCTTGCTTTCTTCCTTCCATACTCCCCATAGGCGTGTACCCTCCTTGCTGTCCTCCAAACTCATGGTCTCTATTTCTTTTCTAGTTGTTATTGCATGCATATGTATATACATAAGTATGCCTAAATAAAACCTGTTCAGTCCTTTAAAAAAAAGAAGTACCACATGCATTTTTATTTTTAGGTGTCTATGCTTTTAAAAATTGTGTCTATATCTTTTTCAGTTCTGCTTGAGATTTCAAGAATTTTGAATACCGGCTTAGATATGGAAACGCTGTCTATTTGTGTACGGCTTTGTGAACAAGGAATCAACCCAGAAGCCTTATCATCTGTTATTAAGGAGCTTCGCAAGGGTACTGAAGCACTAAAGGTTAGATTTGCATGTTAGTTTGTTATAAATAAATGAAAAATTTTTTTAAAGATTTATTTATTTTTATTATATATAAGTACACTACAGCTGTCTTCAGACACTCCAGAAGAGGGTGCCAGATCTCGTTATGGATGGTTGTGAGCCACCATGTGGTTGCTGGGATTTGAACCTCGGACCTTCGGAAGAGCAGTCGGGTGCTCTTACCCACTGAGCCATCTCACCAGCCCTAAATGAAAAATCTTAACTAAACCAGGTTATGCAAACTTCTAATGCTATCAGGTGAAAGTCTCAAGACGAGAAGCTAAATGTTCAGACCGCAGAAATTATTGATAAACCATGATATCATTTCTTAGAAATTTCTCACTATCTTTAGAATTTTTCTGTGTTGACTAGAATTGTGCTTCCTGCCAAATGTTAGGTTCAAGTTCTGATCCCTGGTACCAATTGAGTCTAACCATATTTGAAAATCGTATTTATACATTTGTCACAGATTACAATGAGCTCATACTGAGTTAGGGTGGTTTCTAATCCAGCAATTGGTGTCATAATTAGGTAAGGGAAATTTGAATACAGATAATCAGAAAGAACACCGTGTGAAGACAATAGGAGAGAAGTCTGTATGGTGGTGAGGTATCTCATTAACTGTGACTATTGAAATTGCAAGTGATTACAATTAAACTTGTCCAACAGCAAAATGGCTTCCCTTTTCTTCTGAGAAAATGGTACTATATGAAATATGTAGATAGCTTGGTTTTCACTTTGTTGTTTTTCAAACAACCCAAGGGTTTTTTATTTTCTTCTTTTTAATCTCTGAGTTTTTAAACCTAATACAAAGGGTAGACAAAATATACTTAAAGAGTAAATATTGATTTAAAGGTACCAAAAGGGCTGGGACTGTTGGGGCTGGCCGGCGGCTCTCATGTCTGGGTTCAAGCCTGGGAGGCAGCCTGGAGCTGAAAGAAAAGGAATCTAGGCGGAAGAGAGAGAGAAATGGAGCCAAGACAGTATTCTGATCAAGACTCAAATTTTTTTTTTTTTTTTTTAAGATTTATTTATTTATTATATGTAAGTACACTGCAGCTGTCTTCAGACACTCCAGAAGAGGGCGCCAGATCTCGTTACGGATGGTTGTGAGCCACCATGTGGTTGCTGGGATTTGAACTCTGGACCTTCGGAAGAGCAGTCGGGTGCTCTTACCCACTGAGCCATCTCACCAGCCCAAGACTCAAATTTTTAATGGCAGACACGCTTTATAAAGGAGTGGGGAAGCCCATTCCCGCCAAATCATCCTTGGAGCCCAGCTGCAGGTGACCACATGTAGGATCATATGTAGACTCCCAGCAGGCAGCGGCAGGGGCAGCTGGCAGCTGACAGCCGCAGTGGCAGAACAATAGAGTGGTCCAGGGAGGCAGGCTCCACCCTAGGTGATCTCCTTAGTGGTAAGCAAAGTCCAGGTCTGGCTCAGCCTGCTTCAGGCTTGTACGGGGAGGTTACATGGGACAATGGCTCAGTGAAGTCTTTGAGATACAAACATGTTTTTGATCTCCAGCGTTCAATAGGAGTCTGGGTTCAGGGATGTGTTTCCTAGAGCTGGGGTGCCGGGGTAGAGATAGGGTTCCTGGGTCCTGCTGGCCAGTTAGTGCAGACCAATCAGTCGACTTAAGACCTGGTAAAGCTAAGGTGGAAGGTGACTGTGGAAGGCACCTGGTGCTGATTGCAGACACTTGTGCACTGCACAGAGAATTACGGAACCACAGTTATCACTACTAGCACTTTAGAGACCTCTCTTCCCTCCATAGTCACTGTTCTCAGCCCCCTGGCTTTCCCCTCCAGCATCCTGAGTTCTAAAGTAGATATTCACCAGTCTCACTGAACTAGAAGTCTGAAATTACTTTAACTTTAGAAAAGTTTATGCTTCGTTTAAATACAATCTTCTTTTTCCACTGTTTTTCCCCTTTTCTGTTACATCTGTCGTGTTCATTTATGTTGAATGCCACTGTAATGTGTTTCTTTCATGCAAATAGATTTCCTTCCACAAATATACAACAATTTACCCTTTCTGTGCTGAGTAGATACTGAGTTGTGCTACTCTGAGCCTTATTTAGCATTATTGTAGTTCATACCTCTTCATGCTTATATATGTGCAGTTGTTCTAGGTATGTACCCAGGCATAAACCGCTGGGCTGTCGGTTGTGTGTTATCAACTTAATGATCATCACAGCACCAAGCTTTCCCAGAGTAGTTGTCTTCATTTATAGCTCACCAGCAGCACACGATTTGCCTCTGCTTCATGTTCGTCAGTGGTCAGCCATCTCTCATTAAGGAGCATGTTTGGGACCTCTTTGTTTAAATTGCACTTCTGAGAACCCTAAGAGTGAATGCAGTTCATGGGGGTTTGCCCAGCCTTTTTAAAAATTCACTTGCTTTCTTTGTCATCTTTTTAAAAACTCAGTTTATAGCTTTCACAGCAGGATGAAAACTGCAAAGTTAGTAGGAAGCAGTGAAATGAATACTTCCTTGTACTAGAGAGACCATAGGCTCAGACTGTGCCGGCATCACTTCCTCCAGTCATACAGTAACAGCAAGGTGCTGCTCAGGAATCTGAAGCTAATGGCAATGTCATCCAGCTACTGACAGTTACAGTTAAGTGGTATACTGGAGTTTTAATTGCACCGTCTTACAAAGAATGTGTGAGCCAGCTTTTTAAATGCTTTCCTTTTTGAGACAGAATTTCAATGGGTATCCAAAGCTGGCCACAATCAGACTGATGGAGATCAGCCTGCCTCTGTCTCCAGAGTGCCACCAGACCTTAGTGAGTGGTTTACTGTTGTGAACAGACACCATGACCAAGGCAACGCTTATAAGAACAACATGTATTTGGGGCTGACTTACGAGGTTCAGGCATGGTACAGGCAGAGCTGAGAGTTCTACGAGATCTAAAGGCTGCTAGTGGAAGACTGACTTCCAGGCAGCTAGGATGAGGGTCTTAAAGCCTATGCCCACAGTGACTTACCTACTCCAACAAGGCCACACCTCCACATAGTGCCACTCCCTTGGCTAAGCATATTCAAACCATGACAACTGGCAGCAATTTTCAAACTGTGTTCTTACTCTTGGGCAGTAAGTCTGGGGGAGGAAAACGCTAATTCAGACTGGTTGTGAGCAGCCAAGTCTGAGGCAAGCAAGGTCAGCTCTGCTGCCTGCAAAGGGAACGGTTAGGCTGCTGCTTTGCAATATTTATCATTTCCCCAATATTTCATTGTATTTCCTTGAACTAGCTAAAAAGAACATTTTAACTAGGAAATAGAAGTACATTAAAAATCCAGCATGTGTTTCTAAGATAAAATTGATCATCTTCATATTGATCTTCATATTGTTATTAAGAAATTATATTAAGTCTTTGTTTTGTTCCTTTTTTTTTTTAAGCAGGACTTCTTCCCCATGGAGTTCAAGGTTAGCTCTAGCTCTTCTGGGCTTAGCTTCCCAAGTGCTGGGCTGACTGGTAGATAGATGTTTATTCTTTCAAGTCCTAGAATACATATCATATTTATTTATTTATTTTGGTGAATCAGACAAACCTGGGAGGTGAGGTCACCCAGTCTGGGAAAGAAAACACATTGCACATTCTCACTCATGCAAATCCTAGTCTGTAATACATACATGTGTAGACAGTTGTAAGGGATACTGCCTACCATTCAGAAAAGAGAGCAAGAAGGGTGATCCTGGGTGAGTCCTGAAAATACAGAGCTCATTGTTTCTCTAGTTTTAACTGTCATGCTGTGTCCGTTCCATCTGTGCGTCTGCATCTGCATAAGAACATACAAATGTAATTGGTAGTGAAGGTAAAGCACGGAATGAAGCTGCATGGCTTACTGTGTCAGCTATATGGAGTTTGGGACTGGGAGTTCAAGTGTGATTTCTCTACTTCTGAGTTCATTACAATAAAATTATTTTTGTTTTTAAGTAAAATACCATAAATACCTTTTAGCAAAAATAAAAAAAGAAATAAAAAGAAGAAAAATTACAAATATCTTCTCTGTTTGCTGCTATTCTTTATTTGTAGCTTAATAGGTCTTTCTCATTATTAATTCTGTCTTTACACTACAGTAAAACAAACTAATGAAGACCTTGGAAAACAAGTTATGTGTTAACTCTTAAAGAAGTAGTACATTTTACATGATCTCTATTATATAAATTACTCCTTTTTGTAATCTGGCAGTAAATTTAAAGTATCTGATAATACAACAAAAATTAAAAATCATTGTATTTTTCCAGGAAAACCAATTGAGTTGTGATGTGGAATAACTAGCTGTTTGTTAAATATGGTATAGTATTGGTAGATTTACCTCCATGGTTGTCTTAACTATGGTTTCTTAAAATAATGGATCTTGCTCTCTTGTTCTGTCTAGGCTGCTGAAAACACAAGCTGACTTCCAGAGAATTCCTGATGAGATATGTCAAGCTTGGCAAGAAAATTTGAAGATTCCATCATAGTCAAGATATAAAATGACAATGCTGCATGCTGCGTAGAAAATGTTTTCTTTTACAAAGAATTATAAAACCATGGCTGAGCGTGTCAGTGGGAAGTGGCTTGAGCGAGAACCAGCACGTGTGTTTACATCACGTCTCGTTGTAATGGCCCCAATTCCAGAGTGTTGCCACACTTATTTATGTATTCCTTATTTATAGCTCTGCTAGCTGTGAGTTTCTAAACAGCATCTAGCCGACATGCACGGCTGCTGGGCCTGGTGGAAGTTAGTGGATCGTATCCGAGGTGATGCGTAGTAGCTATGGCTTGTTGACATTACCAATATAAACCTTAATTTTGAATTGTTTAAGCATAAAAACTGGCTGTGTGTTCCATTGAGCTGCAAGTTAATGGAATTTGAACTGCTGTTTGTGAAGTTTTCTGTTTCACATCTTGTTTTTAAAAATAGGATCCAAAACATCTCAAATCATCTCCTTAACAGAATATTTAGTTTTTTACCCAGTTTTTTGGCAGTTAAAGGTGTAAAGAAGATCATTTTTATATTGTTGAAAACTTAGAACTTTTAGAAACTTGGATTTTTAAAAAGAAATGCCAGGGCTTAACTTAGCATTATTTGAAGTTTGAACCATTAAAATCTAATAAGAACAGCTGAAGTGCATTTCTCTGTAAATTTTATAACCACATAAAGGTCCACAAAATAATGTATGAAGTGAAAACAGCAAACATACACAATTCCTTTTTAATGTTATTGCATAAAAACAATAAGCTTACTAGCGAATCTTGACTGGCTCTAAGTCACTACATAGGTGGTGTATTTCAACAGATTAACTCATGTTTTCTAAAGAAGTAGGATTTCCAGTTGTTCAACAAAAACTAATGAAATATGTACCAGTATTATTTGCAGAAAATGTTTGTCATTTTTACCATTAAAGCTTTTAACTCATCAAAATGGTGGTCAAAGATAAATTCAAAAAAGTTGTGATGGAGTTGGTTCTGTTCCTGTTACAGAATTTCAGTGGAATAGTTTCATGAGCTCGCTATGTATTTCATCTGAATTTTTTGATTCTTAAATTGTTTTTGTTTTGTTTTGTTTGGTTTTTCGAGACAGGGTTTCTCTGTGTAGCCCTGGCTGTCCTGGAATTCACTCTGTAGACCAGGCTGGCCTCAAACTCAGAAATCCACCTGCCTCTGCCTCCCGAGTGCTGGGAGTGTGCCACCACTGCCTGCCTTGATTCTTAAATTTTAGGTTTGATTCCATGCCAACCCTTTTTTATTTCAGAGAAGCGAAGGTGGTTTTAAACCACTTAGTAATGACGTAGCTGTTTCCTCTGCTCTGAGACTCATCTCGTCTGCTGATCAGTAGTCCCTGCTGTCAGAGGCTGAGGCAGAGGAATGGTGACTCGCAGGCCAGCTTACACTGCATAGGCAACAGAGTGAGACCTGATCTCAACAGACAAAATCGTGGCTTGTGGTTGTTTTGACTTTTTACATGTATGGCATCTTTACTAAGTAAATTGAAAGGTCGATAACAGGCATCTCTTCCAAGTTGGGAGACGGTAAGAACTTGTAAGAATCATTTGATTACTGATAGGCATATGTTGTATATTATTTTTAAAATCAGAAAGTACTTTCTCAGATTTCACAGTTTGTATGTATTTCTAGACTACAGAGTTGGTTGGTAGTTTTCTTTATGATTTTGTAGATTAAGTTATGTGTGAAACAAACTAGGAAAATATATTTAGGAAAGATTATGTTTAGAGAGAACTTCCTTATTGTATCACATTTTTAGATGTAAACATATTTTTAATGAGTACATAAGTAATATATAAGAAACCAGTGATACATGTTTGTCACCAGTGACAAAAATAAAATCATTTTGTGTTATTGGCATTGTCCTTTTGTATACTTCTGTGGGTTCAGTTCTATATTTGAAGGTAATCTAAACTGAAGGAATTTACTGTGTATAAAAATGTTAAGATGGCTATAATGGATTGTATAATTATATCTTAACCCTGAGTATGGGTGGAATTCTTTTTTCCTGATAGTGAGAGGAAATGATTATAATAGCATTGATTTGGCTCTAAGACTAAATTGACAATTCAAATAAATGGGTTTTTTTTTTTCTGTATCTTTATGTGGAGAGTCATAAAATTTATTTGCATGTTCAAATATCTGAACATTTCCCAATAACTGAACCAAATATGTTTCAAACATTTAATTAAGAACTCAGTTCCTTGTTTCATTAACTACTTTATGTTGTAGTGAAATATAATGTAAAATGTATGAGTTTTAGTGATTTAAATTGAGCAGCTTCCTGACATGAAGAACCTGCCATTGTTGTGTGACTCTCACCATATTTAGAACTTTGTCATCATCTCAGACTGAAACAGCACGCTAATTAGTGATTCCCCATCCCTTCCCCTAACCAGGCATTTTTTCTGACCATAAACTTAATCCTAGGCGTCTTCTATAAGTTGCATCATATAATATCTGTCCATTGTTGTCTTCATACAACATGATGTCTCTAAGGATCATCCGTGTGACAGTGCATCATTTGTCAAGTCTGAATATCCAATGCAATGAATGTCTGTGCTGTTTTCCTTGTTCACTCATTGGCACGGGGGCTGTTGGGAATGATGCTGTGAACACTGGCGTGAAAGTGTCTGTTCAGATTCTTGCTTTTGAGCACTCTGGGCATATACAACAAAATGGAAGGGCGGACTAGAGAGGATGTTATGACAGCAACATAGGCCTAAGTGCTCAACCTAAGATGATAGATCCCAGAAACATTAGAAAAGGACATGGAGTTTAGTGGAGAGCTGTGTGGGGTCACTAGCATGACTGGGATTCTGAATGTAGGGTACCAAATGGAAATTAAATTGCCTTAAACTGTTTTCATGGAAAGATCTAGCATATGTGTTAAGCTTTATTCTTGCTGACCCTCTGAAGGCCCTCAACTGTGTCTCTTTTTCATTGTAGCGTGTTTATGGCTGTTTGCAGGTATAGTTTAGTGATTGTTAATTCCCATCTGCCTCTGTTTGAAAAAACAATACAAGTGTAGGGATTTTGCTTTATTTTGTTCAATGATGTTGTATTTTGAGAAGTATATAACACACAGTAAGTACTCAGTAAATACACGTCAGGCTGATAGATAAACTGGATAACTGAAACTGCAGCCACCATATGCTTAAAGTTTTTTTAATGTACAGAGAACTTGCTACCTTCAGAGCACAAGCCTTGGTGTTACAGCACATCTGGTTTAGTTAGCCTTCCAGTAACTGCAAGAGGTAGCACCTTCAGCTTGTGATGCGTAACAACTTGCATGAGACAAGGTGTGGCTGAACAGGTATCTAAAATATAGAGAAGCTGGCTGGAGAGCCCATAGACCTCGGTGCTCTCCCTTAATAACCAGCCCTCCCATGGCTGAGGAGTGATGGGAAAGTGAAAGCTGCCCGGGGTCAGGTGCCTGAGTGTATGTGAGGTGTGGGAGGAGATCACCCACATGGGTGCTGACCTCAAAGGCACCTCTAGTGAACCTGCTGGGATGGTCTCCTGATGCGTTTCCACAGCATCTCAGAACATTCCCGCTTCTGCCTTCTGGTTAGGTTGACAAAATAAGGCTTCCCCCCGGGGGGTGCAAGCCTGTATCCTGCCGCTTAGGAGACTGAAGCCAGAGGAAGGCAGGTTTCAGTCTCCCTCAGCAATAGAGCAAGGCTGTGTCTCAAATTTTCAAAAGAAAAGAGGCATCTGGTATTTCCTCGATCAGGCCCCAGGTTTTATACCTGTACTGCTTGACCTCAAAAACATTCACTGTTGAATATATATTACTAGAAGATTTAAAGCATTGATTTAAAAGGGGCAGCTCACAGCCTCAAATGGCAGCCTCTGTGTTAAATGACAGTGTCCATGAGAATGGAGCAGAGCATGGAGGTAACTTGTGAGTGGAGAGGTGGAGATGCAGGTGTTGAATGCAGTTCACATCATTGTGTGTAACCACTGAAAACAATACATCAGACGTACTTTGAAGGTTTATATCAGAAGCCTTCATGGAGGTTTTTTTCTGATAATTATACTATCAGGAAGTAACACTTGAAAACTTTGACCTGTTAAATATTTTACAGGCGTGCTTTTCTACTCTCCTACCAGCAAATGGCCTTCTTTTATTGCCACAGTTATGTCTTACACTTGAATTTGCTGAACATGATTCATTGGGACATCCAAGCAATATAAATATATGAAAACATCTGACTTAATATAAATTCCCAATCGCACTGTTCTAAGATGGAGTCCACTTCATTGTCATACCATTCAGCAAGACACAGCTACCAGATTGCAATAGGATATAATTTCAGATTTCTTTGGTTCTAATCTGCATTTGTTAATCAAAATATCTGATTTATCTCCAGGAAAAACAAGGGCAGTAGTGGTAACTGACTTGCTCCTGAAGAGCCCATAGGACATTTTGAAAGGTAGAGACCCACAGTTGAGAGCCCTTAGCACTCATGAAGAAGCCAGGCTCGTGACTACTCCTATAACCCCATTGTAAGGGACGGAGGTGAGCTGGGACTGGGAGCCTCCTGCCAGCCCAGCCAGCCCTACACTCCCCAGGGGGAGACTACGGCTCATACAATCTGATGTCATCTGGTTCCAAATCCGTGTGTACAGGCAAGGCTACCCAGAGACATGTGCTCACACAGGTACAAAAACATGACCAGTACAGAACCAAGTTGTACCTCAGGGCCTCAGAAGGATGAAAAGAGGATTGCACAGAGGTTAACTTCATTATGAAGTTGTTTTACACTAGAAGTGCCACATTCCCTTACTGCCATCTTTGGTGCCCCATCTATATTTTTGTAAGTCTCAAGGATAGTCTCATTTATGCCGGTCTGCTTTTAGGGTCCCAAAAATTGAATTAAAGGTATTCTTTCCAAGACTGTAGGATGAAGGTACCATTCAGCCTACAGTGTTACAACAATTAATTTGAGATGATAAATCTGTTAAATCCATAGCATGCCACCTCACAC
The DNA here is from genome assembly GCF_978045245.1 of Mus caroli. NCBI lineage: Eukaryota > Metazoa > Chordata > Mammalia > Rodentia > Muridae > Mus > Mus caroli. Next base: position 95,612,401 of record NW_028227267.1, on the reverse strand, counting down.
ATTATAGGAAGTAAACGGGAAAGTCTAGATTTTGTGTGAATGGAACTAGTGTAGCAACTCAGTTTCAGGAGTGGCCTAGTGATTTAGTGGCATAGCCCATGCACATTTTCCCCCATGCAGTCAGACCTGTTTCCTGGAGCTTTATAGGATCTTTTTTACGAAGACACAAAACGTATTTAAATATAAGCATATGCTGTGTTTGTACAGTGAAGACCAAGACACCATACTAATAAAAATGGGAGATTAATATGTAGCTAAATTTTACTGTTGAGGCTCGCATAACTAATTAGAGGAAGGGGCCCGTGGGGATGAGAATGTGTTGAGAGAAAAAAATAAAGATTATGAATAAATTTTAAGTCTTTTTTCCACATAAAAAGAGCCCATTGTTCTCGGTTGCCTCTGATGGACCCAGCGGGAATATCAGTGATCTTTGTTCTTGTTGAACACGGAGAGCCATCATGTAAAAGAGGAGCCAACAGCTGCTAAATGAAAGCTTCCTTGGAAGTCTAGTGATAGGATGTTGTGCGAGAGGAAGGGTGGCCAGGGAGTGCGCTCTATAAAGTTGCATTTAAGCACTTGGGTAAACATCTCTTCTTTCATCTGCTTTACCTAATAGAAATGGGAAGAGTTTTGCCAATCAAGACAAAGTTAAGAAAGCAAGAAGAGGTAGGAAGGGAGGGAGAGACTTTGGCTCATACACAAAAGTGCTTTAGTGAGATTGTTTTGCACTGAACTTCTTGCACTAGGTCCTCAGGACCGCCCCTTAGGAAAAGCTGCTATGGACCTAGCCCGGCAAGGCAACAACCGTTAGCGTGACTTGAGTACATGTGATGATATGATTCGTCACCTGTCACTTTGTTCAGTTTGGTAAGCTTTGAGAATATGTGTGGGAATTTTAGCAGTTAACACAGATACCTGGGTAGCCCAAGGTGGGAGAGTATGTGGCAGATGGTGCTGTCTCATCTGAGATTTCTCAAGTCCTGTCTCGGCCCACTCACTCATAGTGTTTGTGTCAAGCTTTCCTGTTCTACATCTGCAGCTCACAGCCAACAGTCCATACTTGGATATTTCCCATCAGACACTTCTCACTAGGGAGAGGGCATCCAATTCTACTGAACTCAACCCAGCTGGATCTTCTGGGCTGGTCAGCCTGGCTCATGATCTGTGAATAATACAAACTAGATAGAGCACTGTTCTTATCTTCATACAATCTAAGTAGCGATTCTTACCTTCCCACTTCAGTTGCAATCTTGTCACTTTCTGTTTAGCCCACTTCGTGCAGCTCTTGCGCTGCTCATTCCTTACAGGGTAGCCAGGTAAGTAGATTCTAGACAGATACCCTGTACAGGAAATAAGACAGGGAGGAACAAAGTTCTATTACCATAATGCTTCCAAGAAATCAGCTGGAGTGGTCTTTCTTATATTATCCTAATGCATTTCATTTACTAGAGTGGTTAAATTATCAAGTCCCACCACCAGAACAGGGATGATTTTTATAACTATTGTCACTCAGAAAAATTACACATTTATTTCTGTAAGACCAAAGCATATATGTAAGCTATAATAAAGCAAAGGCGATTGTATATAGCTTTCATCCACTAAAGAAAAAAATTGAGCTGGGCATGGTGGAGTACATCTGTAATCCCAATATTTGGAAGGTAGAGGCAGAAGGACCAGAAGTTTAGGGTTATCTCTGGCTATATATATATATATATATATATATATATATATACATATATATATATATATGTATATATATTTCAAGATCAGCCTAGGGTATGTGAGACTGTTCCAATTATATTTAGATCAGTGGGAACACTGACTTCTGAAAAATCAATCGTTGTCCCTTAAAGGTGACTTACCCTCAAGGAAATTTTTGTTTTCAATCCTTAAAGTTGTAGCACATATCATATGCATAATATGTATTAATATTTAATAATATCCAATGTGTGGTTAGCAATACTAAATGAGGCAATAATGTCCCCATGAAATGTTCCTGCTGCTGTTATTGATAATATGTTTTCAATCTGATCTGGACAAACACACTGTTAGCTGATGTTGCTGTGTTTATCTTAGGTTTTTGCTTCTTTATGTTGATGTAACTCTTTAGTTTTCTAATCACATGGACTTGGAAAACTTTAAAGGTGTACCTCCTGAAAGATTTATATGGTGGACACAAGATAATTTTATCCTCTGCATTTCCATTAAGTAGTTATAAGCTTCAAGAGGGCAAGACTGGTGTTGAGTGACTTCCACGTGATATATGTCCAGAGTGTGTGTGTACAGGGATTGAACACTTCTCTTCCATCTTCTTTTTATAGCGGGACAGTCCATAGGTCACAGTCCATATGTTCAGGAGGAAAGGAAATAAGCAACACTTTGGCACTCACTACACATTAGGCACCAGGGTGAACACCAACATCCACTCTTTAATAGTTTTATGGCTTTTATATCCTGTGAAATAGTAATAATACAACTTTACAGATAAACTAACAGGAACGTCATAAAATAAATCATGCACAAGTTCTTGTTTTGGAATATCTTGTTTAAAAAAAAAAATCAGTCAGCTTATGATCGCTGGTCCTCTTCTGCAGAACACAACTGGTGGAATTTGTTTTGGGGAAGTCATTTTAATGTGTGTGCAGCAAACAGCCTCCCACCACTGCGCTGGGCAAGTGTTTTCTGAGCTGACCATTAAGGATAATGTCTCCTTCATGACAGAGGTGGACAAGTTTTTTATCAGCTTCTGTTTTAGGGTTTCTGTTGCTGCAACGAAACACCATAAGCGAAAAGCAAGTTGGGGAAGAAAGCTAACGTTTATTTAGCTTACACTTCCACAGCCCTGTTTATCATGGAAGGAAATCAGGACTGAAATACAAACAGGGAAGGAACCTGGAGGCAGGAGATAGTAGTACAGAGGTAGTGGAGGATGCTGCTTACTAACCTGCTCCCCATGACGTGCTCAGCCTGCTTCCTTAGGGAACCCAGGGCCACCAGCCCAAGGTTGGCCCATCCACAATGGGCTGGGCCAATCAATCACTAGTTTAAAAAATGTCCTACAGGCTTGCCTGCAGCCCAATCTTATGAAAACCTTTCCTTAATCAAGGTTCCCTTCTCTCGGATGATTCTAGCTTGCACCAAGTTAACATCAAACCGTCGAGCATAATTGGTCCCTCCTGAACTTGGCACACAAACACATCACCATTAAACCCCAGCCTTTTGTTTCTCATTAACCCCCCCAAGATCTCACATTAAAAAATACAAATAACTTTAAAAGTCCCACAGTCTTCACAAATTTAAACACATTAAAAGTTCAGTCCCAGTGTCTTAAATATTCAGTGTCTTAAAAACAAAACATTATCTCTTTTAAACGTTCAAAATCTCTCAACTGTGGGCTCCCATAAAAATCAAAATTAAGTTAATTTATTTCAAGAGGGAAGAACCAGGACACAGTCGTAATCATATTAAAGCAAAACCAAAAGTGTAAATAATGCAGTGTTCAGTTTCTGGAAGACACTCATGATCTTCTGGGCTCTTTCAAAGGGCTTGGGTCACTTCTCCAGCTCTGCTCTCTGCAGCACACAGTTTGTCTTCTACGTTCTGGCAGACTCCACCACTACAGCCTTTCTTAGTGGTCATCTCATGGTACTGAAATCTCATGGTACTGGTGTCTTCTGCTGCAACTGGGCTGCACTTTCACCAAAACCTTCTTCCAGGTTCTCTTCATGGTGCCAAGCCTCAACTTTCCTTCAGTTCTGGGTCTTCAATGCTGAAGCTGTACCTTCCCCTGGCCTCTCGCAAGGCCAAGCTTAGCTGCTGACCATAGTCCTTTCCTGCCTTCAGAACGACCTGGGTGGCTCTCACCCTACCAAGTTCTGCTGCCCAGACAAGGTACAACCTTGGCCACCTCTGGAACACAGCTTCTATGTGCTGACTCTCAAGAAACTTCCCAGATTTCACCCCAAATGATGCTGGTCTCTTCTTAATCACCACTAATTTGTCAGCTCCAGCTAACCAGCATCAGTTCTCATGGTAAATCAAATGGTGCTGGTCTTGTGTTAATCATGGCTAATTCTTCTGCCACAGCTAACCAGAACAACAGAATCGTAATTCAAAAATACCAAATGGAAAAAAAAAAAAAAAACAAGTGGTCTTTACTGTACCCTCTAGAGCATCACAAACCTGGCTCCATCGTCTTCATTGCCCTCAACACTGTTATCTTCCGAGCTTCTAAGGAAAACTCACTACTCTCTTAGTTCTCAATGGCTATTCTAGTCCCAAGGGCCAAAGTTCTTCCATAATTCTCTTAAAAGAAACATGGTCGGATTTGTCACATCAATACCCCACTGCTGGTACCATCTTGTCTTAGGGTTTCTACTGCAGTGGTGAAGCATGACCAAAAAGCAAGTTGGGAGTAAAGTTTGGGTTACACCTCCACACCACTGTTCACCATGAAAGGAAGTCAGGACTATAATACAAAAGGGCAGGATCGGTGAGGCAGGAGGTGATACAGAGGCCATGGAGCCGTGCTCCTTACTATCTTATTCCTCACGGCTCACTCGGCCTGTTTTCATAGAGAACCCAGGGATGGCGTGACCCACAATGGGCCCAGCCCTTCCATCAATCACTGATGTCACTGACTCGCCTGCAGCCTGATCTTAGAGGCATTTTCTTAATTGAGGCTCCCTCCTCCCAGATGACTCTAGCTTGTGTCAAATTGACATGACACTCTCCAGCACAGCCTCCATTGGAGAAGTGGGCTTTCCCTAGCTGGGGCATTCTGAGCTCTTACATTACTTGTAACAAGTGCAGAAATCTCAGGGCTGCAAAAGCTCAGAATATCCAAGATACAATTCACAGACCACATGAAACTCAAGAAGAAGGAAGACCAAAGTGTGGATGCTTCAGTCCTTAGAAAGGGGAACAAAATACTCACGGGAGCAAATATGGAGACAGTGTGGAGCAGAGACTGAAGGAAAGGCCATCCAGAGACTGCCCCACTTGGGGATACATCCCATAAACAGTTACCAAACCCAGACACTTGTGAATGCCAAAAAGTGCTTGCTGAAAGAAGCCTGATAAAGCTGTCTCCTGAGAGGCCCTGCCAGAGCCTTACAAATACAGAGGCAGATTTTCGCAGCCAACCATTGGACTGAGCACGGGGTCCCCAATACAGAAGTTAGAGAAAGGACTGAAGGAGTTGAAGGGGTTTGCAACCCCATAGGAAGAACAACAATATCAACTAACCAGACCCCCCCCCCCCCCGCAAAGCTCCCAGGGACTAAGTCACCAACCAAGGAGTACACATGGCTCCAGCTGCATATGTAGCAAAGGATGGTCTTGTTAGGCATCAATGAGAGGAGAGGTCCCTGGTCCTGTGAAGGCTCGATAGATGTTCCTGTGTAGGGGAATTGAGGGTGGGGAGGGGAGAGTGGGTGGGTGGGTGGAAGAACATCTTCATAGAAGCAGGGGGAGGGAGGATGGGATTGGGGTTTCTGGGAGGGGGAAAACAGTCTCAGGTCTAGTTTTAACCATTAATATTAGACTGGAAGATGAAAGGAAAAAATGTAGCCAAGAAACTTGTGATATTGGCTGGACTGTCATGACTTGCTTTGTCTCTGATATCTCGGTTTCCATTAGTCTCTATGAAGACGTGGCTAGTTAATGTCTCAGCTTCCAAGGAAGGGAAATCTTAGACTGTTTACAGTTCCTGAAAAGACCTCTGTCTCTGGAAGCTTTTTCTTACCACCCCACTTCACAGCGGTATGTCTAAGAACTTTGGCAGAAAACACAGATCCACCAGTAACATAAGTATTTGCAAGTATTTTTATTGTTTCACACTTGATTATATTCCCACAGGGGATGTATTTATGTTTCTTTATAAACACTGAACTTTTTTTTCTGGAAATCGAATTAGGCTCTAATTTCATTAATTCAACAAAAAATATATTCAATGTCTATTAAGTGTAAGACATAATCAGAGTGTTTATGTAATTACTACTTTACATAGTGTGTACACTTCTCAAGCGTGAACATAGTATCTAATATTTTTTATCCTTTATAATCGGTTTTCAAGGCAAGTCAACAAATACTTATTTACATCTGCTGTATGCAGATGGTATGTTAATTGCTGGGTATATAAATGAATAAGAGGGACTTCCTACTCAGAAAGAACTCATGAAGAGAGATTCATGCAGTCTGAGGAGGGAGAACAGGAACAGAAGGAGGGATTGACCGTATAGAATTACGGAGAGCAGCCTTTGTCAGGACCCTCATTGTTCAGATTTTTATTTATTCTTTTTATATTTTCAGCACTATATAATACACTTTTAAACGTGTGATTAGGGTGAACCTATAATTCAAATTAAGAAGCTGGTCAGATTCCAACTATGCAACTTATGCATATACTTCAAGATGGCCACCTAAGACTTGCTTCTCATGTTTCCTGTATTAGAAACAATTGCTATTGAGCTCTGATTCTATGTAGTCAAAAATATACCCAACAAGTGTCTTCACGTAAAAGAATGTATTGTCAGCACCCGGCGCAGCATCACACCACAGGCAAGGAATGTGTGCAGTGTGGGGGGATGAGGGGATGAGGAGATGACTCGATGGCTAAAGCACTTGCTTTGCCAACTCTGAGGACCTGAGTTCGACATCCAACACTAACATTAGAAAGCTGATGGTGACAGCAGGAGCAGTGATCCTAGAGCTGACAAGGAAAGTTTGTAGGGTTCCCTGGCCAGATGACTTGGCTCTAGCTAGAAAGAAGCTGGTCCAGCCGAATGGGTAAGCTCTGGGTTCAGCAAGAGACTCAGTCTCGAGAGGTAAGAAGGAGCTTCATAGGGGAAGACATTTAACACTGACCTTTAGCCTCTAAACACACCAGTAAGAGAATACACCTTTAAACAACAGTTTCCATTAACAATCAGAATTCATGCCGCTAGGGACCAAGGTGTGTCTGGCAAGGGAATAGCGGTTGAGCTGGCACCCAGAGAATGTCCACAGGCGGAAAGATGGAAGGTGGAAAGAAGGTTGCATGGATGTCTTTCAAACATATTAAGCACCTGCTGGGGCAACTTTAGTACAGAGGAAAGGGAAAGAACGGGAGAAAGGGAGAGGAAAAGAGGCAACAGCATCAATCTTGCTTTTTATGCAGCTTTAACCTAAAGGGGGGTGGGCTCTAATTAAAAATTATTCTCTGTCTGCCTCTCTCTTCCTCTCGACCCCGTGTGTGTGTGTGTGTGTGTGTGTGTGTGTGTGTGTGTATGTACATGGTCAGAGGACAATGAATGCCATGCGTCCCAGGGATGATGCTCAGGTTGTCAGGCTTGAGTAGCAAACACACTTTTATCCTGATCCATATAACAAGGCCAAGATCCTATAATTTGACCGCCATCATCATTTGAGACAGGATCTCGGTAGGCAGCTCTGGCTAGCCCAGAATTAGCTATATAGATCAGGCTGGCCTCCCAAGTACTGAGATTTAATTTTTAAACAGTAAGTCTAACAAAGAACAAAGTGAGGAAGGTCTCAAATGCCAACTTAGTGTCCTGAACTTTATAGTCTGTGGACAGAGGCTGCAATGAATGACACAATCAGACCTGTGGGAAGGAGGGGGAATTCTTGGCAGCTCTGGAAAGGACAGACAAAAGGGGAAAGATAGTGTCAGGGAGAGTTCCGGGGGGAAAAGATGGACAGGAAGAAAAGAAATGGAAATGAACAAAGAGAACGCAGACATGAGATGAGGCTGGAAAAAAATCAGCAGAGCTCGCTCTGTGGCTGGCTTGATGTGGGTGATGCTCCAGGAGAAGACTCTGAACCTGCTGGTCTGGAGAGAAAAGAGAAGACCAATAACAGCAAACAGCTCCGGAGAGAGAGTCTAAAACACCCTCGGGGAGAAGAGCTCACAGCTTTGCATAGCAAACCAATCTCTAGTGAAAACTTTAATCTTTAATCTTGTTATAATTTAAGGCAAGATTAATTTGTTATAACCCCAGACACCATTAGTTGGACTGAGTAGGAGAATATGTTATATATATATGTGTGTGTGTGTGTGTGTGTGGTATACACACACATATATTTTTTTCACGTATGTTACACACACCTTTACTTTAATCCCAGCACGTGGGAGGCAATTGCAGGTGGATCTCTGTGAATTCCAAGCCAGCCTGGTCTACATAGCAAGTTCCAAGCCATCCAGGCATACACAGCAATATACTGTCTCAATATATATCATAGGTATAGATATATCATATGAAATGATATATGTGTGACATATCATATTGTGATATGTAATAAATCACAATGTGATATATATATGTAGTATATAACAGTTATTTTTTTTTTTTAAAAAGAACATGAATTAGAGACAGGGAAGTGGTAGAGAAGTCACTGAAAGAGTTAGAGAAGGGGGAAAAGTCACAATAAACACCAACCAAAGAACATACATGGGCTGTACCTAGGCCTCCCTGCACGCATGTAGTAGATGTGCAGCTTGACCTTCATATGGGTCCCAAACAACTGGAGTGATGGATATCCCCCAAACTATTGTCTGTATGTGGGATATGTTCCTCTAGCTGGGCTGCCTTGTCTGGCCTCAGTGGGAGAGGATGGGCCTAGCCTAGCAAAGACTTGTGCCAGGGTTGGGGGGGGGCATACCCAGAGGAACCCACCTGCTCAGAGAAGAAGGGGAGAGGGGAGGGGGGAAGGGTTGTGGGAGGGGGTGACTGGTGAAAAGGGGGCATTGAGCAGGATGTAAAATGAATAAGTAAAATAATAATAATAAAATTTAAAAATATAATAAATTTATATAAGTGGCCACTACTGTATTTTTCATTTTATTCTGTTCTTTTTTTTTTTTCTATTTAACTTATATGGTATAACTTACATTATTTTATGCTGCTGACTGCTAGGACCCAGGCAAGCACCCAGAAAGCTCACACCTTAGGAACGCTGTCTCTCTTTCTGCTGTCATCAACTACCTATAGCCTTTCATCTTGGGGTAAGGCCTGTGTGCCCTCCCCCTTTTGTGTTGGACGGTTGGCTAGTATTGTCTTGTGCAGGTCTAGCGCAGGCAACCGTGTTGTTGACACGTCCCTGCATGTCCAGAAGACACTCTTTTGCAGGCATCCTCCTGATCCTCTTAGAATTGTTCTATTCCCTCTTCCATAGTGTGAGCCTTGTGGGCAGAAGTTGTCTTATAGACGTAATGCCATTTGAAACTAGGTCATTTAGTGTCACTAATTCCCTGTGCTTTGGCCAGCCATAGATCTCTACAATAGTCCCTGTCTGCTGCAAAATGGAACTTCTTTGATGAGTAGTTGCTGCATCTACTTATAAGTATAAGGGGAAAGCAGCTATTTTTTAAAAAGTTTTATTTTTATGTGACCATGTGTATGTGAGTATGTGTCATATGTGCAGGGGTGACAACAGAGAAGAAGGTATCAGACCCCTTCGAGTTGTAGTTATAAGCTGCCCATCATGTGCTGGAATCCATGGGTCCTTTGGAAGCGCACGGAATGCTCTTAACCAATGAGCCATCTCTTTAGCCCCAACAATAAATATTTAAAAGGCAGTTGGATACTATAGGAGATAGTTTCTTCTCTAGGGTCTGGTTCCTCTCTAGACACAAGTTCTTGGCTAGGTTTATAGTACCAAGTCTTATTGATAAGACACTACAAGTCCAACCAGATAGCAGCTACTTACCCCTGTGATAGGGCCACTATGGCACCACCATCTTCCTAGGTTGGTTATCATTGTAGTCTGCAGGATTTATAGCTGGGTAGGACTGCGGACAACCTTTCTCCTTTGGTGGCCTTCTTAGCATATTGACTCTATGAGAGCTAACTGTTAAACAGGAGTACCAAACATCATTTCTGCAAGTCTTTTGAGAAAGTGATTGGTATCTTTAGCAACAAGTTCTTATCATCATATTCTAGGAAACACCCAAGAGCAATAGGAAGAGCCTAGATGACTTTTGGCGTTTCTTCAGACTCCTCATGATGGACAACTTGAAGGGAGGGAGCCCTCTCTTGACAGTGTTATCTTTATGATTGTCTATGGCTTCTGGGAGGAGCTTATTTCTTTTTACTTGTTTTATTAATTGATTTATTGTGTGTCTGTGTGTGTCGGTGCACATACACACACACCCTTAGCACGAGTGTGGAAGTCAGAGGACAACTTGCAGGAGTTGGTTCTTGCCTTCTACCAGGCTTGGCCGCAAGCACCTTTTCTCTTCTGAGCCTGCTTCTCCAGCCCTGGCATTTCTTTAGAACGAGGGATTCTGATGTTCACACCCACAAATACACAAATAGCTGTGTACTTGTGTTGTAATAGTAAATATATGCTTTAGTGGAGTTAGAGGGATTTTCTTTTCTCTTCATCTCTCCTTCCTTTTGTCTCCTCTCTCCTCCCCTCACTCCTCCACCCCTTGCGGGACTATGGATTCACATTAGAGCTTCTTAGATGGTAGACACATCCTTTCACTGAGTACTCCCCAGCACCGACTTTGTGTTTTATTTGGGTCCAGGGTCTCACGAAGTTGTCCAGGTTGTTTTGTATTTACTCTGTAACCTAGGCAGACCTGGAATAGCACTCTTCCTGCCTACACTTCCAAGAAATGCCCAGCACCACACAGCCTGTCTGTGCTTCCATTTTAAAGCTGGGAAGCCACAGTTTGAGATAGAAGCCCTCAAATCGCCTCCCTCAGAAACGTACAAGCCGCTGTTTACAGGGTAAGGGGATCTAAAGGACTAGAAGAGACCTGGGACCCTGATTAGTTTGACAGTGAATGGCAAGCAGTTGCGTCAAACGATGGATGCTAATACTTGGGGGGTGGGGGGCAGGAGCTCCGGTGGATTTTTAGAGACAGCCCGAAGCAACCTGCACATTTTTCTCTAAGTCTTGTGGTTCTGGGAAGGGTTGGTTTGCCCACATGTGGTCTAGTCCCAGAACAAGTCCGGGAGACAACACACTGTTTTGCTTTCTTGCCATTTCAAACGTGCCCTTTCCACACACAATACAATTTTAAAATGTAAATTAGGCATCCTCTTAGATTTCACTTTTCCACTAGATGGCAGAAAAAGCTCTTGTAATAGAGACCACTTTGCCCTCTAATCAACTCTGAAGACATTTTTTTTTTAAATAAAGGAAGGTGTATTTTATTTCAGTTTGAACAGTAGAATATGATTATAAGACAACCGATTATTCTATAACCAACTTAATCACATTAAGCTTCAAATTAAAAAGAAAAACTTTAAATTACTCTGTGTTTATTTAAGCATCTGTGTGTCCATACATCTCAACTGAGATATAAAAGAAGGAGCAGCATTGGCTTTAGACAAAGTGTCATCGTCTCTATTAATGTAGACCTTTTAATAAAAGGTCTTCATTAAATGGGCTTTTCAATGCATTTTGAGATGTTTTTATATTACACCTGTGTAGAATTAGGTACATAATTGAGCTAAACTCAATTGTAATTTATAAGTATACAGGCAACTGCATTAATAATACAGTCATCAATAATTAATAATAATATAGACAATAATACTATGATTTAAGAAGAGCAGTGATAAAACTAGCTATGACCTTGAAATGAGCTCTTTTTCTTTAAAAAGTGGAATAGGAACGATGTGTGCTGGGCAAATGCTACCTGAGATCAGTTGGGGCAGGCTGCTTTTCTCTAATGTATTAGCAATACTAATTTTTAAATCCTGCATTTTTTAATTACTCTAACTTATCAATATTTTTAAAAAAACGTATAATAAGAACACTTAACTAAACCCTTGAGTTACATAGAAGTTTACCCGCACTGTGGTTATCCATACAGGCAAAGACACAATTTTATTGTATAGGCCTGCAAAGAGAAAAATGGTTAAAAGTGAGTCGGATCAGAGAAAGCTTGGGAGCATCAGTATAGCTTGATGCCATACCATCAGGTTATAAAATAAAAACGACTACAGTCTTCTGCTTGATCTCATTTGAAATTTTTTTTATTTATTATTATGTAAGTGTTCTCGCATGCTGTATGTGTGTGTGTGGTGTGTGATGGTATGCAAATGGAGGTCACATGATGTTCTAGTTTGTTTTTGGTTACTGTGATAAACATCATTACCAAAGCCTATTTTAAGTAAGAGGGGAAGGGTTTATTTTGGCTTACAGGTTACAGTTCATCACCAAGGGAAGCGAAGACAAGAATGTGAAACTCAGACCATAGAGGATGCTACTCTCTGGCTTGTTTATCTGACTTCCTCAGTTACCTACTCTATTCGTCTACTCTACTAGTCTCTACTCAAGGCACACTTGGCTAGGGATGATACCACCCACAGTGGACTGGGCCCTCCTCTGGCAACTAGCAGTTAAGAAAATGCCCCATAGGCTTTTCCACAGGCCAATCAGATGGAGGCAGTTCTTCCCAGGTAACTCTAGCTTGTGTCAAGGAGACAAAACCAAGAACAGAGGAAAGCCCGTGGGACTGTTTCTCTCCTCCCACCTTCATGTAAGTGCTTCTCCAGCACTTAAGTTACTTCCCAGGCTGGCAGCAAGGGCCTTAACCAGCTGAGCTTCTCACTGCACCCAGACTGTTATTTCTGCTGTTGTTACTGTTTATCTTAGAATTGACTTTCAAAAGATAAAAGGTGCACTGCTAACAGAAGAGAGAAAGGGAAGGGAAGGGAAGGAAAAGAAAGGAAAGGAAAGGAAGAGAACGAGTTGTGATAAAATTGAGTGCAGCCAATCACTTATGCAGTCCATGAATCTTTTGCTATTTGTTCCAATTCAGGCAAAAGTAGTGGGAGTGGGGGCTGTGGCTCCCTCTTGTGAACTGAGAGTGTATGAGGGAGCAGGAGATTGGGGTGAGCAGATGGGAAAAGGTAGAAAAGCTGATAAGGATGATGGTGATGTTGCTGTTGTTGTGAATGTGTATGAGGTTGACCACTCAATACTGCTTCAGGGCACCTCTCCCTGGATGTTTTATGACCAGCAAAACAAGCAAAACTCTAGGACATGCTAGCAATTCTCAGTCTTCAGGAACTTGGGAAGGGTCTTCTGGTATGAGAGGGAAGGAGGCAGTCACATCTGGAGTGACCTCCGGTGGCTTGCTCTGTGTGTGAAGTAAAGAACTTACATCCAGCCCTAGGGTTCCTAGCTTAGAAAGCTTTGTGCTATATACATATGGCAAAGCCATCTTATCTTCTTGGGAACCAAGGTGAGTCAACACTTTTCAGGGAGTAATCCGCTCACATGCTACAGTCAATAAGTTGCCAGGACAATGAGATTTCTGAGTAAATTCTCCTCTCTGGTATATTGACAGAAGACTAGTTTCCTATCTGTTTCTCTGCATTGGAAACTGGGGTTAAGCAAGCAAAATAAAAGTGAAGCCTTCAGGGAACATCGCAATGGATTTACGGGGACATTCCCTTGTAGAGTCACATTTTAGAAAGAGTTCCAAGGCCTGTTGCCTGTGAGATGTAGGGGTCTGGTTAGTCACTTGCCATGTCTGGGCTTGCTTTCTTGAGATCTCTTGTGAAGGGAGAGTTAGCTCCCTCCGCACTTCTGTAGAAGCGATAGCAGATCTCTTCTTTCACTCTTCATTCAGTCGGAGCAGCACTATTATGCCCAGCTCGCTCCATCTTCTCTCTCCTTTTCTATTTTTCTTTCAGAGCTGGAATGGAACTCAGGGCTGTTGCCTGCATAGCAGGCAGGCACACTACCTCTGAGCTCCATCCTCTAGCACTGTCAGCTCCCCCCAGCTCGATCCCTAAACCTTCGTTAGAGACCTAGGCATCTGCGCATTCTGTAAAAGCTTTCTACAACCTGAATGGTTTCTTTAGGCGGCATGAATGGATGGATGCTTCTTCTCTGCTGATCCAGCTCTGATACTCTTTCTCCAGCTGGATGAATGAGTTTGGTCTTCCTGCTGAAGCCCAGGAAGAAAAGGTAGTGGGACGTCAGAGCACACAACCCTGCGGATCGCACGCTCAGCACACCTCTAATGGGCTCAGCTCGATGACAGCTGTGACGAATACCATGGCAATTTCCCAGATAAGATTGTATCCGAAGCAGGACTACATTTCCTTCAGAGTTGCAGAGGCCATTATTATTCTTTGGAGAGGAATTCTTGAGGAGGAAATAGTTGATTTAAATGCCTGCTGTCAGTTGCCAAAGAAATTGTTACAAAATACTGCTATAATGACGGGGAAAACTGCCCGCTGGTTTGGATTCCGCTTTGTGTGTGTGTGCGCGCGCCTCTCTCATTCATCATCGGAGGTTTCCCTCTTTAGCCAGCCAGGTACACGAGGACTTCTGCATAGGAGGAGCTAAATAGTACTCTAACATCGGTTTTCTTTATGTGGTCTGTTATCTTTACCCAGCCAGCCATTTCTTGTGTCCTTTGAAACTCTCCTGTGGCATTCCAAGAATGGATGTATGGTGCAGGCATACCAGCACAGTTAGCCTGTACACTAAATTATTCAACAAGTGCTCCTTTAGTATCTGGCACTTTTCCGAGCTAAGATAATACAACATGCTGGCCAGTTTTATGTGAACTTGACACAAAGTGTAGTCAACTGAGTCTCCGTATATAAGGCTGCAGGCGAGCCTGTAAGGCCTTTACTTAATTTGTGATAGGGGAGGGTAAAGCTCGATGTGGGTGGGGCTGTCTCTAGGCTGTGCTCCTGGGTTCTAGAGGAGCAAGTTGCTTTTGGTTCGCGCATTTCATCACAGCAATAGAACCCCCAAGACACACAATATGGTAGTGCCCTTGAGTTAGTTCTCTGGAATGAAGCCGCCTGAATTTGAACCCTGTCTCCACAGGATGCCTAGTTGTATGGTCTTCTTGGGTGACCATTTTGGTAACGTTAGACAAATTACTTTTCACACCAGTGTAAGGGGTCCAAGACTGGAATGAAACAAGTCAGTTTTTGATAATAGTTCATAGTAAGTATGTGTTACAATACTCATTATATCTGCAAGAAGACAGCCTTGTCATATGGAATTTGTATCTGAAGTATAAGATATAAAGGCATAAGAGTTGGTAGTACATGCCTTTAATCCCAGTGCTTGGGAAACAGAGGTGGTCAAATCGCTATGAGTTCAAGGCCAGCCTAGTCTATAGAGCAAATTCTAGGACAGCCAAAGCTACATGTAGAAACACGGTTATCGATAAACAAAACCAAAACAAACAAACAAATGGCTTTTGGAACTGGAGGGATGCTCAGTGGTCAAGAGCACATGCTGCTCTTCCTGAGGGCCTGGGTCTGATTTCCAACAACCATACCAGGCAGCTTACATCTGACACCTCTGTGGGCACTTACCCTCCCATACACATAATTAAAACTAATAATATCAATGAGACAGAATACCCCATAGGCTCTGATTGCTATTCCGTCTTATCTGGGGAATTGTCACGGTCATCGAGCTGAGGCCATTAGAGGTATACTGAGCATAGATCCACAGGGTTGTGTGCTCTGACGCCCTACTACACATTCTTTCTGGGCTTCAGCCAGAAGAACAAAATCATAAGCAAGCAAATAAAAAACTTAAGTCAAAGTAAATAAACAATTGACAAATTGAGCAATGTAAAAGCTTTAGGTTTGTGGACACATACACCCTACCCCTTGTATGTTTGACAGAATGTTGCTATCCTGCCTGTAGGACATTGGTGCAATGCGTATTTGTGAAAGATAGAAGACTTCTCGAGTCGACTGAAAAAAGTCATCAATGATTTTTAGGATCAGAGTTGCTTCTAAAGGAGGCTCATAGGACAGCCATGTGTGGGCAGGGATAGATAAGAAAGACTAGTAGAGGCTTAGGTTACTGGCGAGGGCAAGAGGAAGCTTACAATCTGCTTCCAGGAGATGGCAATGCTGAGGATGAGAGAATCTAGGCTTAATAAAAACGTGGCCATGACAGATTTCCTGAGGTTCTGTGCCTGTATAAATTGTCATAAGGGGGATTAAAAAGTCAAGACAAACTGGAATAGAAACAGATTTGCAAGGGAGTTAGTTTCTGAACCCATGTACTTATGACATTTAAGTAGGAACAGGGAAGGTTAACAGGTGGTGAGAACCGCAGGTTTAGAGCTGTAATGTAAAGCAAGCCAACTTATCTTCATGCCAAGAGATGCTAAAGGTAGGAATACAGATCAAACCACTGGAGTCTCTTTCTTGAGTGAAGTCTAGCTCTAAAGACCTTGGCGGTAAAGGGTTTGTCAAAACTACTGATTCCCAAGTTCCATTCATGGCTACTTAATCAGAATTTTGAGATAAAGATGGAGACTACATTTTTAGCTACCAGTGGGCTCTGTTGTCTATGTCCTCATAGTGTGGTAGAAAGGACAGAATGGCTCCCCCTGGGCTCTAATCTCGTCTCACCTACTGACTCCCTGGAGACCCCACATCTTAAAACTATCACCTGAGCCAGGGTAAGAATTTAGCATATGCTTTTTGAGGGATCACAAATATCTTGTCCCTGGCACCAACTGTCGTAGTCAGGGTTTCTATTCCTGCACAGACATCATGACCAAGAAGCAAGTTGGGGAGGAAAGGGTTTATTCGGCTTACACTTCCATACTGCTGTTCATCACCCAAGGAAGTCAGGACTGGAACTCAAGCAGGTCAGAAAGCAGGAGCTGATGCAGAGGCCATGGAGGGATGTTCCTTACTGGCTTGCCTCCCCTGGCTTGCTCAGCCTACTCTTATAGAACCCAAGACTACCAGCCCAGGGATGGTCCCACCCACAAGGGGCCTTTCCCCCTTGATCACTAATTGAGAAAATGCCTTACAGTTGGATCTCATGGAGGCATTTCCTCAACGGAAGCTCCTTTCTCTGTGATAACTCCAGCTGTGTCAAGTTGACACAAAAATAGCCAGTACACCAACTTATACCAAGAAATCCATTTTTGTTTTGAAAAGGATTTCTTTAGGGAGTTTCTCTTGTTTTGAGGATGAAACCCAGAACCTTGGGCCTGCTAGGCTAGCATTCAACCAATGGAGCTGCACCACAAGCTCAAGAAATCCTTAACCCAAGCAAAGACATTCACAGATGCAGATGTGCTTAGGGAAGCCACAGCTATGGATTTGGTTCTTCTTTGTTTCTCTCTTTGGATTGCCTTGATGCAGTCATAACCTGCCTGTTCTGCATACTTCTATGTCTAAGGCAGGTTCACATTTGTCTATGATCAATAATCTGCATATTGAATAGAAATAATGTATGAATAGACCAGCTGTCTTTGCATTATCTGCTTTATCTAGAGGTTTCTCGTTCAAAAGAAAAATGCTATAAAGCAATACCTAGACTTCTGTTTGATAAAATATCTGGATGCTAATCCAGCCTAGTCAAGTGATATCTACACTTAAAAACATTTATTTATACATAAGAGAACGTCAGGACAACTGTTTATTTGGGCAGCCAATGGCTCTTATTATTCTCATTATAATGAGACTCCCCATTATTCTCATTTCCTGTTTCCATGGCTTTTGGAATTCTGGGGCCCTGCCTTACCCAGTGCTTTGCTAACTAGAAGAGATATGCTGTGGACCAAAATCAATGTGATCAGTAGTCATTTTGTCATATCTCAACTTTCCTCTGTAACTGAATGTAATATATTATATAATTTTAGAAATATGGTGTACTGGCTAGTTTTGTGTCAACTTGACACAGCTGGAGTTATCACAGAGAAAGGAGCTTCCGTTGAGGAAATGCCTCCATGAGATCCAACTGTAAGGCATTTTCTCAATTAGTGATCAAGGGGGAAAGGCCCCTTGTGGGTGGGACCATCTCTGGGCTGGTAGTCTTGGTTCTATAAGAGAGCAGGCTGAGTAAGCCAGGGGAAGCAAGCCAGTAAAGAACAACCCCCCATGGCCTCTGCATCAGCTCCTGCTTCCTGACCTGCTTGAGTTCCAGTCCTGATTTCCTTTGGTGATGAACAGCAGTATGGAAGTGTAAGCTGAATAAACCCTTTCCTCCCCAACTTGCTTCTTGGTCATGATGTTTGTGTAGGAATAGAAAACCTGACTAAGACATATGGATTTTTCCTTTTGCAACTAAATATTCTACAGATAAGATTTTAAGAGTCATTTGTTACTATTTGTGTGTATGTTTGTTTGTTTGGTTTTAGTTTGTGATTGAATGGGCTGCCATAGATAAAATAACTTATGTATTACCTTGTAATTGTAGACATTCAATGCTTTTAGGAAGTCATGATTAGAGTTTTTTGAATCTCATTAGAATGGTGCAGAGATTTTTATTGAAATGTAACACAGTATTCTTACTTTTAGATTGTTAATAGATTGCTTTTTGTACATACGGATCTCCCTGGATTAAAATCAACATGGTATTTGTTTTCAGTTGTCAAAAGCTCCTTCACTTGATCACAGAGAAACACTACTTTTGTCCAGTATGGTGGTTCATTTTCTACATCAACTTGACTGAGCCATTGGCTGCCCAAATAAACTGTTGTCCTGACTTTCTCTTATTTATAAATAAATGTTTTTAAGTGTAGATATCACTTGACTAGGCTGGATTAGCATCCCGATCCTTTATCAAACAGAAGTCTAGGTATTATTTTATAGCATTTTTCTTTTGAATGAGAAACCTCTAGATAAAGCGGATTATTCTTTATTTGTGTGGGCCTCATCTAATCAGCCTGAAAAGAAACAAAGCCTTTCCCCACAATCGTGAAGTGAAGAATTTGCCCTTTGCAGTGGTCATCACACTGAAGACTCTGGTATCTCCCTCACCACCCAGACCTCAGTTTTTCTGAAGAATCTCGTCTAATAAAATCAATTACAGAAACACTTTCAACCTGAAGGAGGCCATGATGTAAGATATTTTAGTAAGTCTTGCTGGTTAATTTAATACACTAAATATCTACAGCCAAAAAAAGAATCTGGCCACATTCATCCTTGTTCTAATGTGATCTGATGTCAAATGAGCCAGAATTAGAGACTTAGCAATAAGAGTTGCTTTGAGCAAGGTCCCAAAACATTATGCGCATTAAGATTGACAACTCTAGTTTACCTTCTTTAATGATCTTGTGGACTTTAAGTATTACGGAATCACTTGATACCAATGTTATGCACACTGTATTTTCCTTCCTGCCCTCGCTTTATAGTGATTGGTTAATTAAACCCTCAAAGCTCTGATGTTAAGAAGAGGGAGCCCATGGCTCACTGACTTCTGCAATTGAATTAGGTTTTCACAGTAACCTCATATTGTTGCAAGGAAGAAAGCAAGAAGAATGACATTTGAAATCATGGGAGGAGCAGGAGCAGGTATGAGTTAATTGCTTGCCTTGGAATTTTGCCAAAAGACAGATGTTAATAACTTTTTCCATAAAAAGCGCCAAGAATGCTCTTTAGTGAAATCCAGTATTGTGAATTTTGACTCCCTGTTCCATCAGAAATTGATGCTGCCATCAAATAGCATCCACTTGCATGTTAAATACTAACTCACAGACCCCCCCTAAGCTGATTCTAGATCATTGCAACCAGTGGAAATGCATGCAGAGGTGTTTTCTAGTCTTTCCAGTGAAAGATGAGGCAAACAGAGCTAAAACAGCTACTCTGGTATATATATATATATATATATATATATATATATATATATATATATATATAAAATGGAGAATACTTTCCTAGGCCAGCCCATGTATTGGTTCTCTTCCTTCTCCTTGCTGTATATTATTGCAGAATATAGGTAGACCAGGTTGGCCTCAAACTCAGAGATGAACCTGCCTCTGCCTCCCAAAGTGATATTAAAGGATGTGCAAGAGGAAGGAGGGATAGGGGAGGAGGAAAAGGAGGCAGAGGAGGAAGAGGAGGAGGAGGAAGAAGAAGAGGAAGAGGAGGAGGAAGAGGAAGAGGAGACCAGTGCCTCTAGTCAAATGGATGATTTCCTTGCTCCACATGTGTCTGAGGGCCAGGCTTCCCTCTTTACTATCTTGGCACTCCTTTTCTTGGCCTTTGGAATCAGTTAGACTATCACCTTCAGACCTTCTATTTGCCACCATTTCATACCAGGCGCCATAAAAAATGAAACATTCCTAGTTGGGCATGGTGGCACATCCCTTTAATACCACTTTGGGAGGCAGAGGCAGGTTTATCTCTGAGTTTGAGGCTAAGCTTGTCTACCTATATTCTGCAATAATATTTACAATAATGATGCACTAAAATGGTTTGGATAGCTTGGGTTGGTATAATAAGATACCAGTGACTCTGTGCAGTTTAAAGCATAGGAATTTATTTTTCATAGTACCGAGGGCTGGGAAACATAGTTCTAATGTGCAGGCCAATTATGTTCCTGTTTGGGGCCTTCTTTTTTTTTTTTTTTTAATTACGTATTTTCCTCAATTACATTTCCAATGCTAGCCCAAAAGCCCCCCATACCCTCCCCCCCCACTCCCCTACCCACCCACTCCCACTTTTTAGCCCTGGCGTTCCCCTGTACTGGGGCATATAAAGTTTGCATGACCAATGGGCCTCTCTTTCCAGTGATGGCCAACTAGGCCATCTTTTGATACATATGCAGCTAGAGACAAGAGCTCCGGGGTACTGGTTAGTTCATAATGTTGTTCCACCCATAGGGTTGTGGATCCCTTCAGCTCCTTGGGGGCTTTCTCTAGCTTCTCCATTGGGAGCCCTGTGATCCATTCAATAGCTGACTGTGAGCATCCACTTCTGTGTTTGCTAGGCCCCGGCCTAGTCTCACAAGAGACAGCTATATCAGGGTCCTTTCAGCAAACGCTTGCTAGTGTATGCAATGGTGCCAGCGTTTGGAGGCTGATTATGGGATGGATCCCTTGGGCCTTCTTGCTTAGCAAGTAGAGACTTTCTGGCTGTACACAGAAAGAGGGTATGGGCAAGAATCTCTTGTATCTCTACATGAAAGTGCTCTAATGCCATACATCAAGCCTAACTGCCTCTTAAAGGCATTGTCGTCATCACATTGAGGATTAAGGGATCAGCCTATGAGCTTTGGGCTTAGAGAAACAGAGTCAGTCCATAGTAACAGCAAACCCTCCAATTTAGTGGTAACAATGTTAATGATGGTTTGTTTTTTGGTTTTTTTTGTTTTTTGTTTTTTGTTTTTTTTTAGTTAACAGATCTGCACATTGGTAGCAGTTTGTCTTGTCTAGGCTCCCGAATCAAAGCTACAGGTTTAACTTATGTTTATTCTTATGTCTTGATCCTGCTGGGATCACTGGAATCCATGCTTAGTCCTGTGGCTCAAGTTAGTACGCACTTGAAATATGTTCTTCTCGTAACAGACCCTCAAAATGTAAGAAACAAGCCAAATTGACGGAACACATTTAAGACGACTATTCATGATAGATGCTATCATTCTATGAAGCCAGTAGATCCTTTGGTCAAGTTCAATATCAAGAAGCCAGAGAAGTCTATTTTATATACAATGGGAAGGGAAGAGAGTATTTGCTGAACAGTCATGTCAATACCTTTGTGGGGCTAGGGGAGCCACGGAGCTGTGGGGAGCAGGCCTGGAGCAGGAGTGGGATTGAGGCATGGCCAAACCCTGAAAATCTCGCCCTGAGATCTTCAAGAATAGGTTCGCTCCCAACTCTGCTCCTGGCCTGCATATCCCAGGCTCATAGCCCTATGACCCCGCCTTTGCTCGTACCTCCCCCCCCCCCTGCCACCCAGGATGTGACCATAGTGGGTAGCCAGGTTAAACTTCCTCTCCCTTTATGAGGTCACATTCAGCAGCACCTGGGATCCCTCCTTATGCAAATGGGGCATCCTCAGCACACTGACACTGGCCAATGATATGCACTTATCCTGATAACCCCTACTGTCTCCCTGCCACAAGGGTTTAAATAGCCTTTGTTCCCTCCATAAAACCAGCTGTCTCAATGAAGCCTGTCTCGGGTCTCTGTTGTCATTAGGCTCACACAACCCACTGAGGTCTCCCTCCCCCCAGTCATTCCTGCCTTGCTTCCCTGCTCCGGATGCACTGGTTTGGACAACAGATCAGTCACCCTGCTTCAAGTGGGGGAAGCAGAGCCTGAACAACTTACCTTGGCCATATGAACTTGAATGCACAGCTAAACCTTGGCTATATGAACTTGAATGCACAGCTAAATTTCAGTCATCAACAATGTTCTCGTGTAACATAGAAATGATACTAACAGCAAGCAGCTACCATAAGGGATTGGGGGTGGGGGGGTGGGGAAACTGATGAATGTGATCTATAAAGAAAATGGCATAGTTCTTCAAGGACAGACGGAGCCTTGGAAAAAATCCCAGCTCTTACTACAAATTTCTATTGCAAGCATGAAGGAGAGTGAGAAAACTGGACAAAGACAATGAGGTGGAGAGAAGAAATTAGTAATCAACACAGAGGTAGTAAGATTAATTCAAATTGCAAGCTCGTATACAGCGTGTAAGAAGAACCCAGGCATTGTAGTGCTTGTCTTTAATGCCAGTACTCAGGAGGAAGAGGAGGGAAGATGGTTTAAAGCAATCTTGTGTTATATGATTGGACTCTGTCTCAAGAGAGGAGTGGGGCATAGCATAGGAGGGATAGTTTACAGTATTAAGCAGTCAGTCAGTTCATAATCACGATCCCACATATTATTATTAGCTGTCAGACATTGGCTCCTTCTGTTACTCCATGTTGTGAATTATATGCATGTTGTGCTATAAAACAATGAACAAATTCAGCCAAAGCCAACATCCTGTTTATTAGACAATTTGGCAAACATGATAAAACTACATACTTGAAAAAAATGCCTCTTGACTCTAGCTGCATATGTATCAAAAGATGGCCTAGTAGGCCATCACTGGAAAGAGAGGCCCATTGGACACGCAAACTTTATATGCCCCAGTACAGGGGAACGCCAGGGCCAAAAAGTGGGAATGGGTGGATAGGGGAGTGGGGGGAAGGGTATGGGGGACTTGTAGGATACCATTGGAAATGTAATTGAGGAAAATACGTAATAAAAAATATTTAAAAAAAAAAAGAAAAAAATGAACATCATAGGTAAAGGCAGTGATTAAAATAAAAATGTGCATCATAATGAATATGTTTAAGTAAGCAGTTACTGATAGCATTTGCAATACTATATTTTAACTAAAATTTTAATTTTCCAGCGATCTGTCCGTTTTGACAGTATTGTGTTTTTAGAAAGAAAATACTAAAGACAAGTTGAGATTAAAACAAGTTACTATATTGCCATAGGGCAGACCCTCTTATTTCTGGGAGACTGAGTCCGATCACAACCCCTTTGACATCACTGGTCACCACTCAGCTCCACCATGGCGGCTACACAATTGTCTGGGCTCACACCACTTAGGCAGACTTGATTGCTCTGTGTAGATACCACGTTAGTCTTGACATTTAATCTCCCCATTCTCCAATATTACTTCCTTCCATCTGATAAAAAGCGAGTTTAAAAGCTCAGAATTCCTTAGTTCTACTGAGCTAGAAAATCGTCTCCTTTAGTGGCATTTAACTGCTGAGCTCTGATTTCCATAAATGGAATATAGTGGTATTTGCTTATCTCTAATCTGAGGCCAGCTCCTTCCATAAATATGCTAGATGACCTAAAGCTATTTTTAACAACAGTACCAAGGATAACAAGGGGGACAGCTTCTCTGCCTCTTCACGCACACATTTCCACAGACGAGTCTCACAGATGGCTTGCTTAGCAGGCGAGGACAGGACTTAACCCAGAGCTCACAGCTTCCTCTCTGCTCAAAAGCTCTTTCCTTCCTTAGTTTCAGTTCATCCCTGTGCCTGCATAGTATTGGCAGTAAAGAACAGCTCTTCCCTCAGTCAACATGAGCTTGAATTGAACGTCTGCAGTTCCAGCTTTCATTTGCTATGTGATCTGTTCTAACAGAATGCTGGGGCTTTGCTGATATTTATTTCCCCCAGACATTTATTTCTCGTAGCTATTTATTTCTCCTAGACATTTATTTCTCCCAGTTCTAGAGTCTGGAAGCTTGGGATCGGGGTGATTGGCAGCACCATTGAGTTCTGGCAAGGTTCCTTGCTGGGCTGCACACAGCCGACTTACTCTGTGCTTCCTCTTGTAGCAGGAGTGGGGAAGTTCATGGTCATTTTCAAGGACGCTCCATCTGTTTAAGAGGGCTCACTCTCAAGATTTAATCACGTCCCCCAGCTCCCAGTGCCATTACATTGGGCTAGAGATTCAATACATAAAATTAGGGGCTGGGGCATAGGCACAAACATTCAGTCTATGGCATCTACTTGGTTCTCTGCTTGTAGGATTTAAAGCTAGAACACAGATATTGACATTACTTTAGTTCTTTTCCCAGATACAGATTGTGTGTGTGTGTGTGTGAGTGTGTGTGTCTCTAATTTCCTGATTCTGTCAATTAATCCAAGTAAGTAGAAACTCAAGGTTCTCTTTATAAACTGGAACTGGCTGTTTGAAGGCATTTTTCCTCTCTGAGTGTTTTCACAGACCTCATATTAGTTTCTTTATTCTGAAAGAACAAGGGATCAGGTGACAACCCAGTTGCAAGTCAAAGCAAAATAAGGAAGAGGGAAGAATGGACTGGAGAATCGCTGTTTAGCTGGCTGCCTTTTCTTTGTTGACATGAGCAGTATTCACTGAGTGCGTGTTGCACTGTGGACACAAAGGTGAGTGGATGTTTTGTTTGCTCTCGATGAGTTTAGAAAATACATGAAGGGCAGCAAGTCATTCCAAATCAGCGCAGAACGGCCATAGTGGAGGTAGCATATTCTAGGTCATAGGGACCTGGAAATTTCTCTGGCGCCAATGCCTTCGCAATAAGACTTGGAGATCAAATTGCCCATATTTGCAGAGGCTTTAAGACTAGTACAACAGCATCATTGTTTGGGTGACAACTAGTCACTTTGCCACTGAATTTGAGGCTCACTCCATGGGAGGGAATTTGTAACTGGTACTAATTACCCTGATCAAAAGCCTATAACCCGGCTCAAAGAGGAAACATATTACCAATACCTTCCTAAATGAACATATTGTCAATCTGCCTTCTAAGTATATGTGTTCATACACACTGTCTGAGAGGCTCTCAGCCAGGGGTCATGAAGCTCCTTTGTGCAGAGGGTTACTGTTTACAAGAGACTTGTATGTGGTCATGTTGCTGAGAACAAGTGAGTGTTGAGTGCTCAGCCTTAATGACATCAGTGTCATTAATAACACCCACCCTAGAAGGGCCAGGGAGTGTTGCAGGAGAGAGGACAGAAAGAATGAAAGAACCAAAGGATAGGGATACCTACCATTCAGATATATCACTGCTGATATAGCCAAGAACACACAGCCACTACAGATATCTGCACTACACTGGACCATCCAACTTCCCATCACGGGAGAGGGAGAGTCCATGAGACCTCAATCCTTCTTGAGTTGCTCATGGCTGCCAAGGGTTCCTGGAGGAAAGGTTGCCATTTTCTCTAATGGTGTAGTCACTAGTTGGGAAGAAGAATGTGGTTCAGCGGCAAGAAAGGGAGCTACTAGAGGATCATCTATGACACTGCCAAGAACTAAAGAATAGATAGTGCAGAGGAAGCAGGCGAGGAAAACAGTGAGAACGAAGGCTCGGAATCGTGTTCATCTCCACATTGCATTTTATGTCCCTCTGGCCTGTCATTCTCAAAAGACTAAGGAGAAATAGAGAAGGCAAATGCCCAAGACACACAGGTGACCCTACAATCCAAGAAGGCTAAGTGTCAAACGTGGAAGCATGTTAGACTTGAACTCTTTCTTATTTACTCCCAGTTTATAACCAGAGTTCGAGATTTTTGTGGACACCAGAGAAAACAAGCTGCTTCCACCATTACTCATGGAGATCCATCTTTTATCCACAATGGACCATAGTTTTCTTTCTAGATAATTATACTGCAGATACAGTCTAGTAAAGTAGACGGTAGATACTCTACAGCTCTTACAACGTGGACCCTTCCCTTGCAGCTGATATTGGATGCTCACAAGCATCAGTGGGAACGGTCTCTACACTCCTTTCACAGGAGCAATGTGTCCTCTTGTGATTCCCACATAGACTTTTTTTTCCATTCCTCCGGATTCTTCTCGTAGAACTCACAATCTTTCTAATACTTCCCTTTGTTATTAAAAACGTAGAGAAACTTAAAGAATACAAGGCTTAGAAGAATAAGCAGTGTTATCTCAACTATATCAAGGGTAAAAAGGGCATCTGTGGGCTTCCCTGGTTTCCTATTTACTACTGGAAATACTGTTTCTTTTGAGACAATGTATGATCATTTGTAAGTAGTGTGCTATCAAGGTAAGTCTCCTTACATTAAACTTTTCCATAGGTTAGAAAGGGAGCCATTTTCTCTAATGGTAGAATTAGAATAAAATGACCTACAATAATTAAGTGAGTACTATGTGCAAGATACTACGCTAGGAGTTGGTTGGGTGTTAGGCCATGTGATCTTTATAAAACCGTAGAGTAGCATAGTTTACTATAGTAATACACAGTGTGAAAGACACAAACGATGTGTACAAGGAATTTGAATATGGTAAATAGTGACCTGCAGTTAGAACACATGCAAAGCCAGCTTGAGAAGTTTGTGCTCCTAAGCACGGAACTTGACAAACTCTTTATCAAGAGATAATTTTTCAAATTACAGGCTATTTGAAAGAATAGTGTCTTAGAGCTTGTGGTCCTTATGTGAAAGAATAGGATCGTGATAAAATAATATATTCATTAAAAACAAAGTAAGAAGAGTAAGTTCCAGTAGACACTGGTAAAATTACATATTAAATATTCCTAAATTCTCAGATGAAGTATTTGTCTTTGTGTGTTGTTATCTCTCATATCATAACTACTAATAATATTGTAACTTTCTCATTGAAACTAAAATGATTAAAAAGTTTCTTCCGAATTGATTTATGTATTTTCATCATCCATTGCTTTCTGAAGTTCATTTATCTCAATTTGTCCTAGAGTTATGCAAACTGCTTACTAAACACATTAGCATTATGTTTAGGAATTATGCAAAATATTTGAGTTAAATATATTCCAATTTTTAAAATCCTTCGTAAGCATATAAAATGGACACATGAATGTGAAGTAATACAAACATTTTGAAAGACAATATGGAAGTTTCTTACTGAAACGAACACAGCAATCTCATTTCTTTGAATCTACCTAAAGAAAACTGGTTTCAACTTAGATCACACTTTTCTAACAGATGGCTTCAGATCTTTGAGTCATATTATGTCATCAAATGAGCTATAAAACAAATAACAGATTTTTAGATTTGATGATTGTGGATAATGACTTGTGTTTTAATTTTATGTTTTCTTTTTTAATTAAAAATTTAGAAATTAAAAAGTATAACTACTTCATTTAACCTCTAAAAATGTTAATGAGACAGAGACTTAGGGAACTCAGACTGGTTGCAAACTCACTGTGTGATGAAGGATGACTATCAACTTCTGATTCTCTTGTCTCCTCCTCATCATCATTGGTACTGGATTTACAAGACTTGCTTTATGCCCAGTTTGTACAGTGCGGATGATTGAAGCCTGGGCTTCATGAATGTCAGAGAAACACTCTACCAACTGTGCCACATCCCCAGCCCCTCTACCTAACCCTTTGCTATATAGTTTGTTGATACTAATTATAGCCACAATGTTGTACAGTAGTTACTACAATTCCCAAGTTATCATCCCAACATACTTTCTATTGCCATAAATATTAAGTTACTAGTTTTTCCTACTCCTACTTTTTAATAACTTCTACTCTGTGTTGAATTTGCCTACTGTACATACCAAGTAAGTGGAGTGGCGTGACACTTGTCATGTTGTGTTTGGTTTATTCCATTAGCATAAGATTTTCTCTCTTCTTTTTTACTTAGAAATTTCCTTTATTTACATTTCAAATGTTACCCCCCCCAACATAAGATTTCCAAGATTCACTTGTTCATTTCTTTTTATGCCAAGTGACAATCTGCTCAGGCATTTTCACCCCAAAGCTGATTACCAGCCAGTCAATCAGCTGAGAGGCTGTGATATGTCAGCCAATCAGCTGAGAGACTGTGATATGCCAGCCAATCAGCTGAGAGACTGTGATAATCACTATGCCATCGACTACAGGGAGGACAGAGAAGGCAGCAGTGCACAACACTTTCTCTGTGATTCTCTGCTGCACTGTGGGACGGTAGAATCCCTAAAAGGGGTGGATGTGCATTTGATCTCTGTAAACTTTTCTCTAAGCATATTGTTAAATCTGAATTTGAGAGTAAAGAATTTCTTCTCCGGAGCTGAATGTAACTCCTGGTGGAGTGAGTGCCTGACTCACATGTGGGACGTTCTGCCCTTCCATCTTTAGTAATGGAAGTAACGATGACTACAGCAAACAGGTCAATTTTAGATGGTGTCTTTCAAACACACATCTTTTACATCACATCTCACCTATTTAGTGGTTCTACAGGAGCTCCGTAGAGAGACAGAGATAGGTATGGCTGTCTCTAGAGTTCACATGCATAGAGGTAGCTGATAACACCACTCCTACTGTAAAATCTCACGTTAGTATGGATTTCTCTGCATTTAGAATTGTATGTGAAGCCTTCACAGTTAAGCTTGCACCGTTGTTAAGGGAAATCAAAGAGAGGAAATAAAAAGAGAGAAAAGATTCATGTATCCATTCTAAGACCCTAGCTCTCCAAATTGAAATAAGAAAATACACAGGAGATGTATTGACTATTGCATCAACTTACTTTTTCAATGCTGGAACAATTTCCAGGTAGGAATTTTTTGAATACCTCTGCCTCAGAGAAACACTTATTAAATAATTCCTAACAAAAACTACAAAATAAAGATTTAAAGGGTAAAATATATACTTGACGTATTTGCATGCTGCCATTTACAGTATTTTTGTGGCCCTTGAACACTATGCACTCTAGATGTTTCTTTCTTTTTTCAGTCTTTCCTATGAACACTTTCCCCCCCTCTTTGAGGCAGATCTTGCTATGTAACCCTGACTGGGCTGGAACTTGCTATGTTGACTAGGCTGGCCTTGAACTCGCAGAAATGTGCCTACTGAGTACTGGGATTCAAGGCATGTGCCATTACACCTGACCTCTAAGAACATAATTTTTTTTAATTATGTCATGATAGCAGGTTATGATTTTGGCTTCAGTTTTAAGGAAATATGGTTATAGTTAATATTTTTTCATTTAGTGAAGTTCTGTGAGACTAACTTTCTTCCCTGACTGCTCTCTTTAAGCACAGCTGTGATGAAACTGAACAAAATATTGTCCATTTTAATAAGGCCACACTTGGAGATATACTTCCTAAGATGAGCAGCTTTGAAATTACATTGTATGTACAGCATCAGAACTTGGTATTTCCCTAGAGAGTCTGGCCATGGCGTCTCATGTTGCTGATCTTGCACGTTTTTCTATTCTTCCTCTTCACAGTAATCAGCTACCGATTCGGCATCTAATAATTAGTTTCATGGCACGGCCATGAATTCCTCTCCCTTCAAGCACTCATGGGAAAAGTTCAGAAATTAAACAAAACAAAAACTAAGACATTATGGCAAATCAATAGTCCTGCCCTCCAAGGTACCTCTGGCTAACATTTGTCATCTTTCTTAACAAATGTCTACATAGATACACATGTGCACATGTGTACACACACATACATGAATAGCCCCTTTTTTAATAAAAAGAAAAAATCTTATTGATTTAGCTTTTCCTCCAAAGCTATATGATTGTCTACAACTAAATTATTCCTATAACAGCTCAAATGAGCACTTTGTTTCTTAAAGGAAAGATTGTTCATGTATCTGTCTTATAGTAAAAACCCAAATAATATTGAAATCTGGATGACAGAATGTAAATTTCAGTAGATTCTCCCTAACCACACTCTTGTTCTCTGGAGAAAACTGGTAATATTTTACCAAAAATGTCTCATCTGAATGTCTAATCAAGACTTAACATTCAGTTATAAGAAACCTAGGGGATTGAGGCATTAGTCATTCACCACCAGCAACTAAATGACCCAGAAGTGGGACATTCCGCGAGGTTCTTACAGTCCCAGGAAATACAGAAGCCTGCTCTGGGTGGAAGGAAATGGAAGATGCCCAATCATACCCCCAGTCCTCAGAGACAACCACTGTCAGTGGAGTGGCATTCTCTGCAGGCCATCCTGTACACAAATAATGTGCCCTCAAACCATAATTTTGACCATGGTCTCTGCACTGTTTTGTAACCTGCTTCTCTCTCCAACACCCCCCTCCCACAGGCAATAAGTTCTTCCCTCTTATGTTTTAAACCCTTAATTATTATATATTATTCCTCATTATACTTAAATCATAATTTTTCTTTCACCAAAGAACATAATTTGCTTCCTATTTTTCTATATTATAAATTAGCTATAATGGCCATCTGACTAAGAAAAACTCACTGGATGGATCACAAAAATTAGAAATGCTAAGTCAAAGGGAGATTATATATTTAAAGCTATGTGACTGTATTTATTTCTCCTTAGGTTTAATTTATTTTCTTCATACATATTATAAATATTTCCTCTGATCATAGTTTGTTTATAAATTAGTTGGAAATGCCTTTACTAAATAAAAGTTGTAAGTATATTTGCAATCATTCAGTCATTCTCTCTCTCCTGCTTTGTATCTCTATCTCTTCTCCCTCCCTCCCTCCCTCCCTCCTTCCCTCCCTCCCTCCCTCCCTCCCTCCCTCCCTCCCTCCCTTTTTTTCCCTCTCTCCCTTCATACCCTATCTTCCATTTCTTTTCTTCTGTGGCTTCTAGATTTTCTCTTAAGAGTATTTCTTTATAACTTGAAAACATAGAGACTGCCATATCCAGGGATCCATCCCATAATCAGCCTCCAAACGCTGACACCATTGCATACACTAGCAAGATTTTGCTAAAAGGACTCTGATATAGCTGTCTCTTGTGAGACTAGGCCGGGGCCTAGCAAACACAGAAGTGGATGCTCACAGTCAGCTATTGGATGGATCACAGGGCCCCCAATGGAGGAGCTAGAGAAAGTACCCAAGGAGCTAAAGGGATCTGCAACCCTATAGGTGGATCAACTATATGAACTAACCAGTACCCCCTAGAGCTCTTGACTCTAGCTGCATATGTATCAAAAGATGGCCTAGTCGGCCATCACTGGAAAGAGAGGCCCATTGGACACACAAACTTTATATGCCCCAGTACAGGGGAACGCCAGGGCCAAAAAGTGGGAGGGGGGGAGGGTGGTGGTGGTGGGGGGAGGGTATGGGGGACTTTTGGGATAGCATTGGAAATGTAAATGAGGAAAATACCTAATAAAAAATATTAAAAAAAAACTTGAAAAAATTTTAAATCACTGACTGTTTATTCTTTCCCATTCTTTTTTTTCTTTTTTTTTTGATTTTAATATTTTTATTACATATTTTCCTCAATTACATTTCCAATGCTATCCCAAAAGTCCCCCATAGCGCCCCCCACTTCCCTACCCACCCATTCCCATTCTTTTGGCCCTGGCATTCCCCTATATTGGGGCATATAAAGTTTGCAAGTCCAATGGGCCTCTCTTTCCATTGATGGCCGACTAGGCCATCTTTCGATACATATGCAGCTAGAGTCAAGAGCTCCGGGGTACTGGTTAGTACATCATGTTGTTCCAACAATAGGGTTGCAGATCCCTTTAGCTCCTTGGGTACTTTCTCTAGCTTCTCCATTGGGAGCCCTGTGATACATCCAATAGTTGACTGTGAACATCCACTCCTGTGTTTGCTAGGCCCCGGCATCGTCTCACAAGAGACAGCTATATTTGGGTCCTTTCAGCAAAATCTTGCTAGTGTATGCAATGGTGTCAGCGTTTAGAAGCTGATTATGGGATGGATCCCTGGATACAGCAGTCTCTAAATGGTCCATCCTTTCATCACAGCTACGAACTTTGTCTCTGTAACTCCTTCCCTGGGTGTTTTGTTCCCAATTCTAAGAAGGTGCACAGTGTCCACACTTTGGTCTTCATTCTTCTTGAGTTTCATGCGTTTATCAAATTGTATCTTATATCTTGGGTATCCTAAGTTTTGGGCTAATATCCACTTATCAATGAATACATATTGTGAGTTCTTTTGTGATTGTGTTACTTCACTCAAGATGATGCCCTCCAGGTCCATCCATTTGGCTAGGAATTTCATAAATTCATTCTTTTTAATAGCTGAGTAGTACTCCATTGTGTAAATGTACCATAATTTCTGTATCCATTCCTCTGTTGAGGGACATCTGGGTTCTTTCCAGCTTCTGGCTATTATAAATAGGGCTGCTATGAACATAGTGGAGCATGTGTCCTTTTTACCGGTTGGGACATCTTCTGGATATATGCCCAGGAGAGGTATTGCTGGATCCTCCGGTAGTACTATGTCCAATTTTCTGAGGAACCGCCAGACTGATTTCCAGAGTGGTTGTACAAGCTTGCAATCCCACCAACAATGGAGGAGTGTTCCTCTTTCTCCACATCCTCGCCAGCATCTGCTGTCACCTGAATTTTTGATCTTAGCCATTCTGACTGGTGTGAGGTGGAATCTCAGGGTTGTTTTGATTTGCATTTCCCTGATGATTAAGGATGTTGAACATTTTTTCAGGTGTTTCTCTGCCATTCGGTATTCCTCAGGTGAGAATTCTTTGTTCAGTTCTGAGCCCCATTTTTTAATGGGGTTATTTGACTTTCTGGAGTCCACCTTCTTGAGTTCTTTATATATATTGGATATTAGTCCCTTATCTGATTTAGGATAGGTGAAGATCCTTTCCCAATCTGTTGGTGGTTTTTTTGTCTTATTGATGGTGTCTTTAGCCTTGCAGAAGCTTTGTAGTTTCATGAGGTCCCACTTGTCAATTCTCGATCTTACAGCACAAGCCATTACTGTTCTATTCAGGAATTTTTCCCCTGTGCCCATATCTTCAAGGCTTTTCCCCACTTTCTCCTCTATAAGTTTCAGTGTCTCTGGTTTTATGTGAAGTTCCTTGATCCACTTAGACTTGACCTTAGTACAAGGAGATAGGAATGGATCGATTCGCATTCTTCTACATGTTAACAACCAGTTGTGCCAGCACCATTTGTTGAAAATGCTGTCTTTCTTCCACTGGATGTTTTTAGCTCCCTTGTCGAAGATCAAGTGACCGTAGGTGTGTGGGTTCATTTCTGGGTCTTCAATTCTATTCCATTAGTCTATTTGTCTGTCACTATACCAGTACCATGCAGTTTTTATCACAATTGCTCTGTAGTAGAGCTTTAGGTCCGGCATGGTGATTCCACCAGAGGTTCTTTTATCCTTGAGAAGAGTTTTTGCTATCCTAGGTTTTTTGTTATTCCAGATGAATTTGCAGATTGCACTTTCTAATTCATTGAAGAATTGATTTGGAATTTTGATGGGGATTGCATTGAATCTGTAGATTGCTTTTGGCAAGATAGCCATTTTTACAATGTTGATCCTGCCAATCCATGAGCATGGGAGATCTTTCCATCTTCTGAGATCTTCTATAATTTCTTTCTTCAGAGACTTGAAGTTTTTATTATACAGATCTTTCACTTCCTTAGTTAGAGTCACGCCAAGATATTTTATATTATTTGTGACTATTGAGAAGGGTGTTGTTTCCCTAATTTCTTTCTCAGCCTGTTTATTCTTTGTGTAGAGAAAGGCCATTGATTTGTTTGAGTTAATTTTATATCCAGCTACTTCACCGAAGCTGTTTATCAGGCTTAGGAGTTCTCTGGTGGAATTTTTAGGGTCACTTATATATACTATCATATCATCTGCAAAGAGTGATATTTTGACTTCATCTTTTCCAATTTGTATCCCTTTGATCTCCTTTTGTTGTCGAATTGCTCTGGCTAGGACTTCAAGTACAATGTTGAATAGGTATGGAGAAAGTGGACAGCCTTGTCTAGTCCCTGATTTTAGAGGGATTGCTTCAAGCTTCTCACCATTTACTTTGATGTTGGCTACTGGTTTGCTGTAGATTGCTTTTATCATGTTTAGGTATGGGCCTTGAATTCCTGATCTTTCCAAGACTTTTATCATGAATGGGTGTTGGATCTTGTCAAATGCTTTTTCCACATCTAACGAGATGACCATGTGGTTTTTGTCTTTGAGTTTGTTTATATACTGGATTACGTTGATGGATTTCCGTATATTGAACC
Organism: Mus caroli; assembly: GCF_978045245.1. Taxonomy (NCBI): domain Eukaryota; kingdom Metazoa; phylum Chordata; class Mammalia; order Rodentia; family Muridae; genus Mus; species Mus caroli. The sequence goes on along the minus strand of NW_028227267.1, from coordinate 95,578,244 downwards.
ATCCCTGCATCCCTGGGATGAAACCTACTTGGTCAGGATGGATGATTGTTTTGATGTGTTCTTGGATTCGGTTAGCAAGAACTTTATTGAGGATTTTTGCATCAATATTCATAAGGGATATTGGTCTGAAGTTTTCTATCTTTGTTGGGTCTTTTTGTGGTTTAGGTATCAGAGTAATTGTGGCTTCATAGAATGAGTTGGGTAGAGTACCTTCTGTTTCTATTTTGTGGAATAGTTTGTGAAGAACTGGGATTAGATCTTCTTTGAAGGTCTGATAGAACTCTGCACTAAACCCATCTGGTCCTGGGCTTTTTTTAGTTGGGAGACTATTAATGACTGCTTCTATTTCTTTGGGGGATATAGGGCTGTTTAGATCATTAACCTGATCTTGATTCAACTTTGGTACCTGGTATCTGTCTAGGAACTTCTCCATTTCATCCAGGTTCTCCAGTTTTGTTGAGTATAGCCTTTGGTAGAAGGATCTGATGGTGTTTTGGATGTCTTCAGGATCTGTTGTTATGTCTCCTTTTTCATTTCTGATTTTGTTAATTAGGATGCTTTCCCTGTGCCCTCTAGTGAGTCTGGCTAAGGGTTTATCTATCTTGTTGATTTTCTCAAAGAACCAGCTCCTTGATTGGTTGATTCTTTGAATAGTTTTTCTTGTTTCCACTTGGTTGATTTCACCCCTGAGTTTGATTATTTCCTGCCGTGTACTCCTCTTGGGTGAATTTGCTTCCTTTTGTTCTAGTGCTTTTAGGTGTGTTGTCAAGCTGCTAATGTGTGCTCTCTCTAGTTTCCTTTTGGAGGCACTCAGAGCTATGAGTTTTCCTCTTAGAAATGCTTTCATTGCGTCCCATAAGTTTGGGTATGTTGTGGCTTCATTTTCATTGAACTCTAAAAAGTCCTTAATTTCTTTCTTTATTCCTTCCTTGACCAAGGTATCATTGAGAAGAGTGTTGTTCAGTTTCCACGTGAAGGTTGGCTTTCTATTATTTATTTTGTTATTGAAGATCAGCCTTAGATTCTTTCCCATTCTTAAAAACAGAAAAGAATATGGTAAGAAATTGCCTTGTTTTCTGGCCTTTACCTGAAGTTTCCTGGTTTTATTTGTTAAATTTCTGAACTTATGCTCTGAATTCCTTTGTATGTTCGCAAACCTTTTTGAATCTTCCCTGGGTTCTTTGACTGAATGCTCATTTAAGTTGTTCTTTTTTATTTAAAAATTTTTTATTGGTTATTTTATTTATTTTCATTTCAAAGGTTTTCCCTCTTCCCAGGTTCCCCTCCACAACCCCCCCATCCCCTCCCCCTGCTTCTATGAGGGTGCTACCCCACCTGCCCACCCACTCCTGCCTCAGTGCCCTAGGATTCCCCTATTGAGACATTGAGCCTCCAGAGGACCAAGGGTCCCCCCTCCCAGTGATGCCAGATAAGATCATAGCAGCCTTATTTATAATAGCCAGAAGCTGGAAAGAACCCAGATGCCCCTCAACAGAGGAATGGATACAGAAAATGTGGTACATTTACACAATGGAGTACTTCTCAGCTATTAAAAAGAATGAATTTATGAAATTCCTAGGCAAATGGATGGACCTGGAGGGCATCATCCTGAGTGAGGTAACACAATCACAAAGGAACTCACACAATATGTACTCATTGATAAGTGGATATTAGCCCAAAACTTAGGATACCCAAGATATAAGATACAATTTGCTAAACGCATGAAACTCAAGAAGAATGAAGACCAAAGTGTGGACACTTTGCCCCTTCTTAGAATAGGGAACAAAACACCCATGGAAGGAGTTACAGAGACAAAATTTGGAAGTGTGACGAAAGGATGGACCATCTAGTGATGGCCATATCCAGAGATCCATCCCAGGATCAGCTTCCAAACGCTGACACCATTGCATACACTAGCAAGATTTTGCTAAAAGGATCCAGATATAGCTGTCTCTTGTGAGACTATGCCGGGGCCTAGCAAACACAGAAGTGGATGCTCACAGTCAGCTTGGATGGATCACAGGGCTCCCAATGGAGGAGCTAGAGAAAGTACCCAAGGAGCTAAAGGGATCTGCAACCCTATAGGTGGATCAACATTATGAACTAACCAGTACCCTGGAGCTCTTGACTCTAGCTGCATATGCATCAAAAGATGGCCTAGTCGGCCATCACTGGAAAGAGAGGCCCATTGGACACACAAACTTTATATGCCCCAGTACAGGGGAACGCCAGGGCCAAAAAATTGGGAATGGGTGGGTAGGGAAGTGGTGGTGGGGGGAGGGTATGGGGGACTTTTGGGATAGCATTGGAAATGTAAATGAGGAAAATACGTAATAAAATATATTAAAAATAAAAAAAAAGATCATTCTCTGCTACATAAGCAGCTGGACCCATGTGCCCCTCCATGTGCACTCTCTGGTTGGTGGCTTAGTCCCTGGGAGCTCTGGGGGCCGGGGGTGGGGGGTGGTGGTGGTCTGGTTGATTGATGTTGTTCTTCCTATGGGGCTGCAAACCCCTTCAGCTCCTTCAGTCCTTGCCCCAACTTCTTCATTGGGGGCTCCTGTGCTCAGTCCGATGTTTGGCTGCGTGCATCCACATCTGTATTGGTCAGGCTTTGGCAGAGCCTCTCGAGGAAAGCTATCCCAGGCTCCTGTCAGCAAGCGCTTCTTGAGTGTCATGGGCATTCTTTATGGCTTTGTTTTCAAACTCCAACTTTAGAGTGCCTCATGAGTTCTGACGCATGCAACTTTTCTTTATTACGTTTGTTAATAAATATTAATTATTGTGTGCCCATTGTGTGCCGGCTTTGTTTTCTTTGGTTATATCCTGAAGCGTGGAATAGTTGGGTCATACAGAAGTTCTACTTTTGAGAGAGCTCCATACTGATGTCCATAGTGAGTGGACTCCTACATTACATTGCCACCGACAGTCGGTAAGGCTTTCTTTCCAGTCACATGATAGCTTTTGTTCATTTTATTTTTGCGAGAGGTAGAGTAGAGGGGATGCATGCCTGTGTGTGAACTTATGTATGAGAGTTCATGCCTATACACATATGTGTGAAGAGGGCAGGTTAAGGTCAGGTGTCTTTCTCACCCTCTATTTGGAGACAGATTTCTCATTGTACCTGATGTTTATCAATGGGGCTGATTGTCTGGCCAGCGGGTCCCTGGGATCTGTCTATCTCTGCTTCCCTCCCACCCCCGATTCCAACAAGGGTTTAGAGATGCCCAGCTTTTATGTCGGTACTGGGGATCTGAAGCCAAGTCTTCATACGTGTGCAGCAGGCACTTCAATAGCTAAGACAAGTCCCCAGCCCTGCCTTCGTGTTCTTGATTGCTATCTGACTGCTGTGAGATGAAACATCAATGTAGATTTGATTTGCATTTTCCTGGCAGCTAAAGGTGTCAAAGATTTTTCTTTCTGCATACTTATTGGCTACTTGTGCTTCCTTTGAGAAGTGGCTGCTTAGTTAACTTACCCTGTGACTGGCTAACTTGTGGGTGCGTGGGTGTGTGGGTGCGTGGGTGCGTGGGTGTGTGGGTGCGTGGGTGCGTGGGTGTGTGGGTGCGTGGGTGCGTGAGTGCGTGGGTGAGCTTTAAGTGTTTTATATACTCCGCATATTAATCCTTTGTTGGGAGAATTACTGGGAAAGATTTTAATTTCATTCTAAAAGCTGTCACTGTGTGTTTCCCTTTGCCCTTGGCATTTGGGTTTGATGCAATCCGTAAGGTCACCTTTGTTAATTTTTTCTTGAACTATTGGGATCTTACTCACAAAGTTACTGCCTGTGCCTATACATTAAAATGTTTCCCTGGTGTTTTTGCCTCACAGTTTCAAAGGTGAGGTTTTACATTGAGGCCTTTATCCCACTGAGAGCACTTTGGGGTCAGGGTAAAGCTTACACATGCAGATCTAGTTTCCATAGCACGAGTTGTCAAAGAGGCCATTTTTAGCCAACATATGCTTTGGACTGTATCTGTGTGGGTTTTGAGATGGGTTGTCTATTCTAGTCCGTTGCTCCCTGAGTCTGTTTTTATGGCAGTACCAATATTGCTTTTCTTCCTTTGGTTCTGTAGTATAATTTGAGATCAGATATTATGACGCAGTATTTGTGCTTCCAATATTAACTTTTTTTTCTGTGAATAAGGTTATTGGTATTTTGATGGGAATTGAACTCATAGTTAATTTTAGACATACAATCATTCTTATAATATTTAATTTTCTTAATCCACAAGGCGATGATGGTCTTCCTGTTTTCGAGTGTCTTTCTCTCTCTCTTTTTAGAACAGTAGTATTTGGTTTTACCCTAGGTCCCTGGGCTATCTAGGTCTTGGTTACCAAGCAATGTCAGGTGTGGGTTCCAACTCATGGAGTGGGCTGTAAGTCAAATAGGATATTGCTTGGTTACTCAAGCAAGGTTTGTGCCACCATTATACCAGCATATCTTGCAGGCAGGACACCCTCATATATCAGAGGGCTTGTGGCTGGCTTGGTGCTTATATTTCTTCTTTGGTAGCTGCAGAGTACCTTTCAGTCCCCCAAAACACTAGCACGTAGGGATGAAGGTTCTATATGGGCACCAGCTCGACTTCTCCATGTTCAGTGAAGTTGTGTAGGGACAGTCTTCAGCAATGGTGTGCTGCTCTCAGTTCGTGAAGAGCAAGCTTTATATAGTTTTGGCAACAGCCTGGGTTGTTTGGGGATTCCCATGGGACCATTTGACCAACAACTCAATATATGTAACCCAATTCTGAGACTGGAAGCTTCATTTGGTGACAAGAGATATTCAGATGGGCCCTGTCTCTGGTTTTTTTTTTTTTTTTTTTTTTTGGTGATTTCATTTAGATCTTCATATATGTATACATTTTAGGAAGCTTCTACTGTACTGCGTTAGTTTTTTATACTACCTTCAAATGACCCTTAATTTTAGCAGTCTCTCCCTGTATTCCCACATCATCCCCTCTTCCCTCCTCAACCCCCCTTGATCGTCCCATTTCAGGACACCCATCACTATTGATTCTAGGGAAATCTATCTGTCCCTTGACCCAGTCTCTTACCCTATACCTAACCTCTGTGGTTCTATGGTTTGTAACTTGGTTACTATTGACTTAACAGCTAATATCCACATATAAGCAAATACATATCATATTTGTCTTTCTGGGTCTGGGTTGCCTGGCTCAGGGTATTCTTTTTTTTTTTTTTTTCTTTCTGGTTCTATCCATTTACCTGTAATTTACATGATTTTGCTTTTTTAAAAAAATGAAAGAGGTACATTCCATTGTCTAAATGTACCACCTTTTCTTTATCCATTCATTTGTTGATGGACATCTAGGTTGTTTTCAGCTCATGGCTATTATGAGTAAAGCAGCAATGAACATTGTTAAGTGACTGCCTCTGGTAGATGAAGTGACCTTTGGGTATATGCATAAGAGTGGTATCTTAGTTAGGGTTACTATTGCTGTGATGAAATACCATGGCCAAAAGCAACTTGGGGAAGGGAGGCTTTGCTTTACTCACAGTTCCATATAACAGCACATTATTAAAAGCAGTGGGGGCAGGTACTCAAGAAGGACAGGAACCTGGAGGCAGGAGGCCATGAAGTAGTGTTGCCTACTAACTTACTCCTCTTAGCTTGCCCAACCTGCTTTCTTATAGAAGTCAGGACCACTAGCCCATGGATGACACCACCCCTAAGGGACTCAGTCCTCCCCGCAAATCATCAATTAAAAATGTCTTACAAGTTTGTCTACAACCTGATTTATGAAGGCATTTTGTCAGTTGAGATCCCCTCGTGCCTGATGACTCTAGCTTGTATAAGTTGACATAAAACTAGCCAGTACAAGTGATATAGCTGGATCTTGAGGTAGATCAAGTCTGATCTTCCTGAGGAACACGACACTTATTTCCATAGTGGCTGTACAAGTTTACACTCCCACCAGCAATGGAGGAGTGCTCCCTTTTCTCCAAATCCTCATCAGCATGGGCTGTCATTTGTCTAAATCATCTTAGGTATTCTGATGGATGTCAGATGTAATCTCAAAGTAATTTTAATTTGCATTTCCTTGATGACTAATGATTCTGAACATTTCTTTAAATGTTTCTCAGCCATTTGAGTTTCCTCATGAGAATTGTCTGTTTAGAACTGTAGCTCATTTTTAGTTTTTTTCTTGATATCTATTTTTTGAGGTGTTTATAGAGTTTGGATATCATCCCTCTATAAGATGTGTAGTTAGTGAAGATATTTTTCCATCCTGTAGGCTGCTACTTTTTCTAAATTTCAGCATCCTTTGCCTTACAGAAGCTTTTCAGATTCATGGAGTACTATTTGTTAATTGTTGGTCTTAGTGCCTCAGCTTCAAGTGTTCTGTTCAGGAAATTGTCTCTGGTGCCAATGCATTCACGGCTATTCCCCATTTTCTTTTCTGTCTTGGTCAGTGTATCTGGTTATATGCTGATCCATTTGAAGTTGAGTTTTGTGCAGGGTGGTAAGCATGGATTTATTTGGATTATTTAGCATGAATCTGTCCAGTTTGAGTAGCACCATTTGTTGAAGGTTCTGTCTTTTTTCCACAGTAGGCATTTAAGACTTCTTTATCAAAAATTAGTTTTTCATAGATTTATGTTGAGGTCTTCAATTTCATTCTATTGATTGATGTGTCTGGTTTTAGGCCAAAACTGTGATTTTTAAAAAGTTATTGTTATGCCAATATCATGCTGTTTTTATTACTATACCTAAGGAGTACAATTTGAAGTCAGGGATGGCAATACCTCCACCAGATATTTTTTGTTCAGTATTGTTTTAGCTATTCTGTTTTATTTGTTTTTGATTTTGTTTTTCCATAGGAAGTTGAGTATTGGTTCAAGGTCTGTTAAGAATAGTGTTGGCATTTTGATGGGGATTGAATTGAATCTGTAAATTGTTTTTGGTAGGATGACCAATTTTACGATGTTAATCCTATTTATCCATGAACTTGGAAGAGCTTTCCATCTTGTGATATCATCCTCAATTTCCTTCTTCAAAGATTTGAAATTTTTATTACACAACTCTTTTGGTTGCTTGGTTAGAGTTATATCAAAATATTTTATATTATTTAAAGCTATTGTAAAGGTGTTGCTTCCCCGATTTATTTATTTGATATTTATTTATTTATTTATTTATTTATTTATTTATTTATTTAAGTTTTGTTTGAGACAGTTTTCCTATGCAGCTCTGGCTATCATGGAACTTTCTCTGTATATCAGGCTGGCCTTGAACTCAGAGATTCATCTACCTCTGCCTCCAAAGTGCTGGGATTAAAGGTGTGTGCCAACACTGACTAGCTGTTTTCTTGATTTCTTTCTCATTTTTGTTGTCATTTGTATATAGAAGGGATGCTGATTTTTTTTTTTTTTTTTTTTTTTTTTGGTTAATCTTGTGTCCAGCAACTGCATTGAAAGTGTTTATCAGCTGTAGCAGTTCTCTGGTGGAATTTTAGGGTACATATATCTATCACATTATCTGCAATTAACAATACTTTGACTTCTTCCTTTCCAATTTGTATTCCCTTGATCTCCTTCAGTTGTCTTATTAATCTAGCTAGAACTTCAAGTACTATATTGAGTAGCTATGGAAAGAATAGACAGCCTTGTCTTGTTCGTGATTTTAGTGGAATTGTTTTGAGCTTCTCTCAAGTTAAGTTGATGTTGGCTATAGACTTGGTATAAGTTGCCTTTTTTAATGTTTAGTTATCACCCTTGTATTCTTAATATCTCTGGACTTTAATAGTGAAGGGTGTTGGATTTTGTCAAAGACTTTTTTTTTTTTTTGCAATTAATGAGATTTACTGAATTTTGTATATTGAACCATCCCTGCATCTCTGAGATACTTGCTTATGGTATATGATCTATTTGGTGCATTCTTGGATTTGGTTTGCAAGTATTTTATTATTTTTGCATCTATGGTCATAAGGGAAATTTGTCTATAATTCTCTTTTTTGTTGAATCTTTAGGTGATTTGGGTATCAGAGTGATTGTAGCCTCATAAAATAAATTTGGCAATGTTCTTTCTGTTTCTATTTTTGGAATAATTTGAGGAGTATTGGTGTTAGCTCTTTTATGGAAGTCTGGTAGAATTCTGTACTAAAACCATCTGGCCAGGGGCAAAAGCCAGATGGGAGTTTCTGAGTTCAAGGCCAGCCTGATATATAGAGACTTTTTAATGACTATTTTTGTTTCACTAGGTGTTATAGGTTTATTTAAACTATTAATCTGATCTTAATTTTAATTTAACTTTAGTAAGTGGTATCTATTGAAAAAATTATCCTTTTTTTAAAACCTTTTTTTTTTTTTCAATCTGGTGAATACAGGTTTTTAAAGAATTTTCTTAAGAGTCTCTGGATTTCTTTGGTGTCTGTCTGCATTGGCTATATGTTTTTTTCATTTCTTATTTTTTAATTTAGACATGCTCTCTCTGTCTTTTAGTTAGTTCAGATAAGGGTTTATCTAGCTTGTTAATTTTCTCAAAGAACTACCTCTTGTGTCATTGGTTCTTTGTGTTGCTCTTTGTTTCTATTGTATTGATTTTAGCCCCCAGTTTGACTATTTCTTGCTGTCCCTCCTCTTGGGTACGATTACTTCTTTTTGTTCTGGTGCTGTCAGGTGTGCTGTTAAGTTGCTGTATGGGATTCCTCCATTTTTTCTTTCTACATGTAGGCTCAGTGCTATGAACTTCCCTCTACACTGCTTTCTGTGTCCCACAAGTTTGAGTATATTGTGTATTCATTGTTATTGAGTTCTAGAAAATAATTAATTTCATTGTTTGTTTCTGTCTTGATTCATTCTTCACCCAGGAGGAGCTGTTCAGTTGCCATGCGTTTGTAAGCTTACTGTTGCTGTTCATCTGCAGCTCTGACACTGTTAAGCCAGCTCCAAGGAAATGTTTTCCTTTAGAAGAGTTAACTTTGTCGTGGTACTTCACTTCATTTTGTTTTCTTACAGTGGGATAATTTACTTTCTGTGTTTTCATGGGTGTCATTAACCTTAGATAGGTGTTTTCCTTCCAGCACCTTCTTTAGGGCTGGATTTGTAGAAAGATAGTGTTTAAATTTGGCTTTATCATGGAATGTCTTATTTTCTCCATCTATGGTGACTGGAAATTTTCCAGGATCTAGTAGTAGTCTTGGCTGGCATCTGCAGTCTTTTAGAGTCTATAGAGTATTTATCCAGGCTCTTCTGGCTTTTAGAGTCTCCACTGAGAAGTTAGGTGTTAATCTAAGAAGTATGACTTTCTATGTTACTTGGTCTTTTTCCCTTGAAGCTTTTAATATTTTTTTTTAATTCTGTATATCTAGTGTCTGATTATTATGTACCAAGGGGACTTTCTTTTCTGGTCCAGTCTTTTTGGTATTCTGTATGCTTCTTGTACCTAGATAAGTATTTCCTTTCAGGTTAGGGACATTTTCTTCTATGATATTATTGAAGATATTTTCTGTGCCTTTGACCTTGATACTTTTCTCCTTCCTCTATTCTTGTTATTCTTAGATTCAGTGTTTTTGTAGTGTCTCAGATTTCCTGGATGTTATGTTTGTGTCGGGATATTTTTAGATTTAACGTTTTCTCTTTGACTAGGGTATTCTTTTCTTCTATTGTGTTTTTTTATGCCTGAGATTCTTTTTTTCTATCTCTTGTATCCTACTAGTGAGGCTTGCCTCTGAAGTTCCTGTTTAAGTTCCTAAATTTTTAATTTCCAGATTTCCCTCAGTTTGGGTTTTCTTTATTGATTCTATTTCCACAGTCATGTCTTGAACTGTTTTATCTAATTTATTTCATTATCTTTGTTTTCCAGATTTCATTAAAGGATTTATTAATTTCTTCTTTAAGGACCTCTAACATGTTCATAACATCTATTTTGATTATTATGCGATGAGGGGACTTTTTTTTACACATCAAATGTACATTGTATTTCTCTGGTTTTGCTATGGTAAAGTTGTTGTTTTGATGCAGACATGTTTTTCTGGCTGTTATTGATTATGATTTTTCCCCAGTGTGTAAGTATCTGGCTTTGGGAAGATTGTAATTCTTTGTGCTGATATCTGGTTTTGTCTTTGTTGGGTGGGTGTTCTCTTCCTTGGCTTCTGTTGCCTTTTCTGGTTCTTTGGAGAGTGTGGTGACTATGGGTTGCTTGGTTTGGAATGCTTCTGAGATCCTTACAGATATAGTCAGTGGAGTTTGAATGTGTTTCTTGATATTGGGAACTGACATTTAGTGATGGAAATGGGCTAGAAGTCATGGGTCAAGGGACTGAGGGAATCCATAGGAGAGAGGAAAGAAGGGTGCTCTCTCTCAGGACCCACTTATTCCTGTGGAAATCGAGGCAGATAGTGAGAAGAGAACACAGCAGCTGGTCTGCTACAGAGCTGGTGGTGAGACTAGGGGCTTAGACTTGGAAGAGAGAAGGGGGACTGGGGGTCTGAAGCTCACATCCCTACTTTGCTGACCTACTTGCTTCTCTCGGGCTTGGTTGGGGGGTTCCCAGGGAATGCCTGCTGGAGTTGTGCATTGGGATAAATCAATGAGTAGTTTGTTCTCTCTCTCTCTCTCTCTCTCTCTCTCTCTCTCTCTCTCTCTCTCTCTCTCTCTGTCTCTCTCTGTCTCTCTCTCTCCTCCCTCCCTCCCTTCTTTTCTTTTCTTTTCTTTTCTTTTCTTTTCTTTTCTTTTCTTTTCTTTCCTTTCCTTTCCTTTCCTTTCCTTTCCTTTCCTTTCCTTTCCTTTCCTTTCCTTTTCTTTTCTTTTCTTTTCTTTTTGAGACAAGGTTTCCCTGTGTAGCCCTGGCTTTCCAGGAACTCACTCTGTAGACCAGGTCAGCCTCAAACTCAAGAGAACTGCTTGCCTCTGCCTCCTAAGTGCTAGAGTTAAAGGTCTGAGCCACCACACCTAGTTTCAGTGTTGAGTTTTATCACAGACTCTGATCAGATCTACTGAGAAGATCATGTTTTTCACTGATCCTATTTTTGTGCTATAGAGCTTCGATTATTTTGGATGTTGAACCATACTTGCAGCTCTTGAGTAAAACAAAACTTGACCATGGTATATGGTCTTTTAAAAACTATATTTAAAAATTATTTTTATTTACATGCATGCCACATATGCTCAGGTGCCCATGGAGTCCAGAAAAAGGTGTCAGGATCCCTGGAGCTATAGTTTTAGGCATTAAGCAGTTGTAAGCCACGTAATGTTGGTTCTAGGATCAGATCTATGATCCTCTGGAAGAGTAGAAAGAGTTTTTAACCACTGGGTCCCATGTGTGGCATTTTGAATGTGTTAATGAATTCAGTTGGAAAATATTTCACAGAAGAATTTTGTCTATGCTCACCGAATAGTTTTATTTTTTATTATATTCTTATAAGACTTTATATTAGGGGATAATATTTGGTTCCTAGAGTGAGTTTTGAAACATTTGTTCTCTTGATATTTTGTGGAATAGTTTAAGAACTATTGGTATTAAACTATTTTCAAAGTTTAGTGAAATTGTTAATACATTTAGTTGAGCTTTTCTCTGTTTAGAGATTATTTATTTTAAATTTTATTTTGCTTTTTGCCAACAGGTAAGACAATAATTTTTTTTTTTTTTTTTGCTTTTATGGCTTCACTGAAATTTGATTCACTAATTTATGAATGGCTTTTACAATGAACAGAAAGAAATGGAAAAGTTTATTGTATTTGGAAATCTGAATATTTATATTTATGTAACTCTTATTTCTTGTGTTATTTAAATCTACATCAACTTCTTGGTTGAGTTTCCTAATTATAAGAAGTATGGAACTCAAGTGATTCTGTATAAGTAAGAAAAGAAACCCTCCGCATTTTCAATGGTTAATTCTGTACCAACAGAGAGCTAAGTGCTGGTGGGATTTTGGTATTGTCATTTCTGTGGCTCATCACTGAGTTTTCTGTACTATAAATGTTTGTCATTCCTCACCTGCTAAAGACAGTGTAAGATGTTCAGTGCTTTCTCATTGTGGGTTGGTTGTAATAAAGAGCTGATTGTAAGCCTCCTGAGGCCACAGTAACTGGGTTCCTGAGCTAGGCCGGAGCTGTATGGAAGGAAACATCGAGAGAAATAATGTAGGCCAAGACAAGTTTCTGTTCAAGGCCCCCCGAAGTTTACTGAGAGACCATGCTTATAAAGAGGGTAGGCCCATCCTCAGTCAGCCCATTCTTGGTGCCTGGAGCCAGCCCTGAGGCGATCTACAGGGTGTGTCTCCAGAATGTCTCAAGGACCTTTCAGCAGGAAGCAGACTCTTGGAGAAGAGCAAATAGAGTCATCAAGGTCAGGTAATCTCTTACTTAGTGGCAGCAAGATCAAGGTCTGGATCAGCCTGCTTCAAGGCTGAGAGGGGCTACAGCTGACAAACAATTCCTGGGGCTGGAACATGAGGGCAGACCTTCTTGGCAGAAAGAGTGAAGCCAACAGCCATAGCAGAATCAAAAAGGGACAAGGAGGGAAGAGACTAGGACCAGACCAGAGCAGGGAATTATGGAGCTATCTAGTCACGTGGCAAACAGAGCATCTGGGAGACTGCCCCAGCAAGAGACCTAACCTTAAACTATGTAGAAGTCTCCATGTCGTACTGACCCCACTGGTGGGATCCACCAAAAGTCCTACAATAATCACTCAATTATATAACCAAGAATACATACCGTGAAGGTACAAAGTCCATGGTTGCTATTTCCCTTTGTAGAGAACCCCGATTACCCTCATTTGTTTAGCTTCTGTTTCATACATTACATTCAGAGTGTCTGGAGACCTCGAGCTTTCTACATAATGTGCAGGAAGCTTAGCTATGTCTCTTTCCCTTAGCCCTGTTGGTCTGAGCTTCCTTCAGGCAGTGTGGCTGGTCTGAGAGTGTGCCTCAGTAGTCTTTACTGTCTATACATAGTTCTAGAGTGAGTTGCCTGTTGCATCCTGGTGCATCTGGTCAGTTTCAAGAGCTTCCTAGAGCTTTTGAGTTCTTTTCTTTCTGAGCTTTAAGGGGATTATGATTGTTATTTATAAAATGAAATATTTTTGTCTCCTTTTAGAACCTTCTAGGTTTTAATGAGTTCCCACAAAAGAAGGAATATGGAATATTTTTTTATGAGAGGAACTTGGGAAATTGCTACACACTACCACCTCCCCAGTCCTCACAGAGAAGTAGTAATATTCTAAGAAAATGGGCTGACTTTTTTTTAAAAATAAGATTTATTTATTTATTTTATATGAATACACTGTAGCTATCTTCAGACACACCAGAAGAGGGCATCATATCTTATTATAGATGGTTGTGAGACAGCACGTGGTTGCTGGGAATTGAACTCAGGACATCTGGACCGCTGAGCCATCTCTCTAGCCCCCAGGGTTGACTCTTTTTTTTTTTTTTTTTGTCAGGGTCTTACTCTCTAGTCCTGACTAATGGAACTCACTATGTAGAACAGGTTGTTCTTGAATCTGCCTTGCTTTGCCTACATCTGTGTGCTGAAATTGAAGTGACAGACAGACATACACTACATGCTTGGCCAATCCTTGCTTCTATTTTTTTTCTGTGTTTTTCCCCCCTCTTTTGGAGATGAGGTCTAGGCATAGGCTAGCTTTGAACTTGCATGTCAACTGATATGAAAGGCTTTGAACTCTTGATCCTTCTGTCTCTACTTCCCATGGTTTGGGATTATAGATATGAGCCATCATATCCAGCAAAAACATTCATAACCAAAAAAAAAAAAAAATACAGTGATTGTCACTGAACTCTGAATCTCCATGAAAGTCTGTCATCTTTCTTGATAAACTAAAATGCAAAGCTAAATTATGAAGCTGCATTATTAAGAGCTAGCATTTACTTCAAAGTATGCATTATTTATAACTCTAAAAGTCCTACCAATCAAAATTGGATTGGAAAATAGAAACTGATGAATTTTCAAGGAACAATGGCAGCTGAAAGCTTACCCTTCATAACTGCCACGAGAGATCAAAGTTTTAAAAATCTTTCTGAACAGTTGGCTTGGGGTTATAAGGAGGAAGGGAACTAGCAATCTAGCTAATAACACGGAGCTGAGCTATGTGGACTTTGTGATGGAAATGGCACTACAACGCAGTTTGCTTTTTCTGGAGAACTTCCCAGTTTTATTTTGTTTGAGAGGAAGTAACATTTTTCCTAATGCTAACAAAACCTCTTTTTTTTTCTTACTAGCAAAGATAATAATAAATACATGTTGAAGGAGTTTATTGCTTTAAAGATCTTATGGATGGGAAACATATGGACCCTTATAAAACTCAATTTCTCCCCTGATGCACTTGGGTACATTTTGGTAACTTTTGTACTTTCAGTTAACTTGAGACAATTCAAATATCAACAATATTGTAATTTATAAAAATAATTTTAGTTTTGTCCAACCACATTAAGTGTTTTTTTTTCTTGAAAAAACAAAACAAAACAAAAGAAAACAAACTAAGAAAAAAATAAAAATCCCCAAACTTTGTGTTTTGCCTCCAAGTAAACATTATACTTGTCAGCTATGGAAAAACCTTAATTTCCTTGGAAGTTTGCTTTAAATTTCCCATTTGGAAATAATTAGAGAAGCATTAGAATTAAACGAATTGTAAAAGCCTACCACATCGAGAAATGTAAGAGTAAAAGCTACCTGTGCCTTCAGCCAGGGCTCCAGGTTAAAATAAGAATATAACTGAGAAAAGAATGTGAGCAGCTCTATTTGGTGGGCGCAAAAGAATAATGCCAAGAAGTTTCAAGCTGCAGTAAAATGGTCCTTGCTCCTGATGTTGCTTCTCCTTCTGAGTGCTGTAAATAACACTGTAGCTGGCTAGCTCTCCTTCTGTGTTTTCCTATCCCTCTCTCCTGTCCTGTCCTCTGATCTTTGAAGTGTGTCAGTCTTTTATCCTGCTGTTCAACAGACTGACATTCGAAAGCTTTGTTCAGACAGTTTAATTTAATCACTGCCACTGGTTCAACAAGATGATAAAATCCCATGTGCTGTACAACATCCAACATCCAGCCCCCTGTTATCTGATACCGTTTGAAGCTTCTTTCAATGAATGCAGGCTGATAGCACAAGAACTCCAAACATGTCATAAACAATATATTAATGTCCCAGTTGGAATTCCATTAGAATAAGAAGTAGATGAAGTTTAGGGCATTCAAGTGGGCCAAGGTAATAAAATGTAATTTGGACTAATCTTCTCAAAGAACGTCTTGTGTTTGAAGCTGACAGTCTCCTATCACACGCAAAAGTAATTGCCTGTTGACTGCATTGCAGACTTTTGAATCATGGTCTTTGTACTTCACGCACTTTCCAGGTGCCTCAGCCTGGAGACAATCTGCCTCTTTGTTTGAATGGAAAGAAATCTAAACGATAAATAATAAAACAAGCAGTGAGCCCTTTAATGAATATTACTCATCTAGATTGGAATTTCTGGAAACCTGAGACAGAAGAAATTAAAGGTAAAACACAATTGAGCATTTATCATTTAAAATGTTCATTCTGATGATAATGTCTTTTAAGTTTTACTAGTTTAAAATAAATGAAAATTTCCACAAATATTTTAGGAATAGAGGTTTGCTCAATATATAAAATTTAAAACTAGTTGGGGAAGATGAAATTGTACTTTTGTAACTTAGTATCTTTGAAGTATTTAGGTTCTTTAGTGTTAAAAAAGCCTCTGACGTGTGAGAGAATTATAGACATGATTAACTTAAATGCTGCTCACGAAGAACATGTCGAGGAATCAAAACCTTTGCTGATGATCACCGCCTAATAAATGAGATTATGAAACATTTATACAATACTTACTATGCCAAGGTGCTGTTTGGGAATTTTGCTTATTAGAATTCTTGAAATCCGAAAAGAATTCAATTCCAGAGGACACAAAGGCTAAGTAATTTGCTCAATGTCCTTTCACTGTTGGTAGAAATGGATTTAGGTCCAGGCAACTAATTGGGTCTTTGTTAAAGCAATTCCATTTTCTTCTTCTTCTTCTTCTTCTTCTTCTTCTTCTTCTTCTTCTTCTTCTTCTTCTTCTTCTTCTTCTTCTTCTTCTTCTTCTTCTTCTTCTTCTTCTTCCTCCTCCTCCTCCTCCTCCTCCTCCTCCTCGTTCTCTTCCTCCTCCTCCTCCTCCTCCTTCTCCTTCTCTCCTCCTCCTTCGCCTTCTCCTCCTCCTCCTCTTCCTCCTTTTGGTTTTTTGAGATAGGGTTTCTCTGTGTAGCCCTGGCTGTCCTGGAACTCACTCTGTAGACCAGCCTGGCCACGAACTCAGAAATCTGCCTGCCTCTGCCTCCCAGGTGCTGGGATTGAAGGTGGGCTCTACCACTGCCCAGCTCACAATTCCATTTTCTATTGTCTTTGGGAAGGATTGGGTTTGTGATGGTGTAAAAGATTCTATTTTAGTAGACACTGCAAGTTGGGGATGTCAAGACTGTGAGAGTAATCTGATTTAGTCACAATCATTTATTGGTGGTTTGTCCCTCTTGGACATTCATTCATTCATTCATTTATTCATTTATTCATTCACAGAGGTTGGAAGGACCTCTTAGGCCTTATTGTACCTTTAGGACCTATCTTCATGCTCTGAGTGTTCCCATGAAAACCAATGCTTGGTATTTGCAATTAATGTGGCTCCTTTTTGTAAATTTCATTCTAAGGAGCTTTTTCTTCACTGAAGAAAAGAGTGAATTTTTATGATAAAACAGTAGCTTCATGTAGGAATATATCAATGGAAAGAACAAAATTTCTACCTTCTTAAAGCTTATGTGTTAGTGGCAAAAGATGGCTAGCTATCGATGTCACAGATAAAAAATTTGGTATGTGTTATAAAGTGATAAATGGTGTGAGGAAAGGGCAGGGCAAAGAGGCCCGAGGATGACGCAAGGTGCCTGTGTTGGGAAAAGGCAAGCTGAAGTTTCATGTGGAGTGTTTGGAGGAATAGGTGGTGCATGAATGTGACCGAAAGATAATGAAGGAATTCACCATGTGGGTTATTTGTAGAAAATGTTTCAGTAGAGAGAACTGTTAGCAACCAGGCACCTCTACTGCCTGCCCCAGGGACCCAGTGACAACAGGATGGTCCTCACTTAGCTGCCAATACATTCCTGTTGTCACGAGTTGCATATCCTCCTTCCACACCCCGACCCAAGTCAAGAACAACTCCAAGTTTGGTTCTCTGAGAAACCAAAAATTGCAATTTCCGTGTGCAGCTCTGAGAAGTCTACCAGAGGAGTGGGCTTGGGAGAAGAACAAGGTGTCCATTCTGGATTTGAACATTTTGAAGTGTTCTCTCAAATTTTTATCTGGTAAGCTCTATAGTCCATTCATCTTTCTCTCCCTTCTCAGCCCCTGTTTCCCTCAATTCACAACCTGTTCAACCCCCCTTGCTTCTCTATCTTTTTCTTTCTCTTTGTCTCTCTCACTTCTTTTAAGATAGTAAATGATCTTGGCATGCATGTAGCTCAGGTTGGCCTTGAACTCACCATGTAGCCCAAGTCTGTCCTCCGATCATCCTGAGTCTTCTGGGTGCTGAGATTGTAAGCCTGTGCTAGCACACTAGCCTCTTTTCTTAGTTAAGGGCAACTGCTGGGTATCACTTCCAGTCCGTTGTACCGTCTTTCCTTCTGAATCTGATAGCCTTCTATGTGAAGCGCTGTTAAAGTCCATTTCATTACTACACCTAGAGGACAGTTCAGCCTTTTTCCCAGTTTACAACTATCCACAGCAGTTCATACTAGTTCTCTACTATTGTAAAGGATTCTAGTATTTATGGAATGAATAAGGGATTTGGTCTCTGAGTGCACATTGAGTCACCTGCTAATCTATGAGGATCAGAACACTGTACAGAAAGCCAGAGTTTTCAGCTTCTAAAGCTCTCTACGACAGGTTGTGCTCTTCCTGCCCTGAGGCTTTCTCAGCGGATGTTTCGGCCCATCGCTGTGAACTTGTGTTGAAGAAGAACATCCCGGTAGGAAGTGTGTGGTAGAACAAAAACCTGTTTATCACATGGAGTCTGAGAAGTAGAGAAATGTAGAGGGGCAGAGTCCAGGAACAATATACACTTTTCAAATATCACTCTCTCAATGACGCCCGACCTCCAATAAGGCTTCGTCTGTTTATAGGTCCCCAGGAATAAAGCCATCAATGGGGTGTTAATGTCCTCACACCAGTTACCCAAGAGCATAACCCGCTGAGAACTAAGCTTTAATTCCATAATCTTTCTGAAATGGAGTACCTCATATTCAAGCCATAAAATCCTTTTTTAAAAACACAGTTTTATCAGTGCGTGATTGACATAAGAAAAAAACTATGTATGTTTAATCTACACTGCTTGAAAAGTTCTGGCCCCGGAAGTCTCCACCACTGACTGCATCAGTCATGCCCAGATATTTGAATGTCCTCTTTCTGAATCTTGTCGTCTTTCTTCCTCCTCAGACTCTCATCCTGCATCCACCTTGTCCCGCCAAGCTACCACTGAGCTGTCACTGAAGACAGGCTGAATTTTCTACAGGCACATAAATACATTGAATACCCTGTTCTCTCTCTTGTATATCTCTTACTAAGTATTAGTATCTTTGAAGCCTATTTGTGTGAACGATATTGTTTTGTTGCAAGTGTTGTGAGTGTCCTTCTGTTTGGACTGGCAGTCAACTGAAGGACATTTGCATTGCTTTGAGTTTTGGCCTCTATAAGGAAAGCTACCGAGGACTGTCATGGACAAGGTTTTCTGGAGACACAGGCTTTTCTTTCTTTTGGATTGATATCAAGAAATGCAATGGCTGGGGTAGGTATGGTGGCACTTGCCTTTAGTCTCAGCACTTGGTAGGCAGAGGCCGGCAGATCTCTGAGTTCAAGGCCAGTCTGGTCTACATAGTGAGTTCTAGAAGAGCCAGTATTGCATAGTGAAACAAAAACGATACAAAACAAGGAGGAGGAGGAGGAGGAGGAAAACAAACAAACAAACAAACAAACAAACAAACAAACAAATGTGATGGCTGGATCATATGGCCGTGATATAACTCGTTAAAAACTGCCTGTTCAGCAACCCTAGTGGAGTGATAGGCATACCATCCCACCCACAAAAAGTGGACCCTAAATATATCCTGTCTACAAGAAATGCAGGGATACATTCATGATAAAAGTCTTGGAAAGATCAGGAATTCAAGGCCCATACCTAAATATGATAAAAGCAATCTACAGCAAACCAGTAGCCAGCATCAAAGTAAATGGAGAGAAGCTTGAAGCAATCCCACTAAAATCAGGGACTAGACAAGGCTGTCCACTTTCTCCATACCTATTCAACATTGTACTTGAAGTCCTAGCCAGAGCAATTAGACAACAAAAGGAGATCAAAGGGATACAAATTGGAAAAGATGAAGTCAAAATATCACTTTTTGCAGATGATATGATAGTATATATACGTGGCCCTAAAAATTCCACCAGAGAACTCCTAAGCCTGATAAACAGCTTCAGTGAAGTAGCTGGATATAAAATTAACTCAAACAAGTCAATGGCCTTTCTCTACACAAAGGACAAACAGGCTGAGAAAGAAATTAGGGAAGCAACACCCTTCTCAATAGCCACAAATAATATAAAATACCTAGGCGTGACTCTAACTAACGAAGTGAAAGATCTGTATGACAAGAACTTCATGTCTCTGAAGAAAGAAATTAAAGAAGATCTCAGAAGATGGAAAGATCTCCCATGCTCATGGATTGGCAGGATCAATATAGTAGAAATGGCTATCTTACCAAAAGCAATCTACAGATTCAATGCAATCCCCATCAAAATTCCAACTCAATTCTTCAACGAATTAGAAAGGGCAATCGGCAGATTCATCTGGAATAACAAAAAACCTAGGATATCAAAAACTCTTCTCAAGGATAAAAGAACCTCTGGTGGAATCACCATGCCGGACCTAAAGCTGTACTACAGAGCAATAGTGATAAAAACTGCATGGTACTGGTATAGTGACAGACAAGTAGACCAATGGAACAGAATTGAAGACCCAGAGATGAACCCACACACCTATGGTCACTTGATCTTTGACAAGGGGGCTAAAACCATCCAGTGGAAAAAAGACAGCATTTTCAACAAATGGTGCTGGCACAACTGGCTGTTATCATGTAGAAGATTGGGAATTGATCCATTCCTATCTCCTTGTACTAAGGTCAAATCTAAGTGGATCAAGGAACTTCACATAAAATCAGAGACACTGAAACTTATAGAGGAGAAAGTAGGGAAAAGCCTCAAAGATATGGGTACAGGGGAAAAATTCCTGAATAGAACAGCAATGGCTTGTGCTGTAAGATTGAGAATCGATAAATGGGACCTCATAAAATTGCAAAGCTTCTGCAAGGCAAAAGACACCATCAATAAGACAAAAAGACCACCAACAGATTGGGAAAGGATCTTTACCTATCCCAAATTGGATAGGGGATAATATCCAATATATATAAAGAACTCAAGAAGGTGGACTCCATAAAATCAAATAACCCCATGAAAAAATGGGGCTCAGAAGTGAACAAAGAATTCTCACCCGAGGAATACTGAATGGCAGAGAAGCACCTGAAAAAATGTTCAACATCCTTAATCATCAGGGAAATGCAAATCAAAACAACCCTGAGAATCCACCTCACACCAGTCAGAAGAAAAATGAAAAAATTTTTCATTTAGTGGAATAGTTCCCACTCCAGATGTTCAGGATCAACATCTGTCACATATGTGTAGCGAGGCCTAGGTCCAGCCTTTGTCTCTTCTTTGGTTGGTGGCTCAGATTCTGAGAGCCCCATAGATCCAGGTTAGTTGACTCTGTTGGTCTTCCTGTGGAGTTCCTATCCCCTTTTAGGGCCTACAGTCCTTCTTCCTATTCTTCTATAAGAGTCCCCAAGCTCCCAAGCTAAGATGAAAGCAGAGTCTTCAAAGTCTGCAAAGTCCCCAAGCTAAGATGAAAAGTTCAGGTGACAGCAGATGCTGGTGAGGGTGTGGAGAAAGAGGAACGCTCCTCCATTGTTCGTGGGATTGCAAGCTTGTACAACCCCTCTGGAAATCAGTCTGGCGGTTCCTCAGAAAATTGGACATAGTACTACCGGAGGATCCAGCAATACCTCTCCTGGGCATATATCCAGAAGATGTCCCAACCGGTAAGAAGGACACATGCTCCACTATGTTCATAGCAGCCTTATTTATAATAGCCAGAAGCTGGAAAGAACCCAGATGCCCCTCAACAGAGGAATGGATACAGAAAATGTGGTACATTTACACAATGGAGTACTACTCAGCTATTAAAAAGAATGAATTTATGAAATTCCTAGGCAAATGGATGGACCTGGAGGGCATCATCCTGAGTAAGGTAACCCAATCACAAAGGAACTCTCACAATATGTACTCACTGATAAGTGGATATTAGCCCAGAAACTTAGGATACCCAAGATATAAGATACAATTTGCTAAACACATTAAACTCAAGAGAATGAAGACCAAAGTGTGGACACTTTGCCCCTTCTTAGAATAGGGAACAAAACACCCATGGAAGGAGTTACAGAGACAAAATTTGGAAGTGTGACGAAAGGATGGACCATCTAGTGATGGCCATATCCAGAGATCCATCCCAGGATCAGCTTCCAAACGCTGACACCATTGCATACACTAGCAAGATTTTGCTGAAAGGACCCACATATAGCTGTCTCTTGTGAGACTATGCCAGGGCCTAGCAAACACAGAAGTGGATGCTCACAGTCCGCTATGGAATGGATCACAGGGCCCTCAATGGAGGAGCTAGAGAAAGCACCCAAGGAATTAAAGGGAACTGCAATCCTATAGGTGGAACAACAATATGAACTAACCAGTACCCCAGAGCTCTTGTCTTTAGCTGCATATGTATCAAAAGATGGCCTAATAGGCCATCACTTGAAAGAGAGGCCCATTGGACTTGCAAACTTTATATGCCCCAGTACAGGGGAATGCCAGGGCCAAAAAGGGGGAGTGGGTGTGTAGGGGAGTGGGAGGGGGTATGGGGGACTTTTGGTATAGCATTGGAAATGTAAATGAGCTAAATACCTAATAAAAAATGGAAAAAAAAAAGAAATGCAGGGATAGGGGGTGGAGCAAAGATTGAGGGACTGCAACCAAGAAACTGGCCCAACTTGAGACCCATCCCATGGGCAAGCACCAATCCCTGAAACTATTAATGTTATTCTGTTATGCTTGCAGACATGGGTCTAGCATAGCTGTCCTCTGAGAGGATCCACCCAGCAGTTGATTCAGACAAATGCAGACACCCACAGCCAAACAGTGGATGGAGCTTGGGGACTCTTATAGAAGAATAGGAAGAAGGACTGTGGGCCCTAAAAGGGGATAGGAACTCCACAGGAAGACCAACAGAATCAACTAACCTGGATCTTTGGGGCTTTCAGAGTCTGAGCCACCAACCAAAGAAGAGACACAGGCTGGACCTAGGCCTCGCTACACATATGTGGCAGATGTTGATTCTGAACATCTGGAGTGGGAATTATTCCAAAAGCTTTTACCTGTAGGTGGGATATGTTCTTCTGTCTGGGCTGCATTGTCTGGCCTCAGTGGGAGAGGATGTGCCTGGTTTTGCAGAGTCTTGATAGACCAGGGTAAGGGGATACTCAGAGGGGGTCCTCACCTGTTCAGAAGAGAAGGGGAAGCAGGGCAGGGCTTGGGGGTGAAGGATTGTGGGAGGGGATGACCAGGAGAAGAGCAGTGAGTGGGATGTGAAGTGAATGAATAAAAATAAATAAAATAAATGAAAGGAAAAGAACTGTTTTCTGAAGTGATTGGACCATCCTCCTCCTCCATCAGTGTCTGAAAGGTCCATTTATTCCTCATGCTTGTGTTGTGGTTATTTATTCATTTGGTTCTTTGAAACAAGTTTTTTTTTTTTTTTTTTTTTTTTTTTTTTTTTGGTAGCTCAGGCTACCCTGGAACTGATTCTCCTATCTTTATTTCCCAAGGGCTGGAAGTCCACCTTAGCACCCCTATGCCTAGCACTGGTCAGTCTCTTACATTTCAGTCAGTCTAGTACATATACCATAGTATCTCACTGTGGTTTTATCTTTTGAGTACTTCATGATGAATAATAGTTGATGTCTTTTCATATGCTTACTTGTGATGAATGTGTGTTTTTTGAAGATTGTTTAAAATTCTGTTTAAAAAGTAAATATGTTCTTATTGTTTTAAGACTTATCTCGCTAGACACAAGCCCATTATCAAATGTGTGCTTTCTAAATATTTTCTTCACTTCGATGGTTTGTCTTTTCTGTCACTTAGCAGTGCCTTTCTTTGCCTTTCAAATGATTTTAATTTTGATGAAGTCCAACTTGCTGTATTTTTCTTTTATTGTCCATGCTTTTAGTGTCAAATATAGTCTGACTTGAAGTCACAGATGTTCTTCTGAGTTAGGTTTTTTTTTTTTTTCCTTGAGATAGGGTTTCACTATATATCTCTGGCCATCCTGGAATTCACTATGTAGATCAGGCTGGCCTTGACTCCATAGAAATTCACTTACCTCTGCCT
The DNA here is from genome assembly GCF_978045245.1 of Mus caroli. Taxonomy (NCBI): domain Eukaryota; kingdom Metazoa; phylum Chordata; class Mammalia; order Rodentia; family Muridae; genus Mus; species Mus caroli. The sequence continues at coordinate 95,554,697 of NW_028227267.1, read as the reverse complement.
CCTGAAAGCTGAGGTTAAAGTCATGCACCACTACGCCTGGCTAACATCACAAAAACTTTGTTCTACTCGATTTAGGATGCTGTAAAACATCTGACTTTCCCATTTAGGTCTATTGACTATTTAAGATTAGATGTTTCATTTGGAGATAAAAAGGTTTATTTATTAATGTGAATAACTATTCAGTTATTCCTCTAGAAATGCTCAATAAAGCAAGATGAGGCTGGCACTTGTTTTTTTTTTCTATTTGTTTGTTTGTTTTTTCTTTACTTTTAATTTCTACTGTGATGCTGGCAAACAATTCTAAAAGTAGCTCTTTGACCACCAACCTTCCACCACTTTGCTTAGCGGTTCCTCTCTGTACAGGTCATGGCCCAACCCCCACAGTGGTCACAGAGCACTTTCCCAGGATGTATGCCACGAAGGGAGAAGAAAGAAGTCCTTACTGCCAAGAAGTCCTGGATTGTAAGTGCTCCCCTTAAGTTAATGTTCCTACCATGAACTCGAGGGGTTCCTAGCATTGCAAAAGAGTTGACCTGAATGAGACCACATGTAGAATTTGAATGAAGAATAGGGGGGAAAGGCACTTAAGACAATCAGGTTGAGTTTTCCTTAGATTCCTTGTGTTTCCTTCTACAACGTAGCTACTGTTAAATCTCACCAAGGAAATGTTAAGTTCTTAATTCATTGACTTCTCATAAAAAAATGAACAGCAAAACTGGCCCAGACCCCTTGGTCTAGCAAACTTTATATGCCTCAGTACAGGGGAAAGCCAGGGTCAAGAAGTGGGAGTGAGTGGGTAGGGGAGCAGGGCAGGGGAGGGTATAGGGGACTTTGGGGATAGCATTTGAAATGTAAATGAAGAAAATATTTAAAACAAAACAAAACAAAGAAACAGGCCTAGAAGGAACATGGGTCTTATTTGCTCTGCGTTTTCCCTGGAATCTAAGACGTCCCATAACTATCTGCCTGCTTACTCATTCTTTCCTCCTTATTAACACCCTTTGAGTGCAGGAAAGCGGGGCTAGTGTTGCTCAGTTCCATAGTTTTGAGTACATACAATTAGTTGTGCTCCATATAACGTCATTAGAATGTGTTTTGCACATTTGAAGTTTCATTGGATTTATTTGCAACACTCTTACGCTATTATATCTCAGGGAACAAGACGAAGCACCAGGGCACGTGGCTCTGGTCCTCGGGAATTCATAGCATGATTCAACGACTATAAAAACACGTTCTGCAAAGAATTCCAAGAGATTGATTGTTTCCCTTTCTCTAGTAAGAAAGTGACCAAGAAAAAAAAAATCAATCGCAATCTCTTTACAAATATGCCTACTATGCACCAAGTGGCCGCTTCCTCTTTTAACAAAATTTATCCATCCATTAGAGTCATAGACAAGTGAACAAAAATGAATTGTCATTTGCGTTATTTTATTAGTGTCATATGAAATTATGGTATGTTATTGACTTCCTCAGGAATATTTTACTTGAGGAGGTACAGTTTAACATGCACAAATCAAGATCGATATTGAATATGCATTAATTCTTTAAAAAATGCTGCTAGGCAATTTTTCCCTACAAATCCCTTGTTGATATTTGTTATATAAAAAAATTATCATTGTGCCCAAAGATACTTTAGTTGAGCTTGAATTACAAACAGTGGGTTGCTATTTCATTGGTACCCTGCATCCTAGACATATTTACTAACCATTTAATTCATTGGTTCACCTTTAACCAAAAGAAGTCTGAAAATGTTTAAGTATTTTTGCTGATGGTCTATTTTAATGTATTCGTTCCTTTCCCTTATGGGTCTCTGCTAATTAGGGAGTTATTAGGTTATTACTTTTTACTTCTGGTGGATTTGGGAGCTCCCTATGTAGCCAAGGTTACATTCTAAAACCTAGTCAGTTGTGGGATATGGACACTCACTGCCAGCTTATAGGCTATTTAACTCATTTGCAGAGGACTGTACATTAAGCAGAGAGATCTGGAAACTCCCAAGTCATACTTTGGGTTTAATGGTTCTATTCAACCTAATGTTCAATTAATTAATTTGTTCCTATGTCACCGACAGCAAGTGCTCTCCTGACAGTAGGTGCTCGGGCTATTGTTTGGCTGATAGAGAAGGAATGGGAGAATGTGTTAATGTAAGCTAATGTAGCATACATACCCGTTAAAGTTCCTTTGTGCCTCATCTCTCTGTCTCTAGCCACCCTTGACTCTTTTAAAGGGTTGTATGTCATCTCACATGTGCAGCTACGTGCCCCTAGATGAGAGATTCCTTTTTATCTTTGATTTATTTCTTTACCAATATAAAGTTTCTAAACCTTATTTAAGATCCTACCAGATGCCTCACTGTGAACATTTTCTGCCCTCCTCCCCTTCCTTCCAGTCTCCATCTCTTTTTCCTCACTTAGTCCTTCCTTCCATTATTCCCTTTCTCCCTCTTTCCTCTTTTCCCTCCTCCCTCCCTCCCTCCCTCCCTCCCTCCCTCCCTCCCTCCCTCCCTCCTCACTCCTTCCCTCCCCCTCCCTCTCTCTCTCTCTCTCCCCTACCCCTCTCCACATTGAACCCTGAGCCTTAAGTACATTAAGCCCATCTTCCACAGCCTCTGCCCCAGTCTTACAAACATAATTCATTTACTAGGATATTAAGCAGTTAATGCCACAATTTTGAGTCAAAATTGAAGCAAGCTTTCATTAAGTACTGACCAGTATATACTCTGGTCAGGTCTACTCTCTGAAATTCCATGGAGTAGTGACGAGTCACATATTATAGGAGTTTTTAAGGACAAAAACCATATAGCCACTGTATTTCCCATTTGACTTTGTTGTTTTCCAAGAACTACAACTCCCAGCATTCCAGGAAGTTACAAAGGCTTACAGGTTGAGTTTGGCTCTTAAAAAGTTCTCCAAGGGCAGTGATCACTTGATATTCTAATTTGTGTCATTAACAGTACTACATTAATAGTTTCTCAAAAAGTTCATGATGAAAAAGTTTATTTTTTTAAATAGTGCATATCAATCTCTTTATATTTATGTAATTTACCTACATCAATATCTTTGTTTTCATTTAGGGACATGCAATAAAGACTGTAGGAGAGAGTTTGGACAATGGGCCCTCCCAAGAAATACTGATTTTGCTGAGTGAAAATATTGTAACCCACCCAGTTGTGATCCATATCCTGTCTGCCCACAGAAATCTCAGACTTTGTCTCTCTTTCTGTGTCAGGCATGTTAGTCCAAAGTAGGCCCCCAATATGGTAGTGCTGCTGACAATGTGCTAAAATATAGCCTAGGCTCAACCCAGGCAGGGCTCTGACCTGGTAAACAGAAGGACTGTTTTGGAGTAACTAGAAACCTTAGCTCAGCATTCCTCAGAAATCAAGTAAGGTGGGTTTGTCTTTACTAGGAAAGCCACTCCTTCTCTTATCCATCCCCAATAGCAAAGTAGCTCAAGTAAGGGCATCTGGATCCTGATTAACTGAAGCAGCCTGCAACAGATCAAAGTCCCCACACTCACCCCAAGAATGTTCTACCTTGTACCCTTTCCTGCTACTACCTTTCTAATAAAACTGGCAAGGGCTCTTGTGGGTTGCTGTCTTCTTTTTGGGCAGCCCAGAGGTTGATTTCTTTAACATAAACTTTTCCCCCCATGGAGTGGTCTAGTTTGGTGGTTGCCCTGCTTCCTGGCTTAGACTACAATATAGTCAATATCTTGTATGGTGGTTTGAATGAAAATGGCTCCCATAGACCATAGGGAGTGATACTGTTGGGAGATGTAGCCTTGTTGGAGGAAGTATGCTAGTGTGTGTGTGTGTGGGGGGGTGGTGGGTGGGCTTTGAGGTTACAAATGTTCAAGTCAGGCCCAGTGTCTACTTCTGCTGAAGGTGGATCCAGATGTAAAACTCTCAGCTATCTCTCCAGCATCATGTCTGCCTGAATATCCACTGTCTTAGTTAGGGTTTCATTTGCTGTGAAGTGATACCATGACCAAGGCAACTCTTCTGAAGGACGACATTTAATTGGAGCTGGCTTACAGGTTCAGAGGTTCAGTCCATTATCGTTAAGGTGGGACAATGGCAACTTCCAGGCAGGCATGGTACAGGAGGAGCTGAGAGTTCTACATCTTGATCTGACTGCAGCCAGGAGAAAACTGACTCTTCTGCACTGGGTAGAGCTTCAAAGCCCACCCCCAAAGTGACACACTTCCTTCAACAAGGTCACACCTCCTAAAAGTACCACTCCCTATGGGTCAAGCATATTCAAACCACCACACCCGCCATGCTTTCTGCCATGATGATAATGAACTAAACATCTGAACTCTAAGACAGCCCCAATTAAATGTCTTCCTTCTTAAGAATTACTATAGTCATGATGTTTCTTTGCATCAAGAGAAACCTTAACTAAGACACCTTGTTTCTCTTTTCATTATAATTCTCCCAGATGATCTTAGAGAATTTTATAAAATTCAATACAATATTACTATTTCCTGTGTTTATTCAGTGTGTTCTTCTCTCTATCTGTAATTTATTACTTTATTACTATTTACATTTTATTAACTGCCTTTCCTCAATTGGACATCTATCTAGATGTAGTTTCAAGCCTCCCCCTCTTTCCCACTGTTTTAGCAACATGTACTGCAGGTTATTCTCCTGACGTCTAGGTCTGACCATCAGCAGCTCCACTGGCTAGCTCTAGCTCTGTACTGTCAAGCAGTCCACATGGCAAATCCATTCTTCACTTCTGGTTGTACTGTACTGTTATGGTTTCTTTTCTCAGTTTTTTGTTTGTTTGCTTTCAACTTTAAGATAATTTGTTTCACACAATATACTCTGATCACAGTTTCACATCCTTTATTCTCTTCTAGATCCTTCCCTCTTCCAAATTTATCCAACTCTACAATTTTTTTGTGTCTCTCTTTAGAAAACAAATAGGCAAAAACAAACAGATCATCTACAATGTTTTATAAAAGCACAAGAAACTCTCTCTCTCTCTCTCTCTCTCTCTCTCTCTCTCTCTCTCACACACACACACACACACACACACACAGACACACACACATACCCCACATATACACAGACACCATAAAAATACAAGACTGGGATGATGAGATGGCTCAGAGGGTAAGAACACTGACTACTCTTCCAAAGCTCCTGAGTTCAAATCCCAGCAACAACATGGTGGCTTACAACCACACATAATGGGGTCTGATGCCCTCTTCTGGTGCATCTGAAGACAGCCACAGTGTACTTATGTATAATAACATAAATCTTTGCACCGGAGAGAGCAGGGACCGAGTGAGCTGCATTAACCAGAGCTAGCAGGGCCAGCCAGAGCGAGTGGGGTTGACCAGAGCAAGCAGAGGCCCATTCAATTCATGATAACCACATGAAGGCTCACAACCATCTGTATAGCTACAGTGTACTCACATACATAAAAATAATAAATAAATAAATACCCACAAGACTGGAGACCATATTATACATGCACAAGGCTGGTAAGATAGAAAATGCCCAAACAAAGCAATATAAAACCAAAAGTCTAGAAAAAATAACACTAAGTTCATTTTGTGTTAGTCATCTATTGCAGGGAATGGGATCTATGCTTAAATGTGTTTTAAATATCCAATGAGACTCCTTTAGAGAAAACTCATTTTTCCTTTGTGAGCAGTGACCAATTGGTGATAGCTTCTTGCTTAGGGATGGAAGCTCATGTTCATTTCCCTCTCTTAACACTGGGACCCTGCCTGGCATGAACCTGTGTAGGCCCTGTTCTTACTGCCACAATCCGTGTGGGTTTGTATTTGTATCAGTCCTGTTGTGTCTGAAAGACACTGCTTCCTTGATGTCATCCAATCCCTCTTGTTCTTACAACCTCTCTCCCTTTTTCCCCAGAGTTCCTTGAGTCCTGAGAAGAAGGGTTGGATGAAGATACCCCATCTAAGACTGAGTGCTCCAAAGTCTAGCACTTTCTTTTCATTGTCCAGTAGTGGGCACCTATTGCTTCCCATCTATTACAGGAGTAAGATGATAACTGAATGAGACTCTGGTCTATAGATGTAGCAGAATGTTGTGAGGAGTGATTTTACTGCTATGTTTCTTTAGAAGAGCAATCATATTAATTTTATGTTAGTCCCATGGCTTCTCGAGTCTCAGGCTCTTGGCCACTTGAGCAGTGTCAGACACGCATTCCATCTCATTGGGCGGGCCTTATATCCAATCAGATAGCAGTTGGTTATTCCCACAATTCTTTGCCACTGTTATACCAGTGTACCATGCAGTCAGGTCACTGTTGTTGATCAAAGGGTAGGTAGCTGGGTTAGTGCTTACATTTTTCCTTACGAGAACCTTCACTTCATTTCTCCTTCAGAGTACCTTCCACTATCATGAACACTAGTCAATAGGGGTAAAGGCTCAGTTGGGCCCCAGCTTGCCTTCTCCATGTTCAATGAGATCTGTAGGTGTTGTCTTCAGAAGTGGGACATTACCATCAGTCTGTGAAGAGCAGCCAATTGTCTTGGCAATCTCTTAACTATGTAGGGATTTCTATGGGGCCCCTTTGGCCAACAAATCTATTACATAAGACTTATCCCTGGCACTGGAGGTTTCATTTGGTGGTGAGAAATGTCTAGTTGAGGGCTTTGTATCCTCCAATATTTGTTGACTCCATTTAGATTTCCTTCATATATGTATATATTTTAAGAAGCTTCTATTATAGCAGGTACCTGTGTGTTTTCTATTTTGGGTAAAACCATTAGTAGTCCAGAAAGAACAGAGACTGAAATCTTGATGGCTGCTCCAAACACACAATTTCTTATAAATCATAGAGCTTTGATTTCCATACTGTCTTCAGAATGAGTCCCCATGTCTCTGTTCCCTTTAAGTCCCTATCATCTCTCAATTTTTTGATGAGGTGTAACCAGAGACTCCTAATTTCTGGACTCTGGAATCTTTTAGACACTTTGCCAAAAAGCATCTTCTCTAAAGGTTCATTACTATATAGCTCCTAAAGAATTCCATTTACTTTCTCACCTTGCTATCACAAGACCCTGTGTGAAGAGTCTCAGAGAATATCCCTCCTGATCCAGCTAGCAGCCCATCTGTTCTTTGGGTCTGCCCTGTGTCCACCTGCCATCCTTTTGCCCTTGGCCAGATTTACATTTCTCTTTGTATCAGTTGCTGAAATTTTCTTCCTACATCAAGTTCCTGCTCAAATTCTCCTTACTTTACAAAGCAGAAGTATTAGCTTCTATTTCTAGCTCCACTTAGCGACTTTCTGAACCTTTCCCTTTTATGGCATGTACCTTTTCTATTGCATGCTTCTTAATTTTCCCTGATCTATTACAAGGCCTTCAAAGTATTATGAGAGACAATATTTATATATAAGTATATGATTAATATAACATTAAGCAATTAACAAAATAATAATGTTAACTTTATGATCCTTTCAACCTCTATATGAGATCAAAGACATCAAAATATAAATATTGAGGCAGGATCCAAGCAGGAACTATGTTATAAATATAATAGGGCAAGAAATAGCTCATGAGTGGACTGTACTTCACTAAGGCAGTGTCAGAGTGTATCGAATGTCATGGTGACTCTCTAATGTCCTCAGAAGTCCATTTAGCTTCTATGCAGTATCTTTTTGCCACTTTTACTTCTTATAAAAATATAGTTGGATGATGAGCTTTAATTTTCAATTTGACACAATCTAGAATCGACTGAGAAGAGTCTCAATGGAAGATTGTCTACAATGGTTTGGTTTGTGGGTATGTCTGTGGGCATTGTCTTAAATTAGTTGATGTGAGGAGTTCTAGCCCACTCTGAGAAGAACTATTCCCTAGGCAGACATGAAATCAGAATATATAAGAACTCCAAAGTTATTTTAGAGTACCCTACAGTGAGATGCCTTGGAGTTTGAAGACAACTTTAGTCCCTTATTTTCACGAGTTGCATGGCTTTAAGTAAGTTGCTTAATCTCAAAAATTTTCAGTTCCCTCATCTATAAAGAGAATAATAATTACATCTATTCTGTAGTGTTTGGGTGAGAAATAAATAAATTATTGTAAGACACAAAATGAGACTTTACTATAGAGTGAGTGGTACTATTTAATCATTATTCTTGTTGCTATTAATTTTATTATGTAACTATTGCATATTTTTAGGAAACTGTGAGAGAAATGGTTTGATTGGAGATGTTATCCCTAAGTTCTTAAGCTTTGAAATAAAAAAAAAAAACTGGCAAATGTCATTGTAGTTCTTTGAGATTTAAATTCTCTGTTGTATACATGCTCATTCACATGAGAGTGAAATATTAATGTATTTGTATGCTCATTCGTATATGAGTGAAATAACGAACTAAGAAGTATACTATTGAACAGGATCATGCAAAAGTGAACTGGACAACTGAAAAGGGGTCTTTCCAATGGGGGAGTATGGGTTAAGTATGCCTAATACAGCTAGGTTATGGGGGATAATAAGAGAAAAGGTAGGAAAGGGAGCTGGAGGGGATGGTAGTATGCCGGGCCAAAAGAAGACAATGATCACACCCCAAGTCAGGAATCGAACTGTCCAAAAATTTTAAGTTCTTATTCAATCACTTAATAAAACAAAGAAGGTTGCATAAAACCTTCTGACTGACCTGAGACCTTTGCTTCCCAATGTATAAAATGGGTGTAGTCTTGGGCCCGGGGCATTTACCAGTTTGTATGTGTGTATGATAATTAAATGGAATAATCGATATAGAATGTGTTTAAGTGCCTGGTAAGGAAATAAGCCCTCAGCTGGGCCGTGGTGGCGCATGCCTTTAATCCCAGCACTCAAGAGGCAGAAGAAGGCAGGCAGATCTAGGAGTTCAAGGCCAACCTTGTCTACAGAGTGAGTTCCAGGACAGCCACGACCACAAAGAGAAATGCTGCCTTGAAAATAAGCCCTGAGTAAATACCAGTCATCGCCACTGTTATAACAGAGGGCGAGTGGCTGTGGTTCACGCCATCAGGTTTATGCGAGGAAGTGCCTCATCACAAGGGTTTGCCAAGTTGAGCAAGAGAAGCATACTGTCAAGGTCAAGTCAGAGTTAATGGCAGATACGAAGGAATAGGTGAGCAATTTGAGGTGTCCAAGGAATGATGAGGTTCCTATGGTAAGTATTCTGGAAGGTATTAGAGGAAATGACCGTGCATCATTAAGCCCTGCGACGCTTCCAAGTAGGTGACTGACATGGCTGGCCTCCAGACATAGGATGATTTCCTTGACGTTTGGTTAGATTGATATTTTGGAAAGGGGCACCATTCAGATGCTGTATTAGTGCTATCATAGCAACTTCATAGTTGAGCTTAAAAGAGGAAGGCAAAAGACACACGTGCACCGACTTACCGCAGTGAGTGCTTAAGAGGGAGAAACGGAGAATGGTGCTAAATGATCAAGGCTTATCTGCAGTGTCACCAGACAAGCTAGATTGTGCTGTGGTCGCAGAGAAACAGTGAGATATCCGTAAGCTGACATTACTAGCGTGGAGAAACCTTGCTGCTATGGTCAAAGTCTAACCTTACTGGAAAGCCCCCAAGCTCAGTGCGAAATGGTGGAGTCCCTTTGTCAGCAGGGTTTCTCCTTCTCTGACCTTGTCTGGGGAGCTCAGAAACTCCCACACCCTCTACCTGCGGAATATCAAGTAGTCTTGGTGAGATTACAGGTTCGGCTTTCTTTCTCCTGATAAGAACTCATTCAGCAAGTACTGGAGATTCCTGAAATGCCTCCCTATGCTAATGAGACCTTAGCCTTCAGCCAATGACCTTTGCCCACCCTGGATATTCCCTACTCCCATTCCCAAACCTTTGATGCACCCCAAATAAAGTTGATCTGTCTCCCCCAAACCGATCCCAGAGTGTCTCCATTGCCGTTTCTACTTACAGGCCGTCCTACACCCTGTTTGTCAATTCTGCTCCCTTCGTTGCCATGGGCAGTGGCCTAAGGCCCCAGAGAGAAGGGAGACCCAAACACTAGGTTATGTGAAGCCCCTGATGCAAATTCCAAAGCTCATTAGGTGTCTCTGCTATGCCATATCTTTCCTATGCAGCATCTCTTCTGGCTGGTGGCTCCACCATTCCAGCTGTAGTTGCTGATGGCCGTAGGATGCAGAGATCACCTGACTCTCTGAAGTATGAGCAACCCTTGTGTCTCAGGCACATTCTACTCCTCTTAGTTTAAAAATCAAAAACAAAGTAAGCAGTAGACAGATAAATATGCCTGAAAGATGAAAAAAATGCAAGTACAAAAAATTTAAAGTATGATTTTTAAGAAAATATTTAAAAAAAGAGAAAAAAAGAAAATATCAGCTGTTCAGAAATAGCCTTTTAAGTATAGGTTTTAAAGTTTTTTAGCTTATTTTTTTCTTCTTTCTAAATTAGTGATGTTTGATGTTCCCAAAACTGTCTTTAGATTTCTATAGCTAGTGATGGCTCTTGTCTATCCACTGACGTGCTGAGATTTCTCTCTATACATTTCAGTCTTCTCCCTCTGGGAAGATTGCTCATGGTTTCCTGAGTGTCAGGGAGGATTTTTGCTTGTTAGCTCTCAGCTTTAGAGGGCTTAGTACTCAGAATTTTGTATTGCTCATCTCTTGGGTAATAGATAGAGAAGTAATATTCAAAGATCATATAGTATAGAAATCATTTGGCAATTGAGTAAAAGTTTATTAATTTAGAATACATAAGAGAACAGCAAATCTGTCTTAATGAATAGCTGTAACACAGACGCTTCCAGCTGAAACGCAGTTTTAATGTCTCTCAGACAGTGCTTATAATAAACTAAGCCACAAACAGATGATTTAGAAAATCATGTAAGTTAATGAAAATATGTCTTTAATGTACTATATAGTAATGTACCAAAATACATCTTTCCATAACTTCTGAAGTACATTAAAAGAACCGTAACGTTTACGCACGTTCAGTTTACAGGAGCTACTGCTAACATGCACAGACAAAGAAACTATTTCATTAATTTTGCTCAATCAGAATCACATGATTCTCATTAGAAGGTCACAAATAACAAGGCCATGGGATTATTCTATTGGAGCAGGTTTTTGGTTACACAAACGATATTAAGTTGTGATTCATTTTGAGAAATCACAGGCTCCCCCCTTTTCTCATTAAAATGACTTTGAAATAAGAAAAAAAAGGATTATTAAAATTGACGGATAAGCTGAGACTGCAGGCTACAGCACAGGCACTCATTTCGCCATTTTGGAGTATTCTAGTGATTAATGTTGGAAAAGTACATGGATTCCAAGCTTTTCGTGTAAAGCTTGAACAATGACTATTTCTCAACCTGTCTATAACACTGTACACACATTACCTACCGCTGTAACTGTGGATGCTCTCTTGGTGAGCTTCAGAACAAATATTGCTGTCCAGAGTCTACAAGGTATATCGTTTTAAAACAGGGTGCATTTTTTTATTCTTTCCTATGAACTACAGGGGCGTGGCTTCTTCCATAAGTGTTTGTTTTCCTGTATAAACATCGTAGCGTAATACCAGCAGGTAGAAATGGAGCAGTGTTTATCTTAGTTAGAGTTTCTATGGCTGCAGCAAAACATCATCGCCAGAAAGCACATTGGGGAGGAAAGGGTTTATTTGGCTTAAACTTCCAGATAGTCCATCATTGGAAGAAGGAAGTCAGGACAGAAACTCAAGTAGTACCAGAACGTGGAGGCAGGAGCTGATGCAGAGGCCATGGAGAAGTGCTGCCAACTGAATGGCTTCCTCTGGCTTGCTTAGAACCCAGGACTTCCAGCCTAGGAATGGCACCACCCACAGTGGGCTGGGCCCTCCCTTACTGATCACTAACACTAATTGAGAAAATGCCCAACAGCTGGGGCACCTCACTGGGGTGGGGCATTTCCACAACCGAGGCCTCTTTCTCTGTGATGATTCCAGCTGTGTCAAGCTGACACACAAATCCAGCCGGTACAGTGTAATTCTTCTAGGATATTAAACAGTCTATAGACTAGTCATTGCAAGTGCTGTGAACTGTTAAGATGAGTCCCATGCAACTGAAAGCTTCTATTGTTTTAACTGACAAAAAAGAAAAAAAAGCAACTTCATTTGGCTTAATCCAATGCTTCACCAGAAATCATGAATTTGTCTTCTGCACAGAATTCAGGTCAGCTCGCTAACTTGAAATCCCCAAAGGTAGAGTCAAAGTGAATTTCTATCCATTATTTTAATGGGACAGACACAGCAGTGCTGCCTCTGTAGTTCGCCAAGGCAGCATCCCAATTACAGCCGTAAACGGTGTACAGCATTAAGGAAACAAGGATGAAGTCATAGCAATCTTTCACACTTCATATTTGCTCCTGGTAATCCTCTGACCTCCCTTACATTAATACTGAGTTTAGGTAGGAGGGACTCTGTCAGGCAGGCTCACTCCTCTGCTCCACAAAAGCAAGGGAGTGTTAATCAGCTGTGGGCGGGGTGGGTCTCAGGGCAAGCCTTCAATGGCCAGTCAGAGCTCATCTAGAAAGAAAGCCCAGGCAGTTCCAGCCGGATTCCTTTTAATGTCACAGTTCATTTGCAGAACCATAACTGGAATCAAGAATTAAAAAGCCTTGTATAAAAGTCAGTAACATTAAACCTTTAAGACTCATGTTTCATGTGTCATAAAAAGTCTATGAAAGGATTTTATATTCTGTACAGTGTTTTAGCACTTTCAATCACTTTTTTTTTCCAACATAACTTTTGTGAACACTTTTATAGCCTCTAAATGAAAAACTAAACTACGTGTCATTCAAAAAAAAAAAAACGTTTTATGGATCACAGAATTTAATAAAAGTTCTGCACCATAACAAGTGCCTGATAAACCTTTATTAAAATTCATTAAAAACATTGAAAAATATTTTAACAGAAATTAGACCTCATGTTTGGTAAACAGACAAATCAGTCATCAAAGAAGTGTACTTGTTTATCACATATGCAGATTCTGTAGAGGTGAAGAAAGGAATTCAGGAATAAATCTGCAGCTCAATGCTAGGAAAGTATTTCTTTGTGTTTGATGAGACTAATCCGCTTAGTTTCTGGTTTGCAAAAATCTTTAATAATTATGAAATACATAGTAGAGATCATGTGGATGCAAAAAATATAGAAAATATTTTTGAAAATATATAATATTTTAGTGTTTAGTAAAATTAGTGTTTCCTTATATTGTAACTCACTAGAGCAACTGTCCTACTGTAGTTCTTAGGGTCTGGAAAACAGGCAAAGATTTTTCTAACATAATTAGAAATTAAGGGGGCTGGAGAGATGGTTCAATGGTTAAGGACACCGACTGTTCTTCCGAAGGTCCTGAGTTCAAAACCCAGCAACCATGTGGTTGCTTACAACCATTTGTAATGAGATCTGACACCCTTTTCTGGAGTGTCTGAAGACAGCTACAGTGTCCTTACATATAATAAATAAGTAAATCTTTAAAAAAAAAGGAATTAAGGCTCCTAACTATATTTTCTTTATACATTCATAGAGTAAAATATATTTAAAGGCTGTAGAACATTGACAAATCATAAATTTATTTTATATGTACGTATTTTATATTGTATGTATTTTTATATGTATGTATTTTAAATGTATTTTATATGTACCTTTTCTAATAGTGATGCAAATACGGAAAATACTCAAGAATCTACAGAACAAGTAAGTATATATATTTAAACATATAGTACATTGGCTTAATTCCAGACATGCAGATATTGGTATGTTTAAACATACCCCTACATGAACTTCCTTCCAGACATGCAGATATTGGTAAATTTATGCACATAAGAGAAAATTTTGTAGTTTTTTGGGGTGGGTGAATTGTTATCTTTGCAGTCACAACGTTTTCAAGGTGTGCACATGAGTGCTCTATAGATCCAAAAACCTCTAAGTGGAAGATAACCTTAGCTTTCATCCATACTAGTTCCACAGGTAACCATGGATTTCTATCTTAGCTCCTGCCAATACAGTGAACATGCACTTCTGAACACAGCTCTCTGCTGTGGCTCTGTTTATGGGGCCCTTCATTCTAGACACAAACATGTCTAGTTAAAATTCCTATGACTAAACCCTTACCCAATTAAAGAATTGGTATGGCTAAGGTTTTAGTTAGCAGATGGTAGATGAATTGCCACATTTTGTAGATGTTAGATAATTATTCTCAGGCTCTGGACAAGACTAAAGCCTTCTGTTAATAACAGGTATTCATAATTTCTTTGTTTTATTAAATGCAACCTAGCTTACATTAATAGTTCTTCCAATAGTTTTTAGTACACTCTTGTAGCATCTTTTTAATAGCAGTGGGGCATATGTCAGGAAAAAAAAAAGACGTAGAAAAGGGGGAAAACAGAGTGATTCATCTAGTTTATTTGTTTAAGAAGATGAAATAAGTTTTTAATGGATTATTTGTGGAGAAAACACTCAAAGTTCACAATGATTTCAGGTAACGTAAACCTAACCTATTTCTGCAATATGTGCAAAGCGACTGTGCTAATGTCTGTTGTCTTGACAGCAACCATAATTTATGCTTGTAATTATAGTTTTTTTTTCAGCTGTAAACTCATATTGTTTCCTTACAGTCATGAAGTCACTGTGCAGCAATGTCATTGTCACAAAGTGATGAGACATAATGAGGACATGATTGGAAAAAAAAATCCTGGGCAGAGAATCATAGTATATTTAAAGGAGATCAGGAGAAAGTCTGAACAACTATATATAGACACATAAAGATAAAATACATGCACAATTAAAAGTTTATACATACTATTTTCTGCTTTTATTTTTTTTTCTGTTGAGATCATGAATTCAAGGCCAAGCTACCAAACAAAGGTGGCTCCATTTCCTTCTAAAACACCTTGAGAAAAGGAGATAGCATGAGCTTTCTTGGTAAAGCTTTACATATCAGTAAGATTTTTCTACTCAGGCAGCATTTTCTCTTTTTGTGCTTTTTCTTTTTTCTTGAGTTGCTCAACTACTTCTGCCACCTATTTTTAAAAGTTTGTCTCATTCATTTTTTATGTGTATGAGAGTTTTGCCTGAATGCATTTGTCTGTGTACCATATGACTACAGAGGTCATGAAGGCCAGAGGAAGATATTAGATGCTTCTGAGACTGGAGTTACAGATGGTTGTCAGTGGCCATATAGGTGCCGGAAACTGAACCGGGGTCCTCTGGAAGAACAGCCAATACTTTTAATTACTGAGCCCTCTCCAGCCCCATGTCATTTACTCTTTATTGCTCTGATTTTCTACAATTCCACTCTGTGTGGTTTGAATAGGTTTGACCTCCATAGGCTCATGCTTGGCCCATAGGGATGGGCAGTGGTAGGAAGTATGGCCTTGTTGGAGGAAGTGTGTCACTGGGGCCTAGCTTTGGAGTCTTAAAAGCTCAAGTCTGGCCAGTGTGTCACAGTCTCTTCTTGCTGCCTCCGGATCAAGTTGTAGACCTCTCAACTGTCTCTCCAGCACCATGTCTGGCTGCACACTGCCATGTTTCCCACTATGACAGTAATGCACTAAGTCTCTGAAACTGTAGGCCAGCCCCAGTTAAATGCTTTCCTTCATAAGAGCTGCAGTGGTCATGGTGTTACTTCACAGCAATAACATCCTAAGACACACTCCAATTTGTTTTTTACACTATGGGAAAGATCTTCTTCTTCTTCTTCTTCTTCTTCTTCTTCTTCTTCTTCTTCTTCTTCTTCTTCTTCTTCCTCTTCTTCCTCTTCTTCCTCTTCTTCTTCCTCTTCTTCTTCCTCTTCTTCTTCCTCTTCTTCTTCCTCTTCTTCTTCCTCTTCTTCTTCCTCTTCTTCTTCCTCTTCTTCTTCCTCTTCTTCTTCCTCTTCTTCTTCCTCTTCTTCTTCCTCTTCTTCTTCCTCTTCTTCTTCCTCTTCTTCTTCCTCTTCTTCTTCCTCTTCTTCTTCCTCTTCTTCTTCCTCTTCTTCTTCCTCTTCTTCTTCCTCTTCTTCTTCTTCTTCCTCTTCCTCTTCCTCTTCCTCTTCCTCTTCCTCTTCCTCTTCCTCTTCTTCTTCTTCTTCTTCTTCTTCTTCTTCTTCTTCTTCTTCTTCTTCTTCTTCTTCTTCTTCTTCTTCTTCTTCTTCTTCTTCTTCTTCCTTTTCTTCCTTTTCTTCTTCTTCTTCTTCTTCTTCTTCTTCTTCTTCTTCTTCTTCTTCTTCTTCTTCTTCTTCTTCTTCTTCTTCTTCTTCTTCTTCTTCTTCTTCTTCTTTCTCCTCCTCCTGTTCCTCCTCCTCTTCTTGTTCCTCCTCCTGTTCCTCCTCCTCCTCCTTCTTTTTCTTCTACTACTTTGAAAAAAATTTAAAACATTCATTTTTTTAATGTATGTGTGCTATGCCTACATATACACCTGCATGCCAGAAGAGGGCATCAGATCCCTTACAGTTGGTTGTGAGGCACCATACAGTTACTGGGAATTGAACTCAGGACCCCAGGAAGAGTAGCCAATGTTTTTAACTGCTTAGTCTTCTCATCAGTCAGGAAAAGGTCTTCTTAAAAATTTTTTTCCATTGTTTAAAAATTTCCAAAAGTTTCATCTCACCTTCAGAAAAAGATTAGATAACTCTTGAAAAAGATTAGATAACTATACTTGACACACAGTTTCTTGTAATCTGTCTACTATATGTCTAGGCTTTCTGGAAAATTCATTTTAACTCCTTTTATTTTTTGTTATATAAATAATTATAACAACAGCTGTCCTATGCTACCATGTGAGAGACATTACAGACATTATGCTAAGGCCTTTTATAGTTTTCTGACTTTACTATGTTTATTAATCCCCCCCCCCCAAGGGAGGTAGTGTTGATTTCTAGTGTCATTTTTCTTAGCCAGTTGCCTTGTCGTTCTCTACTATGAACCAGAAAGAGAGCACTGAGCAAAACAAGAACAACAACAAACACCCTGTAGTGATGGAACTTGAATTTCTCTTTTGTTCCCAAACAGATCTGGTAGTTAGTGATCTGTGTGGAGTCTTTGAGTGGAAGGATACAAAATAAGAATCAAACCAAACCAAACCAAACCAAACCAAACCAAACCAAACCAAACCAAACCAAACCAAACACAACTCAGATTTTTGGTTGTGAACTTGGCACTTAAGGATTGAGCCATGGTAAAGTGTAGCTTTTCTCCACAACCGATGGCTTCTGGCTGGGGTGCAGGTTGGGAAGGACTCTGTTTTCTTTAAGAGGCTGGCCACTAACAGTTTGACTATGCACAGGAGAACATGGGCAATAAATATGGACTCATTTGGGGGCTTGGGGTGGTCATAAGGTGGAGGCAGGGCGGGGGAGTGGACCTTGGAGGACTGGGAAGTGTGACGAGGGTACATGATGGGACATTCCCAAATAATCAATAAAAATATTATGTTGAAAAAAAAAAAAGCCTTTGATGTAGGGAAGGCACAGAGTGGTTGCAGGGAGATGGATGAAAGACTCCTTAAGTTTCCAGTTTGAAAAAGACTTAATCTTTTGAATGGTGATGTCATATGCTTTTAATCCCAGCACTTGGGAGGCAGAGGCAGGCAGATCTCTGTGAGTTCAAGGTCAGACTGGTCTACAGAGCAAGTTCTAGGACAGCCAGGGCTACTCAAGGAAACCCTGTTTCCACAAACCAACCAAACCAACAGAATGAAGGAGTAAACAAAAAAATCAACAACAAAGATAAGAAAAAGCAAAAGACTTTCAATCTGAAAGGCTTATGAAGTTAGAGAACTGTGATTCTCACTTGAACTTCCCCTCCAGGCACAGTCCACGGCCGAGCTGCTGTGCTTTGCGTGCAGTTGCCCAGATGCCAGCAGAGTTCTCGCTGTGCCTTTGCTCCACACCACGCTTCTGTTCATCATTACAGACACCACAGAGTCCAGTGTCATTAGTTTCTTCTGCATTTGAACCCGACCCTAAATCCTTATTAAACCATACACAAACTGTTGTGAGGATTCTCTCTCTGCCTGGTTCCTAATGTGACCTCTGACGCCCATGGCTACAACTTGAATACTTATTCTGCATTCGTTTATGGTCCTACTGTCACCGCTGTCTGGATGCAATGAGTATTCTTCTCTGGATGTACCCAAGCAGGAAATTTTTGCGGGTCTAAAAATGGGCGGGGCAAGAGGCTCTTATTCTCACCACAAATGAAGCTGCCCTTTCTCTCCACTTTGAATCACAAGGCCTTTGCTTTCTTTTCTTTTTTTTTTTCCATTTTTTTTATTAGGTATTTTCTTCATTTACATTTCAAATGCTATCCCAAAAGTCCCCCATACCCTCCCCCCCCACCCCCCTCCCCACCCCCCACTCCCACTTCTTGGCCCTGGTGTTCCCCTGTACTGAGGCATATAAAGTTTGCAAGACCAAGGGGCCTCTCTTCCCAATGATGGCCAACTAGGCCATCTTCTGCTACATATGCAGCTAGAGACACCAGCTCTGGGGTGGGGGGTACTGGTTAGTTCATAATGTTGTTCCACCTATAGGGCTGCAGACCCCTTTAGCTCCTTGGGTACTTTCTTTAGCTCCTCCATTGGGGGCCCTGTGTTGCATCCAATAGCAGACTGTGAGCATCCACTTCTGTGTTTGCCAGGCACTGGCATAGCCTCACAAGAGACTATATCAGGGTCGTTTCAGCAAAATCTTGCTGGCGTATGCAATGGTGTCTGTGTTTGGTGGCTGATTATGGGATGGATCCCTGGGTGCGGCAGTCTCTGGATGGTCCATCCTTTCCTCTCAGCTCCAATCTTTGACTCTGTAACTCCTTCCATAGGTGTTTTGTTCCCAATTCTAAGAAGGGGCAAAGTGTCCACACTTTGGTCTTCGTTCTTCTTGAGTTTCATGTGTTTTGCAAATTGTATCTTGTATCTTGGGTATTCTAAGTTTCTGGGCTAATATCCACTTATCAGTGAGTACATATCATGTGAGTTCTTTTGTGATTGGGTTACCTCACTCAGGATGATACCCTCCAGATCCATCCATTTGCCTACGAATTTCATAAATTCATTCTTTTTAATAGCTGAGTAGTACTCCATTGTGTACATGTCCCACATTTTCTGTATCCATTCCTCTGTTGAGGGGCATCTGGGTTCTTTCCAGCTTCTGGCTATTATAAATAAGGCTGCTATTGCTTTCTAAGGAGCAAGACTGGTGGCAGAGGGGAACCAAATCCCTCTGATGATGCTTTTGAAAATTGTTCTTAATGTTTTTAGCTGCTCAGTGGTGGCACATGCCTTTCATCCCAGCACTTGGGAGGCAGAGGCAGCCAGATCTCTGTGAGTTCGAGGCCAGGGAGATCTATAGAGTGAGTTCCAAGACAGCCAGGGCTCCAAAATAAATCCTGTCTGGAAAATCCAAATGGAACCAAACCAACCAAACAGTCAAATAACAACAACAGCAATGAATCAGAACCAAACCAAACCAAAAGATAAAAAAACAAAAAATACCCAAACCAAAACAACAACAACAAATTAAAAATTGTTCTTGGCTTTTTTTTTTTTTTTAAATAGACTCCTCAGCTTAGTTCAAACTTGCCATCCCCCTGCTTCAGGCTCCTGAGAAACTGGGCTTTTATTTCTGACTAAAATGTAATAATGCTAAAAATAAATGTTTGTGACATAACTACTAATCTTATAGCTTCCATTCTAAGCTATTTATCCATAACTGAAGACTAAACTAAATCTGGTAATAACCATTCATCTTAAAGTGCATTCTTTGACCACTATTAAAGAATAAAATGCACATTTGCCTTGCTATCATGTATTTTATCTATCATGCATTTTTCTTGTCAGACGGGATGAAAAATACAAGGGAGAAATTAAAGTGTCTGTAACACAAATCAACTATCTATAAACATTTTCTGTGATGGGCTAGAAGTTGATATTTGACTTTGTAAGCCATTCGGTCTCTGTGCAATCAAGCTCATGGTGCTGGCAAAGCAGCTACACATATGGATCTACTGTATCTCAGTACAACTCTGAGCAAGTTTTTAAATGACACATAGCACTTCTTTATATTTCTGTGGCACTGTGAGACATTTGATACACGTGCATGTTAGAGGATGGGTGTGGCACCGTGAGACTGAAAGAAAGATGAAATTTCAAGACCTGTAAGTCATATAAAATACTCAGAAATTGCTGGTTGTTTGTGAGCCTAGAGGCTGCCTGGGGCTGAGCAAAAAGAAAAACAAACCCGGGTATGCCCCGTAGTTAAATCATTCCTGGGAACAGCTTAACTTTAAAGATAAAGAGGAATCTGAGGACATAACAGGACTATCTAAACTGAATCAACAACTCACAGAACTCTGACACCCTGCACATACATGTAATTTTTCTGCTGATGTTTGAATAAGCCAATAGTGTGTCGCTATGCTGAATTCCATACCCCTAAGCCCCTTACCCCATAAAAACCCCTAGCTTCCGAGCCTCGTGGCTGACATCCGTTATCTCCTGTGTGGGATGCATGTCAGTCCAGAGCTCCATCATTAAACTACCTCATGTAATTACATCAGGGTGGTCTATTCATGATTCTTTGGGTGTACACCGAATCGGGAATTGAGTGGGGGTTTTCCCACTAGGTTCTATCAAGATGTCTGATACACATGCATGTTAGAGGATGGGTGAAGTAGAATTCTAAGCACACTTATCACCTGGGTATTTATTATTTCTTTGTCATAAAAATAGAAAATCTGTTTTCTAGGTATGTTAACTACATTCAGTAGAGCACCAGATTGTGTTTCTCCTAGCTGTAATTTTGTGCTTGAACATCTTTATTAATCCCCCTCTACCACATGCCCCTTACAGTCTCTGGTAACTACTACTTGATTTTTCTAGGTTATCAGCCTTTTTAGATTCCACAAATAAGTTCAGTCACACATCACTTCATTTTCTGTTTTGAGCTTTCTTTCATTTTTTTTTTCACTTCACATTATGAGAATCACATAATTTCATTTTTTTTCTTTTCTTTTTTCCATTTTTGGTACATGTTATATATTTATGCAATATATGGTTTTGCATGTGTTTGGGCGAATGTGTTTGTGTATGTACTGTATGTGTATGCATGCATGTATTGTGTGTGCACATGTGTGTACACATGTGTGCATGTATCTATGCATGATTGTGTGTGCATGTTTGCGTGTGTATGCATGTTTTGTGTGTGTATGCATGTTTGTGAGTGCGTGTGCATGAGTGTGTGCATGTGTGCATGTGTGTTTGTGTGTGTGTATAGACTGAGATTGATATCGGTAATCATCTTCATCACTTCTCTACCTTGTTCACTGAGGCAGGCTCTCCCAATCAATCTCAGAGCTTATGTCTATGGCAATTCCCTCTAGACAGCTTGGTCTGTGATGCCCTGATTCTATTTTTTTGAAGCTAGGGAGTCATCATGCCTATGCAGCCTTATGTATGTTTCTGGGGATCTGACCTCAGGTTCTCATCCTGGCAGTGGAAATACTTGAGCCACAGTCTGGGTTCCTGGCTAGTACTTCTCCATAGGCATATGCCATATTTCATCTGTTAATCTGTTGGAGGGCATTTAAGTCCATCCCTTATCTTGGCAAATGTGAATCGTGGTGTAATGAATAGAGAATGCATATGTCATTTTGAAATACTGATTTTATTTCTTTCTTAGTGGGGGAGTTGCTGGATCATATGATACTTCTGTCCTATTGGTGTTGGTTAGTCTCCAAACTATTGTTCATGATGGCTGCGCTGACTTACATATCTGTCAACAGTGTGCAAGGTTATTTTTTTGTCCCTCCCCAACCAGGACTTGTTATCATTATTCTTTTCTATAATAAGAATTTTAATTGGAGCTAGGAGGTTGGTAATATGGTTTTATACTACATTTATCTCATGACAGATTAGTGATGCTGACCATGTTTTCCACATATGTGCCAATCAGTTACATGCCTTCTTGATAGCTATTACTAACACATATTTTATCTTTTCTTGATAAATTGTTTCTTATTTCTATCTGATCCCACAGTTATTTTTGTTGTTGTTGTTTAGTAAAAGACTCACCCCAAAGCAACTTCAGAGATGAAGGGTTTATTTAGACTTTATTAAAGGAGAGAATCAATGGCTCACACTACCACAGACCTTTTGTACTACACAGTAGTTTCCAGACAAGTGAAGAATTCTACACAGGAGGGCCATGTGTTTCCATTCTTATGGTCCCATGATGATACAGTCCATCATGAAAAAGAATGCAAGCAGGAACTGGCAACAGGCCCCCAGGCAGGAAGTAAAATAACAGCCAATGGACCAGCCTATGAGACTTCAAAGCCTGTCCCCAACGACATACCTCCTTCAGCAAGCGTCCATCGCCTAACAGTTTCGTGACCTTCCCAGACAGTAACACCATCTGAGGATCAAGTTCTCAAACACAGGAGTCTTAGAAGGACATTTCCTATTCAAACCTCACCATCGAGGAAAGAGGAAGATGCTAATATGAGTTCTCTCAGAAAGTGGCTGGAGCTGAGTGAGGATGGAGGAAGGCAGGCCATACTTACTGTGGGCCGAGACCTTTCTTCCCAGAGGTACAAATTAAGCACTAAATAAATCTTCCTTGAGCGAGAGAATGAATGGCTCACACTACCACAGAACATTCATACTACACAATAGCTTCCAAACAAGTGAATGAATCTACACTGGAGGGGCATGTGTTCCTGTTCTTACTGTATTCCAAGCTATTGTGTGCTTTGGTCTGAAACGTGTTTTCTGCATTATTTCTATTTCTTTCCTTTGATTACTATACATTATGTTTCTCTGTCCTCTGGCCATTCTGAACGAGTTAGTTAAAACACTCAAATGTTCATTGTATACCTCCTTACTTCCTTAGGTTTGTCTAGTGAGTTCTGAATTGAATGGATTGGTTGGGTTCAAGAACACAGGTGTTTAGCTTCCTTGGGGGAGGAGACATTTATGCAATCACATTGCTCCAGCTGAAGAAGTCTTTTCCAGTTTGGCTAGGAATATTCTGGGATCAAAGAGATTTTGGAAAATGCCCAGAACCGTTAAGCATGGAAACTGTACTGACGTCCATTGTCTTACTCACAGGGTGCCTCCTATTGACCTGGACAATAATGCTACCTCACTTGGTCACTAGTGAGTGATGCCACACAGACGCACTAATAAAACTATCTTCAAAAATGTCGGAAAAATGAGACTGGTGTTTAAGTGATCACAGCCTTTGTTAAATGTGCTCAGATTTAAAACATGAATATTATTTAAGTGGACAATTATTTCCTCAAGTACAACTAAATTCTCAATAGAAAATGCATTGCCAAACAAAACAATTTATATATATAACATATATAATGATTATGTAGAGAGATATTTTAAAGACAAACCTTTGTTAGTATTAAAACCAACAGACACCTCCACCGCCCCCAGGCCACACTGTAAAGTCTAAAGGGCCAATCATCCGTTTTACTTGTGTCTGAAGTTAGTATAACCCATGGTTAGAGTATAGGGACATACTGGTAGACACTAATGAGAGCTAATATTAATGTGGGTTTCATTTTTTAAAAATCCCTATAGTCTGTTTTATTTGTAGGTAAATCTCTTTCCCTTATGTTGGTAATAGGCATTTCTTAGAGTCTTGTAATTGAAGCTTGCAAATAGCATTGTAAAAGAAATAAATATCTTTTTTAATAGCAACTATCAAATTTCTACAACTCAGATAGCTGTATGGTTTTTTTTTTTTAAATATCCCACTTACTTACTCAAGCTGAGATGAAATAGCATTCCTGTTGAATTTTTTTCCTAAAGAGAATCAAATCTCTTTGCCTATAAATCAACATTATCTTTTAACTAACTAAAGTCATTTTATCCTATATCCTAGAAATTAATTTATCTTCTTTACAAAAATGTATTGGAGGATGATTTTAGTAAGCACCTGCTTGTCTTCCTTTGTTTAAGCACAAAAATATCATGTAGAAAGCTATTTCTAATCCGACTTACTTTTAAAGTGCCCTGTACATATGCCAGTTTTCCTGCATGTTTTGACAAATGACACATTTCCTTTGGTGCTTCCTTGTGGGTAACAGTGTGTGAGGATGTGGTGCTGGAAAAATTTATTACAGTTATTTTGTAGTTGATATTAAAAAATGTGATGTATTATACCAGGTGTCTGACCTTTAAAGATCTTAGGACCTAATTCATTACAACATAAAATTTACATATTATTCAACTTTGCTGCAGAGCTCTTATGAACAAGTCATGGTGTGTGTGTGTGTGTGTGTGTGTGTGTGTGTGTGTCAGGACAGAGAAGAAAAAGGCTAAGCTCAGGCAAGGGATAAGTTCTAGTCTCTGAGTCTGTGTGTGTGTGTGTGTGTGTGTGTGTGTGTGTGTGTGTGTTGGTGGGGTGGTGGCTTCTGTGGCTTACAGCAGAGGAACCATGTAATTGTCTAAGTAAAGAAAAGCGTAGGGAAGACTCAGGACTGTGAACATGTCGTGGATTCATGAGGTACCCCCTTTTTCAGAGATTCTCATTGAGTCTACCCTCAGGAGAGGGCCTGAAAAGCACATCTGAGAGAGAATAACCATTCGGTCCCACAGAGGAACTGTAAGGGATTGAACCTGATATAGCCAACAAAACAATATACAATGAATTTTCATACCTATTTTAAATCTCTAAGATAAGAAGCTAAAATTAAAACTTGTTATGAAATAAAACCCCAGGTTAAACAAATAAATGTATTTCAAATTGTACATATATAACAGTTTTTTTTTTAAAAAAAAACAAGAAATGAAAATTTAAATCATATCAGAGCAAGTTAGATCTGAACACTAAGATTAGGTGCTACTGGAAATCGGATTATGCTACTTGAATTCTTTTTATTCTTTTTAATATTTTCCTTTTCAATAAAAACTGGAATATTGCTTTATCACAATATACACCCTTATACTATTTGTGTTTCCAATCAAACAAATATCCATTATGTTGAAAGCATAACTTTTAATAAATGCACGAACATTATCCTATAGGTTAGCAATAGGTGTGTGCTCATTTGTAAACTTGTGGTCCTTATGGCTTCCTAGCTCTCAAGGCTCCCAGCTCTTGATAGATAATACTATCTTTCCCGAGGAAGCTCCAGTATCATGGCAGAAAAATAACTTCACATCTTTGTAATAATTTGCCCTAATGCAGATGGGCTATTCATGTCCATAGAAGCCAAACACTGTTTAAAGTTTCAGTTTGCTATCACAGATAATGTTTCCGTATTCTGCAGTTTAATTAGTGAGGAGGAAGCCTTTCCTCTCAAATGCTGATTTTTCTAAATTACTTTGCTGGAAGGTATAGAAATATGGTTAAGATTCCCTTTCTGGATATGTGCTAATTTTTAGGGAGAGGGTGGAGGCCATCAAAACAAGACAAAATGTAAAAAGCCATAATTATCCTCTGAGTGAGTTAGTTGCTTTTGGCAAATCTGAGCCAATCACAGGCCTTAAATGGCAAGGTAAGAAGTGTTGTGTGTTCGCAGTAGAGGGAGCTGTCTTCTAGTTCTAGCACAAGCGAAAATAGAAGGTCACTCAGTCTATTGATAAATCACACTGCCTGATTCCTAACTGACAGCTCAAACTAACATCACGCTGGATGAGGGAGAACAAAAGGCCATCCGGCAGCCATTTTCTTGACACTTTTACTCAATCACCGGCAGATTGCTTACGACAGCAATAGCAGCTGTTTTGTCTTCATCTTTCCACATTTGATAAAAGGTGTCAACTCAAATTTTTGTAAATAATTCACTTACCCCTACTGCACACACCAGCACTGCTCAGCATATGTATTTTGTGGGAGCAGATCACCGAGGCAGGTCAGAGCTCAGCGTATCAGATGAAGGTCACCTACGATCTTAAAAGACGCCGGATAACCCTATACAGTCCTTCAAGGGCAGAGATAAAACTAGGCGTAGATGTTTGTGACAGAAACAGAAGGTTACACAGTAAGGACAGCATATATGAAAATGCTTCCTCCCACCTAAGACTCATTTTCTTTGTTTACCAAATCTCAAACTCCTAGCTCCTTGGTCAGTTATCAGTGTAGGGTATTTGCAAACCCACAGGAGAGATTAAAAATCTAAATTGTTCTTTCAAAAGTTTGAAGAAAGCATTATTTGTAGCCTGCTATTCATCATGGACTACACGGAGTCTAGAGCTACAATCCGTTTCTATGTCCTTTTTAAAAGAATCATAAAAAGAGCGTCAAAAATTAATACAGTTAGAGAGAAATTCATTTATCTAGTTCATTTAAAATTCTACCCTGAAATGCATTTAGGCTTGAGAGCTGAGGGGAAAAAAAATAGAGAAAGAAGGTGTTTTATATCATAAGAGCTTCGTTTGCTTTAAGGGCTTAGGGAAACTAATAGCGAAATCCTTGAATTATGGCAATAAGATACTCTATCTGCTGCTGGCAAGCAGCTAAAAGCATGGAGATTAAAAATGATACATCCTTCAATGCTAGCTTGTTTTTTAGGTTACATTACTCACGGAATAAATCTAAACAACAAATAGTCACTATTTGGTTTATATTTTCTAATAGGAAAAGTCCATGTGTTTTTGAGATTCTGTCTGAGCGCCGCCGCAGGGGGATTTATTACCTGTAATTGATGTGCAAAGGCTCAAAGAGCACCTTTCTTACATTTTCTCCCATTCTTTCTACGTCAGAAGTAGGAGGCAATAACTCTTGCGATTTCATTGGGAGAGGTGTGGGAGGATAAAATGAGCCAGGATAAAGTACTGCTACGGTTATACAGGGCATTAAACACAGTTTCGAACCTAAATTAGTTACTCCAATCCCCGGTTAGAAACTAATTCCCACAAGGAAAATTAATATCTTTACAACTTAAATCTTTATAAATAGGCAGCAAATGGGGATTTGGGATAAAAATTTAATCTTCTGTATTACAACAGAGTGTTGCCTTCTTGTGTTCTTTCCAGGTTGGTATATATTTGCTCCTTCTGACTTAGCACATGCCATTGTATACTGTGGCTTGTGGCATTACATTTCCTTTTTTTCTTTAGAGAGATTGCAGGATCATGTGAGTAGGGTATACACCTTACGTCTTATCAATTTCATAACTTATGTTCTGATTTTAAAACATGTGAAGCACTTGAATTCATTGTCCTTTTTTCTTTTATTTTCTTTTTGGTCTCAGGTGGTTACGTCAGAAATTCTGTGTAGCAGAGGAGGAATGTGGGCGGAGGGCTCATGAGGTAACTGCGCATGTGCAAGCTGGATCCGTGCATGGAACTGTGCTGTGGAACCCAATGCTTTTCTCTATTCCTGTGTACCCTGAAGTTAGGGCTCACACCGAGGGAGCACGCGGCTTGGCAGAGAGCAAATATCCAATATATTGTTTTAAAAAGAATACATTGAGATTAGGACATGTGCATTTAGCTGAGAGACATGTAGAAGCCACTCATACATTTTCTGTTTTTTTAATGACAACAATTTGCAAAGTAGATTAATCAGAATAAATATGTGTCTGGTCAGGGAAAAATAAAAAACATAACGTTTGCTCTTGCGAAGCTTTCATTTCGTGCAGAGCGGGGGACGTGTTTTTTATGACAAAGAGCTCGCTTTCTCGGTTGGAGGATGGAGAGAGAGCAATCACAACTTTATCTCCTCCGGCTGTTGTGCAGGAGGGAAGAGACCAGGGGAAGGGTTTCCGTAAGCTGAGACAGGCCATGCTGCGCTGGGCTTTCATTGTTAAGGCAGTGCATGGTCCTGAGAGCTTTGGGGGGACCGAAATGAGAGGGTTGTGGGAAATCCCAAGCAGTGGGGGGTGGGGTGGGGGGTGGGGGGTGGTTGGGGGTGAATAAAGGCAGAAAGATGTAAGCCCAAAGCCAGAGCTAAGAAAAAGGATAGCAAAACAAGTAAAGCTTGAAAACAAAACCAATGTAGACATATGTGGAGCCGAGTGCAAGCATCCTTACGGAACGGAGCAAAGGTGTAGAGTTCAAGTCCCATCTCCACCATTGTGTTGAGGTCTCTACGAATCATTAAATCCAAAGGCACATACAAATGCTATGACCCAGCATATGTTCACTTTGTGGAAACATCTCTGCTTTGTGTGCCTCATCTTTATACACATAAAGAAGTCAATTTACAAAAGGAAATGCTATCTGCGCTATAGAAGAAATGATGAAGGGCAAATATGAATGGCTAATCTCATTATCTTCAAGTTTTCTGAATGGGTATAATTTAAGTTTTCATTTTAATCATCTGTATTTTATTTTCAACAATTGGTTGGTGTGCTTGTGTGAATGTGCCTGTGCCGGTATTCATGCGGGTGTGTGTGCACTTTCATGGGCACAAGCATGTTGACGGTAGAGGTCAATGCTGGGTTTCTCCCTCTATCCATCTAACTATTTGAGACACGGTCTTTCTCTGAAGCTGGAGCTCACCAGTTGGCTATGGACCTCTGTGGACCCATCTGATTCCACCCTGCAGTATGGAGATTATAGGTACATGTCACCACATCTGGCTTATAATTGAGAAATGGAGCTATGAATTTAAGTTCTATACTTGTGTAACAGACACTTTGCTGACTGAGGTGTCCCAAGCCTGTTATTTACCTCTATCTTCTGTTGTTGTTTGTCAAATATCCTGTTAAATTTTTATACTAAGGAGGAATATTGGTTATCTTAGGGAAGAAATTTGTTGAAGAAAAGGTAAAAGGAGAGAATTCAGGAATGGATGCTCTAATTTAACTTAATGAAACAATCAGAAGTCAGAAGCCGTAATTTTGGGAAAAATGCTAAATTGATAGAAAACATAAAAGCTTTCTATCATTCAAAGACCAATATTTATCAAAATTAATCAGCCTGTGCACTCTAGGGTGTGTTATAGAGAATCTGAAATGTGCAGACACTTTAAAAAATATTTTATTTTTATTACATTTATTTATTTATTTATTTATTTATTTATTTATTGAGACAGAGTTTCTCTGTGTAACCCTGGCTGGCCTCGAACTCAGAAATCCTCCTGCCTCTGCCTCCCAAGTGCTGGGATTAAAGGCATGAGCAACCACTGCTTGTAGTTCAGTCTTTACGCCCTCCCAGTCCACCCTCCCACAGTTCCACATCCCATTCCTCCTCCCCCCTGTCTCTAAGAGGATGTTCCCTCACTCCCCACCCATACACTAGCTGGTCTGACAACCGCCTCCCCCAAATACAGCAGAGGTCAGGGGACTGCTTGGTCCTCGAGAGATGTTTGCTCTATACCTAGTGATGATGTGGAACCATCAGCAGGTGGCCCCAAGCTAGTGGATGCTTGTCTAAGGCCCTTTGAAAATTATTCCAGGCCCTGTGGTCCTGCTTTGCTCTCTGCTCCACACTTGGCCATGGTGTGTGCCCCCTCCCCCACAAACTCTCACTGCCAGGAATGAACTTCTATGCCCCACCTTCCCTGTCCCTGTGGAGTGAAGACCTGTGAGCCTAGGAGCCCAAATAAACCTTTCCTTCCTTAAGGTATTGTTTAGGCATTTTGGTCACAGTGCTGAAAAGTCAGTCATACAAGGTGCCTTCTCAAGTTTTGGATTCATCACTAGATGTTTTTTTGTAAATTAAGCTGAGTAACCCCTTTGGGCTGTGCTTGTGAGAATACGAAGTTTAACAGAAAACTGCAGTTTTTAATCCGTAAAATGCTATTGTTGTGCTTGTATTACCTACTATTTGAGCAACACTTTTTTTTTTTCTGTCAAATAAAAAGGCCTAATTTTTCTGGGCATTTTACAATGAAAAATTACATTATCTGTCAAGCAATTACAATGACCAAAATGTAAAAGCAGCATTTAAAAATGTTAAAAAAATTTTTGTCTCTAAAATTAGGAGAGATAAAGCCAGAAGCAAAGGATTCTGATGATCATCACAAGAAAAGAAAACAATAAATTCTATAGTTTTAAAACAGACAAACCTAGAATTTCCCGGCATGTGACCTTGGCCAAATTACTTGAACTCACTGTTCTTGTGTGAACCAAGCCATAAAATGGCATTAAAAAGATGTCCTCTGAAAAATGCAGACATTATATCTGACGTGAGGTGCTCTGGGTAAATAAATTATGTCTTTCCTGGTTCAGGCTGGAACAAAAAGGTGAATACTGTTCTTTGCAAAAGATGCTTTCGAGGGTCATCCTGTTCCTCGCCCATAATTTTTCTTCTCTACCCATGTGGCCATTTCATATTTTATTGCCGAGTTCTTAGTAGATTGTGGAGCTAGCTATAATAATAATAATAAACACCAATATTTTTCTCCCAGCAGATAAGGGCACCGAAGGGCAGAACAAATTTTCTAGGTAGTAACTTCCATGGTGTTGTTCTGTGTTAGGAAACAAATGATCCTCAGGTGTGGCAAGACCATTGGCTCCTGGTTTCATATGTACGGTAGGAACTTGTTGTTGTTTTGCTAAGATGTAGGAAATTACAGATTCTGAAGGAATGAAAGGCAAATTCATGAGAGCACAAACTTATAGGCTAAGTGTTAACTTCTAGAAAATTCTACAGTGTATGGAAAAACACATGGTTTTGTTTTGGGGGGTTATATAATAGCAACTAGCTTTTAGGGACCCTTCGAGATGATCAGGGACAGAGAACTTAATGTGAGATGAATGAGCTTCAAGAGATATTAAAATGTCCCTTTTTGAGTAACCTCCCTTCATCTTTCCCGACATTCTTCCCTCCCAGCTTGGGTTTCTGTTCAACTTTGGCTGTTGTGTAGATGACCTGTTAGTACACATTTTGTGTACTCTCTTCCCCTGGAATGTAAGTACCGGAAGTATAAAATTCTTCTGCTCCTGGGTATATGACTTATTGTAGGTGCTAAAGGAAGATGTTGAAATATAGAAAAGTGGTAATTAATGATGTTTGATTTGCACCATAGGACCAGGGGCTTGAAGATGGTCTCAAAGAAGGGTTTAGATGTCTCGCTATACAAAGACAAAAACAAAGTTTGACATGACTTTGAGGGCTAAAGTGTGCTAGATTCAGGTGAGAAGTGTGCATAATAAAAAAATAACTGCCTTAATTTCATTGAGCAAGATTTATAGCAGTGAACTGATTTCTGCTGTCTCAAGTTTTGCCTCTTTGGTACGGGATGGTCCTAAGTTCAAGTTTCTTGCAGATAATGTAACCACTTGATCTTTTCTTTTCCTTTTTTCTTAATTTGTTTATTTTCATTTTATGTACATTGGTATTTTTGTCTGCATTTATGTCTGTGTGGGGATGTTAGATCCTCTTGAACTGGAGTTACAGAGCATCAGAAGGTGCTGGGAATTGAACCCTGGTCCTTTGGAAGAGCAGCCAGTGTGTCTTAATCACTGGACCATATCTCCAACCTCCTCGATCTTTTGATAGTAGGTGACATCAGAGTTGAGACTGCCACCAAAAATTGTAGAAGAT
The DNA here is from genome assembly GCF_978045245.1 of Mus caroli. Classification (NCBI taxonomy): domain Eukaryota; kingdom Metazoa; phylum Chordata; class Mammalia; order Rodentia; family Muridae; genus Mus; species Mus caroli. Next base: position 95,523,278 of record NW_028227267.1, on the reverse strand, counting down.
GACAGTTTAAAAAGGAAGGAAGAGGGAGTGATGCAGTGGCTGTGGGAACAAGAGGGTGCAGGTCTCTCAGGGTGAGAGTCAGTGGGGTCATAAAATCGCTGTGGCTTGACAAGTGGAGACAGGATCGCAGGTGAGGAAGAAAGAAAGGGGGGCAATGAGAAGGAAATGTAGGGGATCATTTCCCTTTCATGATCGTTGATTTCTGTGTCGATAGGAAACTTCTAGTTTGGACAATCGAGTAAAACAAATCAAATGACATGAAAAAAGCCTTCAGTTTGAATGTGCTTTCACTAGCAAAGAGGAACAGTTAGTGTCAGAAAATGCCTGTGCAGATCCTTTAAAATCTCATTCCCAGAACATACAAGCCAAGCAAAAAGGCATTTCTAAAAATGGCAAAACAACTCACATTCTACTAGGGTAGATAACTGGTACACTGATCGGGTAGACTAATGGCTCTTCAACCATAGTGGACATTCAGATCACCTGAACAGCTTTTCGTCCAGTGCGTCTGGGCTCCAACCCAGGAACGTGTCTTTCTAACAAGCTCCCAGGCGAAGCTGGTGCTGGCCTTGCATCTGTCCTTTGAGATTCGTTGTACAGGCTGTTCTGCACCCCAGCTCCCTGGCCATAGGAGAGGAGGAGGAAAGGAGTCTATAGCTGATTTCCTAAGAGCCCACTCAGGGGTTCCTTTGGGTTTAATGTCCAAATTGCTTTTGAGTTTGGAGAACAATATTCAACTTACTGTTGATGCGGCTGCTCTCTGTTTTTTAGAGAAAGGAAGAAGTACTGTTGGTCTTCAATATGAGTCTCAGCTCTAGAGCTTTCATTCAATTCTAACAAGCTGAATAGCCTTAGACCAGTCACCTAATCCTGAATTCCTTGCTTCATCTGTAAAATAAGAAATTGCTTTAGATGACCCTTCCTATTTTTTCCTGCTCTGAGACTTATTGTTTCTGATTGTGGCTCAGAGGGAGAAATTTATATTACATCGCCAAATCCTTTGTTCACCTTTGTGACAACTGGCTTGTGTTTGGAACTTCTGCTTCACTGGTGTTCCCTAAATAGAATTCAGAGTCCCCGATAGTACTGAATACACTTAGTACTGAATACACTACGGTCAGCGACATTCCTTCCTTTCATTTGCTGTTTTCCCCCTTAATTGTTAGCAGGAGTTCTTCAACAACAGTTGTTTGTTTTCTGTTCAAATTAGAAAAGAAGCCTTCTTTTCTTTTCTTTTCTTTTCTTTTCTTTTCTTTTCTTTTCTTTTTTTTTCAGGAAATGTAGTAAGATTTTAGCCTCTCTCTGTGATGCTCAATTCAATTCTTTGTTCCTGTTGTTTGTGTGTTTTGCCACCAGATAGCAGAATTACTCTTGTTATAATATTTGTATAACATAGATGGTCTCATTAGAAGCTTTTAGAGACATAAGGGAGAGGAAGACTGTTCAACCTCAGCATCTGAGTATAATTGGTTCTGGAGAAAAAGAGGACTGTCTGTGACTTCACTTGAACATGCTTACCAAAATGTGACTGGTTCTCCACCTTCCCCCCCCAGAGGGAAGGGCCCTTATTTAGAAAACGAATTACACAAATATGTTTGGTTGCTCCTGTATCTAGTCAAACAGGGATTTTATTTTCAAATATGTGCCCAGAAAGGAGCCCATCTGCCTCCCACCAGCTTCAGGTGTACTCAGTCCTGCAGACTGGTAGCTCAGCTCAGGTCCCTGGAGAAGGGGTGGATGCCTGGGTAAGGCCATGAAAGAACCAATTGTTTGCAAGTTACTCACAGATGCTGTAATTCGTACAAGGAAAGTTCTGTGGCATTTGAATCTCCCTCTGAAAAACTTCCTTGTTGGTTTTTCTTGAAGACTTGTCTCTCAGCTACCGACTGACTTAACTCTGCCACTGACTTTCTGTGGAGTTTAAGCAATACTTCCTTTGACTTAGTGGAATCCCGACTCTTTTGTAAGATTTGCAATTTCCCTTTTATTCTTTATTATAAAACTGTGTTAGCATAAACAAAGAATTCTCAACTGAGGAATACCGAAGCGTTGAGAAGCACCTGAAAAAAATGTTCAACATCCTTAATCATCAGGGAAATGCAAATCAAAACAACCCTGAGATTCCACCTCACACCAGTCAGAATGGCTAAGATCAAAAATTCAGGTGACAGCAGATGCTGGCGAAGATGTGGAGAAAGATGAACACTCCTTCATTGTTGGTGGGATTGCAAGCTTGTACAACCACTCTGGAAATCGTTCTGGCAGTTCCTCAGAAAATTAGACATAGTACTACCGGAGGATCCCGCAATACCTCTCCTGGGCATATATCCAGAAGATGTCCCAACCGGTAAAAAAGACACATGCTCCACTATGTTCATAGCAGCCTTATTTATAATAGCCAGAAGCTGGAAAGAACCCAGATGTCCCTCAACAGAGGAATGGATACAGAAAATGTGGTACATTTACACAATGGAGTACTTCTCAGCTATTAAAAAGAATGAATTTATGAAATTCTTAGGCAAATGGATGTATCTGGAGGATATCATCCTGAGTGAGGTAACCCAATCATAAGAGAACTCACTTGATATGCACTCACTGATAAGTGGATATTAACCCAGTAACTTAGAATACCCAAGATACAATTTGCAAAACACAAGAAAATCAAGAAGAAAGACCAATGCATGGATACTTCACTCCTCATTAGAATAGGGAACAAAACACCCATGGAAGGAATTACAGAGACAGAGTTTGGAGCGGAGACAAAAGGATGGACCATCCAGAGACTGCCACACCCAGGGATCCATCCCATATTCAGCCACCAAATGCAGACACTATTGCATATGGCAGCAAGATTTTGCTGAAAGGACTCTGATATAGCTGTCTCATGTGAGACTATGCCAGTGCCTGGCAAATACAGAAGTGGATGCTCACAGTCATTTATAGGATGGAACACAGGTTCCCCAATGGAGGAGCTAGAGAAAGCACCCAAGGAGCTGAAGGGGTCTGCAATTCTATAGGTGGAACAACAATATGAACTAACCAGTACCTCCAGAGCTTGTGTCTCTAGCTGCATATGTAGCAGAAGAGGGGCTCATCGGCCATCATTGGGAAGAGAAGCCCCTTGGTCTTGCAAACTTTATATGCCCCAGTACAGGGGAACACCAGGGCCACAAAGTGGGAGTGGGTGGGTAGGGGAGCAGGGCAGGGGGAGGGTATAGGGGACTTTTGGGATAGCATTTGAAATGTAAATGAAGAAAATATCTAATATAAAATTGAGAAGAAAAACTGTGTTAGCTTGAAATACGAGACTAGGCAGTGGGTATTATATTCAGTAGTAAGGGGGAAAGAGACAGTCACCCCCCAAAATCTTTATTTACATTTTATTTATTTATTTATTCTATTAAAAGTAGATCTCCTTTTTAAAGAATACAATATATACTGGTCATGATTTCCTGTCCCTCATCTTCTCCCAGATCCACCCTGCCTCTCCATCCATCCAACTCCAGGGTTTCTTTCTCTCTTGTATGTTGTTGCGTTTTAACAAGCAACCTCAAATCCACACCTGTGTGTGACTATTCACAGGAGACTATGTTCACAGGAGAGTATGTTCAAAGCAATACACAGGTTTTCTATGCTTTTTCTTTCATAGCTTAAAAGCACTTTCAAATTTGATTTTGGTTTCATTGGTAGCACACACAAAGGCTACATCAATCAGCTTTAACTACAGGTTTGTTCTATGAGAAGCCACCTCCAAACTCCGGCTTAAAGTGACAGTCACCCACTCTCATGGATGCACAGGTTGTAGGCCTGTCACAAATCTGTCCTCTTGTGCTCAGTTGCCGGAGGAGGGAGAGTTGAATTTTTTAAAACATAAGTTCACTGGGAATACTTTTGGAGTATGATGTGTTTTTCCCCCCAAACAGTGTTGTCTGGCTTTCATGACTGGTTCTGCTTCATAATAACTGTGGTAACTTGGACAATTTACTTAAACTTTCAATCCATTTATTTCTTCACCTTTCAAGTGGGAATAAAAATAGCACCCAGTTCACCGGTTTTCATGAGACTAGAATGAGATCATTAGCAGATAATTGCCTGGCACAGACAGACTGTTTACTAAATGTTAGATTTTCTGTTTTTTAAGAAAAATAAAAACCTACCTGATTGTGATGGAGAGGAATGTGTTGGGGATAGGAGGAAGAAAAAATTATGAACTTAGAGAAAGAAGTAAGGCTTGAATCTATCTCTAGTTCTCTGGTCATATAAATGAAAGACTCTGACAAAGCCAATATTTCATCATACATAATAGCTGTATACACAGTACCATCCATTCTGGAGTAGAGTTTGCCATAGAACTCAACAATTTTTGACTACTTGAATCTGCATACTAACTCTAGAAACAACTCTTGGTGATTGTCTCTAACAGACAGGGAAACCCAGGCACAGCAAGGTCATGTAAGATACTCAAGGTCAGCCTTCTGTGTCAGAACAAGGATTCAAGTGCTGGGCATCTGTAACCTTTGACCTTCAGCCTTGGAGATTTCCCACCACACTGAGTAGCAGGATGAAGGCCAGGTCATGGCGTGGTGACACCTTCAATTAGTGGCATGGTTCATATGATCTGATGTTTTAGAATTTACCTCTAGTCCTTCCTTCTGAACCTGGAGGGTTGGAATGGTGTTCTGCCTTTTTTGTTCTGCCTTTTTTGTTTTGTGTTTGCTCCCATTTTCCAGCTCATTCCCAAGTGGAAAAGAGACGCCAGGGGATACAGACTGCTAGGGAATCTCTTTGTAAAGATGTGGCAATCCATCCTCTGGCTTGCTGACTCCTCACTCTCCTTAATGCAAGGAAGAGAATCAGGATCAGCTTTCTTTTGCTCTCGAGTAATAGGGCTTTTTATTGCTAACTTAAGGAACAGGGGATGAGTGGAAATAAGATAGGTTTTTATGTCTAACTCTATCCTGCAAAGAGAAACCACATCATGCTAATAAATCTCTCATACTAAAAATGCATGCATGCAAAGGCAAAGGACAGTGTTTGTAAATCTCACTGAATTAAGTTTAACTTTGGTGCCTTTTGGCAAATGCAGTTCAGGGATGAGGACTGTGGAGCGCTGATCTGATACTCTGTGGGTGAGAATTACAAATAGAGGCAATTTCACATTTTAGTTCTAGGATTCTGGCTTACAAAATGCTCAGTTGAAGCTGTGAAATGTTTCAGCATCCACGTTTATAAGGCTGCGGTCGCCATGGATAGTCTGGGCCACATGTGTGCTGTACTGGGGCTCTGTATTTGGAATTAGGTATTTTTTTATTTGGTGTTGCTTGTATCTCAGCTGAGCCAGCTCTCTTTGATCCAAACAAGATAGGGTGGATTTTATTAAAAATTTAACACGTATCTCATAGCAATATTTACTTTAATGTGGTAAATAAAGAAATTCTTTTTCTGAATGAGATATGTTGGTAAGATAAACTCAATGTTGTAAGATAAATATTAACTTTATAATGAAAACTACAGAGTGTCTTATCTGGTACATTGCATCTGTATTTCTCTGAGGAGATGAGAAGGCATCTGTGCTTCTTGCTGTACCTTGCAAGAGAGGTGATAATTTAGATTTTAATCCTTAATTATCTGTCCGAGCTCACTTTCGAGTGACATATCACCCTGTGTATTCTTCTACTTCTAATTTTAAAAAAGATCGAATATGTTAGCTCAGGCAAGAGCCAGGCTGGTGTGAGAGTTGCAAAAGTACAACTAGGCACTTTTACATGCAGGAGTCTTGGAAGAATTGCTAACTTTAGTAGGCAAAATTCATTAGTGGAAAGGAGACTTCGGAAGTTTTAAAGTCAAAATGTCTTCTGGGAACTCAGGTGAACATAACGTAGAATCCAATTACACAGGGTTGGAGTGAAGTTCAAAGGACACCTCTGATAGTTTTGATAAAGTTACCACTCTGGAAAGAACCAAGATATACTACTTTTCACTGTGGTGATTGTCCATGTCCGGGTACCTTCACACAGTGGCACCAGTTATGAATCCTGTAAGTGACCTATTAATAACAGCAATATGAATGAAGTGTGCTGCCTAGAAAATGAGGTTGCCTGGCTCACATAAAATACCATTTTCTTTTCATAATTTACGGGATGTGTTGTCCAAGGAGATGAAGTATTTCATGTTGGTCAGTTTGGGCCCCGCCAAGCCTAATACAATGTAGAATATTTGTAATGGGTGACTGACAAAACAGTCTTTCCTGTCGCTCAGCCCTTTTGTGATCACAAACATCAAGGCCACAGACACAATTTCTCACTGGCTTTATCTCTTTGGTAGTTACAAATACTATTGGGGACTTAAATAAAGCAGGCAAACAACCTCGTATTTATTGTGTGCCATCAAGTTGCGAAAAAAATGGAATTCAAAGCTGTGGTCCTTGCTTTCAAGGGGTTGATAGTCTTGGAAGCAAAAGATTAATTCTTTGTGCAAATGATGTTAATCAACCAGTTCTCTCAACTTTTGCATATTTACTGTATGCAAGAAATCATATTCAGAGGTAAATCAGTTTCCCATCTTCCTCAAGGCTCACACATGTTGAGTTATTAGCAGGATACAGAGAGTGCAGATTACATGGATTGTGCTCCAAGATCTTAGAGTCCCTGCAGTGTGTACTGGAAGATAGAAAAGACTCCACTTAAAAAAAAAAGTCAATACATGTATTTTCAAAGCATATGCATTTCAAATTATACTTTTCGGTTCACAAATACCTTTGAAGAACATAGATCATATGATGCACTTTTAAAATAACTTGTATAAAAGGGACATTGCAAAGGTCTATCTGAAGCTGGATGTAGTAGCACACACCTGTAATCCTGACACTCGGGAAACAGAAGGATCACTGCGAGTTCAAAGCTATGTCAAGAGTTCTAAGCCAACAGAGGATATGTACTGAGCCTCTGTCCCAAAACAATCACAACAAAACAGCATAAAGAAACTACACAACAACCCCCTGCTCACAAACAAAATCCAAGCAAACAAGGAAACAAGGAAGCAAGGAAGCAAGGAAGTAAGCAAGCAAGGAAGGAAGGAAGCAAGGAAGCAAGGAAGCAAGCAAACAGAATTGGTCTGGCATCCTGTATGCAGTTGGTCTTGGCCTCCTTTGACATATAACTATACTTCTTTGTCCAAGCTGTTTGCACATACCTCCTTTTGTGGGAAGACCAACATAGGTAAATCTCATTTGGTTTTCTATACTTCTATATTTTATTTTTGCTTGCCTATGAGAGTTTTCCGTGATTGGAATCTTGGTCCCAGAACAACAGGTACATTTCCTGCTTATTGATTTTACCTGTAGATAGGTTTCAGGTTGGTGTAGAAGGAAAGGTGAGTTAGGTTTACAGGGAAGGCCACTGAAAGGCAGTTATGAGTGTGACTCTGACTGACACACACCCAGGGTGATTCAGCGAACCATCTTTATTGCACATCATTCTTTATTGTGGCCTTCTGTGGTTTGTGTTTCTGTCACTGCTAACATACCTTGAGCTCCTCTGGAGATGGGGGACAGGGATGTCATTGTCATCTTGTAGGTTAAAAAAAACTATGGATTACCAGTGGTTGCAAATGCACTGAATTGAATGTGGTGCTTTATGTGAAATGGGGATAAGTTGAATTTTTTACATCTCTTCCTCTCCCTAGGTATGACCTTGGGTAAGTTTCTTAATATGTATGGCCCCCCCCCATATGTATAAAACGCAATGAAAGCACATCTCATAGAGCTGTGTGGAATGTTACATTATTGATAATTAATGCATGTGCATCACACTTGGCATATAATGAAAATACCTATGGTGTTTCTTATTTATTTTTTCGGTTTTCCTGTCTAGCACCACCCTCGTTTGTACCAGATATTCAATAAATGTTGAATACAAAACACTCAAGATGGACATATGATTATGGTAAAAAAAATGTCCAACAAATGTGTGCTGCATGAGTGAGTGGTTCTTATCCTGGATCAAATGGCCCAGAGAACCACCCGGGGATTACTCATCTCAGAGTTAGCGCTGAGAATTTTAGCCAGTGGGGGCTCTGCTTCAAACAAGGATTCACATGAAAAGCAAATCAAATGTGAATTTGAAGGAGAGGCAAAATACATTGTTTCTTATTAGGCTTGCTCTTTGATTTTCATTAGGCGTTCTGCCTGATTCTTATTAGGAATGCCCTGATTTCCTTTAGGTCCTGGCCATTTGGGGTCAGTGCTCCGATGCTATCTAATGATGTCATTATTTGACTTTATTACTTACATGATGTAGGTAATGATTCAGGGTTTATTCCAGAAAAGAATCCTAAGCACCTAGTGCTGATTGGTTTAATGATACAAAAAACTAATTTGGAAAGAATGGAAGGTTTCCTGGGGCACAGCTGATGATGTGAAAGTGAAAAAGCTTCATTTCCCACACTTAAAGAATGGAAACAGTGCGCAATTACGTGTTCTTCCAATGAGGTGTTTTCTTTGAAATGGAAGAACCTGGAAACAAGCCATCTGAGGAAGGTGGAGAACATGGAAATAACCATGCCAAGGTTGCCTTTTCTTTTTTCTGTTTCCTTTATTACTGGTATATTTATTCTTGGCTGTAAACACTTGCTTTCACATTTTTTTTCCTCTTTAATATGAAAATCCAATGGAGAGACTGATGAGATTGGCCACGTCTGTGGAGTTGAAATGAACTTTGTAATTTTGTCTATCAGCTTGGGGTCAATGGTATAGATATCTGTACGCTGCAAATGTAAATATGAATATGACTTCCATGTGCTGGCTTCATTCATGCAGAAGGCAGGCCCAGTTCTACTGCCTGCCATCACCTACCTCCTACCAGCTAACAATTATTTAAACAAGTCGCCATGGGTTCTTCAAGACGGCTTTTCTTGACATCCATGGTTCTTATCCAGGGTCTTTCAGGGAGATTTGTTGTTGGATTTGATTCTTGTGATACATCAAGAGGCACTAGAGACCAGCCACTGCTTCCTCTTGATGCTTTTTCATCTGTATGAAATGGAGTAGGAGGCACATAGAATGACCCTAGTTGTTGGCCATAAACAACACTTCTAGCAACAGCTTCACTGATGTCAGCTTAACTGGCCTTAATTAAAGGAGTCAATTACCCACTTTTCTGTTCTGACATTCTGAATCTGCACCCTGCAACACTGACACTGCATGTTATTTAGTAAACAGGGAAAAGATGGATGTTGTCATTTATTCTTATCATTTATTTGAATAATAATAAGAAATTCTTAAGAGCTTCATTTCTAACTAAATCCTGATTTTTTTTAAGCCCCCACAGATATTTTCCCATCAAGGCTTTGTCATTTCCATACGTGGAAAAAGGATGACTGTAAATAAAACAGTTAAAATGAGGTCATGAGTTCAGTTTCTTTCCCTTCCTCAAGGCAACAGTTTCTATACATTCTCACAGCTGTCATTTACTGGGATGCAGAATGACTGATTCATTCACCAAACTTTATCAGTTTCCTTCCAGTTGGCCAGAGCCTGACATTTTCTATTTCTGATCATCAATGCAGTCCCCCCCACAAATTTGATATATGTTTTCAAGTGCTAAAAGTATGACAGTTGAAGACCAAAGTATGTCTGAGGGAGAAAAATAGTGGAAGAGTGTCAAAGGATCTGAGGTCAATCTCTAGTCTGTATTGATCTGTTGGGAAGAGTTGGTGTGATGGTTTGAATATACTTGGCCCAGGGAGTGGCACTATTGGGAGGTGTGGCCTTTTTGGGGTAGGTGTGGCCTTGTGGAGGAAGTGTGTCACTGCAGAGGTAGGGTTTTGAGGGTACTGTACATGCTCAAGCTCTCCTCAGTGTGAGACACAGGAGTCTTCTCCTGGCTGCCTTTGGATCAAGATGTAGAACTCTTAGTTCCTTCTCTAGTACCTTGTCTGTGTGGACACTACCATGCTTCTTGCCATGATGACAATGGACTGAACCTCCAGTCCATTTAAGCCAGCTGCGATTAAATGTTGTCCTTTATAAGAGTTGCATTGGTCATGGTGTCTTTTCACAGCAATGGAAACCCTAACTAAGACAGTTGCACCAGCTCTAACCACTCATGGTCCTTTCATATAAAATGAGTTCATTTTATATTCTTCATATAAAATGGAGCACCCAAGGTTGTTTACATAGATCCTGGGTAGGTGTCTCATCTATAAAATGGCATACTTAAAGTGCCTACCTCATATAGTATAGTCCTAAGACAAATTTAAATCTATGGATTTAAAATTTAAATTATGTATGTCTATGTATTTATGTGTAATACATTTTAAATATGCATTAAATATTTATTTGTAATAAATTAAATATGCATAAAATAAGTGCACATGTTTTGCTTTCATGGGTGTCTGTGCACCACATGTGTACCTAGCATCCAAGGAGGCCAGAAGACGGCATCAGATCCCTAGACCTAGAGTTACAGATGGTTGTGAATGGCCATGTGGGTTCTGGGAATTGAACTTGGATTCCCTAGATGAACAATAAGTGTTCCTAACCACTGAGCCATCTCTACATTCTCCATATGCATTTTTAAAGTTTGGTGTGTGTACGAGTAAGAGCTCACAAACTCATCACAGTAAAACTCTGAAATGGAGCTAATTGGATGCCTTTTTTTTTGGTCCACTCTTTGCTCTGAACTAATATTGGCCTTGGGACTCAGTGTAGAGCTTGCTTACTATATTCAAAGACCTAGGTTTGATTCTCAACACCTAGAAATAGAAATAAAGACAAAAAACTTCTTCAAGTGGTGAAAATAATTCTCAGGCTTGCGAAAAGGGTTCCCTGAGTCCTAGTATCCTGGCGTATGATCAACAAAACTGGGGAATGGAAGAAATGGTCTTCCCTAGGGAGGAGCCCCCAATTAGATATCTAATACCAAGTGGTAAGTCCTGAGATCATTTGCATACAAGTAATGCTATTCCTGGGCAAGAAGGACAGGTGGTTGTTGAGTGATCTCAGGCATTGAGTGAAGAGAAGAGAACAGAATCTCTCTCCCAGACAGGCAGGCATCAGCGAGACAGCTTGTTTAATTAGCCATGGCTTATGCCTTCTGCATAAGGAATTCCAGGCTCTGCTGGACATAAAAGGAAGGAATGGCAAAAGGGGGAAGAAGTTTAACCTGGCTAGCGGGCTACATGGGTTATGTGGGCTACATGACTCCTCAGTGGGGAAATTATATAATTATGTCATAACTTCGAAAATAAAATAAACTTTTATTTTAAAGATGTCTTTTACTAGGCAGCAGTGTTTCCAGCACCATCATGTATCCTGGGACTTGTAATAAGCTGAAGTAGTCCCCACAAATATGGAAGGCAGAGTGGACAGCTTTATACCCACAAGCAATAAGGAACAGCTATGACATGGTTGAGTTGCATCATTCCTTGGAACCCAGTTACTTACGTATGTCCTTGCTAGTCACTGAGTTAGTCCTCATAATGACATACTTCCATCTTATAAATGAAAGTCTTTAGCCTTTCTCAAAGTCAGTTTATTTCTGGCTGGAATATATATGTTAACAGATAACAGAGAAAGTTGTCACATGTTCCTTAAACATATGTTTGTACAGATGCCTTTTCTTTTGTCATGCCTGCTTTCATAGATAATATGGTAATAAAAAGGCAACTTAAATGGGATATATCTCAAAGGGGATTTATTTGTTTGACTATTTGAAAACTCAAGCACTACCACATTTAGGGATTAAACAAAAATGTCTTTTTTATTTTTAATCTTCTACTTTTCTACACCCCTTGTCCAAACATTGGTTTCTCTTGTTTAAAGTTCCAGACAGGCTCTTGCCTGTGGTGTGAATGCAATGTTGTAATCTACCAGCTCCAGGTCTAGGAGATAGAGAAATCCTTCACAGGACCAAGGTTCACAGGACTAATGTCACTTGACTTTCTTTACCTATTCAAGTTCTTTAATACAGTCACTATTCAGCTCCCAAGCAAGAGTGGATCTTGCTTGACCCAAGTGGGCTAAAGAACTGCTAAGTCGGTATTCTAAAAGGAAGGCTGGCTCTGTTCCTAAAATCTTCTGCACAAGGGCTAATACATGCTTGTAGGTAAAAACATCTAATGCCTGCTACTAATTTCTTTCCTGGAATTAAGGGTTCAACGAAATTAAAATACAAATTGCTTTCAAGTTGTTCAGTTGGATATTTAGAACAAATCCATTTTCTAGCTTGATAGACCTAGAGATGATTATATTTGATAATAATTATGAACATGAAAACATTTATGACTTGATAAGTAGAAAAATACAGTCAGAATTGTAGAGCTACTTCCTCTGGAGAGAAAGTTTAAAACATAGTATTGATATTTTAGATTAGAAAATTTATCAGAGAGAGAGAGAGAGAGAGAGAGAGAGAGAGAGAGAGAGAGAGAGAGAGAGAGAAAGGGAAGAGCTTCAGCCAGAGGGGAAGCCCAGCCCTGGGGTGGATAGTTCAGCACAGAGGGTATGGTATGTCAGCTATGTCCTGTAATAGGTAGGAACTGAGAATTGCAGGTCCACTTTGGTATATTAAATAGGCACCTCAGCCACTTGTCCCAGGTCTGAATCCCAACACCATCTGCTCCCAACATTTATCTCTGTGAGTATAGGGGTGTGGAGGCATTTGGTAGGTATTTTAAATTTGGTTCGACCACTGCCCCAGTATTTGGCTTTTGATTTTTTAAATTATCAGAGTTTCTATTTTTCTGAGCTCTAAATGGGACTGATTATGTAAATTTTTTAATGTTGTTGAGAATTTTGAATGAAAAATAATAGATTCACCTTAGAAATTGCTCAAGACTATAAGCCTGGTGATTTCATGGCCTGTTTATCTGTAAGATCTATATGCCTGATGCCACCGGTATTGGTTCCCTAAATGGTATTTCTTAAGAGATGGAGGAAGAGGAGTCACATAAAGTTGAGGAGTATAAGAGGTCTATTTCAACACCCTACCACATGAAAACTGTATATAGTTGAATCCATTTTAAATGACATGGTTTTAGGCTAAGGCGACCTTCAGAAGTGGCCAGCTCTTAGAAAGTTGGAGGGATCAGGGAGATAATTGTCATAATGGAAGAGCTTCCATGTAGCAATAGATGGAAACAGTGAATATAGGAGGAGAACCTCTGTTTCTTATATATTCACTCCCATACACCTCTCCCAAGTGTTTCACCTCAGCTGCATCAAGGTGAAAGGTATTTTAGGGGCCATTTATATGCATTCACATTGAAGTAGTTACAGACCGAAATGAAGCTTTTATAATTTATCTTGTCCTGCACAGACTCATGGGATTGAAGTAGAACAGAAATAGCAATGAATTATAATTAGTAACTATATTGTCTAGAGGGGGTAGTACTTTAATGTTGAGCAATTGAAACTAGAAAGACTGAGGCGCTCTAAGGTTATTGGGTCAACATAGAGATGGAGGTTAACTGACCCAACTGAGATAAAGAAAGGAACTATACCAGATCAAGAAGCAAAATAAGGATGGGAAAACCAGAACCAGATCCAATGACAGAGATAAAACCTTATCTCTTGCTGTTTGATTTTTTTCATTAGTTTCTTAAGAATAAAGGCTGGCCATGGACTTTAAACCTATACTGAAGGAATGGTTGGGTTAATTGATAAACAGACATTTGAAATTAACTGTTAACGCTTTGTAGATTTTGTTGTAAATTTCTTAAAAGCTTTTTTTTTTCTGTTGAAAAGAGAGTGGGTTCCACAAGTAAGCTCACATTTATATTTAATATCTTGGTATATGCTCAATCTACACTTTTCTCTTTAAAAGATTTCTTAATTCATTGATGAGTGTCAACAATTGATGAGTTTCAATGAGTCAAAGTCCAGAAATAGAACAAGGAGTAAAGCCATATGAACTGTCACTAATAGCAAGCTAATAATCTTAGTTTCAGGGATATGTCTGGGCACAGACTTAGAGCCATACAAAAGGATAAAGGATGGGTGAGTATCAGACACTGAAATGGACCAGAGAGACTCCTAGATAATGCAAGGGTCCCTTGCTTACTAGTTCTTTTTTTTTTTTTTTCCCTTCTCCAGGAAAGAATTTGACCATGAGAATGGATGATGAACCCAGGACTTTACCGCTTTCTAAGCCTTTTTTTTTTTGATTGCCTGTTTAGTAAATAGCTTTTTAGCTCACATCTCCTTTGATTTGTGCAACATCTTTAAAATATAGATCAATTGAGAAGCATTCCTTCCATATGACAGACGAAATAGCTCATCCTTATGAAGGTTTCCTGGTTTGCCTCAGGTTGCAGTTGGCCTGTAGCTTGGGTCTTCCATCCCCTAGTACACTCAGTTTCCACCAAGGCATTTTATTCATGTGTGTTACTTGACATTGAACTACTCTTTCTGTTATTTCGTGCTATTAATGTCTATTAGAAGGAAAATTGGAATCTGGGCAGTGGAGCAGTATAGGATTAGAAATCAAACAATATATGTCTAATTAATTCAATGAATACTTGATTAATATTTGGCAGTTGCATTTTCATTACAATATAATTAATTAGAATTTCTAGATAAACAACTTCACGCAGTAGCTGTGAGAATTAAATGTGATAATGTATGTGAAAGTATCTAGCTCAGTGACTGGCAGTTAGCAGGGACTCAATTAGTCGACTATGAATCTTATCAAGACTAATTTTTACCAAGATTTTTTTTTTGAGGTGAAACTTTACTCTTTAGTGGAGAATGAAAAATGAGGAAGCATCCTCCAATGTTATCCCTCATGAGTTAATTCCCAACTCCTGAGAGACACAGTTCAGGATCTCGGTCGGTCTAGAATTTTCTCTTTCACACCTTAACCCACAACTTCAAGAAATAATTTCAATTACTATCATTTCATTTTGCCTTCTTTATTCCTTGTATTAACAATACCTGTATGCTTCTCTAATCTATCTTTGCCATGGTTTCCAGTCCTTTTAAATACCTTTTTTTTTTTTTTTGAATTTGAAAACTTCTTTCAGTTTCTCCTATGAAGTGCCCTATTCTGGCCATTTTTTCTTCCTTCGTATTACTGTCACTGGCCCGGTAGGCTTTTTATTGACACCAAGTAGGCACATTACTTCTGAAATAACCTCTGAGCCTTTCATCTTGTGAACTAAAGCTTTTGAAGAGAAGGTGCATTCAACCCACTACAAAAGTTTGTTGACTGGTAAGAACTTTGGTGATTATGGGGGAAAGTGGACATTTCTGGTTTCTTCAGAGACTCAGTCAGGTTATAATGATGTTTTGCTGGGGTACACAGGTCAAAGGATGTTTTGCTGAAGCAGACACAGGTGAAAGGATGTTTTGCTATAGCAAACACATGAAAGGATGTATGATGTTCAGAGGGACAGTGGGAGCTTGAACATTGGTTTGTCATGCTCTGCCCCACTCGTCTTCGCTGAAGACACATATTACATTACTGAGCTTTGCATGCAGTGATGTCATAGGGAGAAACTCACCATAGAACTAAATTCTCCTGAGATTCTTGCCAGTTCTTGCTGCTTCAGTGGATTTCATCCTGGCAAGTCTCATAGTTTCTTTGTATTGAGCTGCTCTTCCTGATTCATGTACCCTGGTGTCTGCCAAGTGGACTGGACTGCGGCTGCTGGTTCATGTTTGGTGTTTGCTAGTAGATTGGACTGAGAACATCAAAGATTGGAATCACCCCAAAGAACTATTTCTAGGCAGGTCCACTTCCCCGTATCCTAAAGACCTTTCTTTTTCACTACCTCTGGTGAGTGGTGGGCTAGAGGGGAGGTGATCCATTATTAAAGTAGGCTGTGAAAAACCTCTGTCTACAGTAAAGGGCTTGGGATTTTGTAGGTCCAGAGAGTAATAATTTTTTATGCTATTTTTCGTTCCTGTGTTAGTCATTAATTTCCCACTTCTACATCTGTCCTCACATCCTTGTGACTATCACATGAAATCTGTAGGAATGTATTTAACAGGCCACTAGCCTCCAGTAAGCAAAAGGCTAAGAAAGGGCTAAGACAGCATCTGAGGCCTATAGCAAAGGCTCCCTTGCCTTAGTGTGGTACTCCTACATGGTACTGCCACCAATGTACTTAAAAAGTGATTGACTTCTTTGTTTTGTTACTGTAAAAGTTTCATGAAACTGTTCCCGTGTTTCCCATGGAACCTGGGTAAACAAGAATCTATGTTCCCAGGTTGTGGCACTCATCTGTAGCTTCAGAATTAGTGATCCCCTGCTCCCTTTGAGGGGAGATCAGTGGGGTTTGTTTGTTTGTTTGTTTTTCATCATCAGCCCTGCCCGCACTGGAGACTTCTCTTTGGCCAATCCTAAAATTGTACTTTAATCATGTTACTCATGTGTTACCTACTCTCAAACTTTCTAGTACCTCATAACTAATTCTTGATTTTCAGTTTGCTTTAAAATCTGGCCTCTCTCGATACTTCTAAACCCAATTAATGTTTCACTTCATTTAGAAACATGAAATGGCCTACATTCTCTCTCTCTCTCTCTCTCTCTCTCTCTCTCTCTCTCTCTCTCTCTCTCTCTCTTATGTTTTAATGTTTACTTAGAACTGTATCTTTTTCGAACTGCCTTTCTTAGAAGCTGTTGGTAACTCAGTGGGAATGAACACCAACTCTTATTATAGCAGACTCATGGTTAATTTCCAGGACATACATTGGATGGGTCACAATCTCCTGCAATTCTAGCTCCAGAGAATCTGACATGCTTCTTTGAGTTCTGCACACATGCACATGTGCATACATGCCCGTAACCTTTTGTAACTCCAGTTCAAGGGGTCCCAACACCCTCTTTGCCCGTACTGTGTGCACAGATATACATGTAGGCAAAACACCCATACAGACACAATACATGTCAGAAAAGAAAGAAGCTTTGTAATTTTTTTATACTTCTCCAGTTACTTTTAATCCACGTACATTCTGCATAGCATCACAGCATTCACAATAGTGTGGATTTTTATAATGTAGTGATTGGTTAGATGTTACCAACCATTTAGAATGTTTTTTTGTTTTTGTTTTTGTTTTTGTTTTTGTTTTTTTGGAGGGTGGTGGTTGGGGACACTGGATTAGAGATACAGAAGGGCAAAAATTTAAACAACCGTACTTGAATTTAAATAGAAAAAAAAATAAACCAAAAAAACTCAAAAAACAAAAACAAAATCAAAAAGCAAAAAGAACCCAAAACCAAAGCATCAACCTCCACATTCTGAAAAGGAGGAGCAGGGTACAAGTCTTCCAGACCTGAGAGTCAAGTCTTCCAAAGTGTGTGGCAACCTTACCATGGTGTGGTTTGGGTGAATTTTCTGTCATTGGTCCTTCTCATGAATATTTATTTAAATCCCCGTGGAAATCATTGTGCATCTGAAAGGGAGTTAACAATCCCTAACAGCCTCTTCTCATTTGATTGATGTTTTTGTCACTTTCCTTGAAGTAAATAGATTCCATTAGCAAACCAAATATGCTCTCTGTCCTTTTACCTCTGCAGATGCTTAACTGACCACTCACTTAAGATTTAAATATCCCACCTAGGGTTTCCCTGTCAGTCCAGGGTCAATCTTTACCAGGGAAAGAAACAAAAAAAGAAACCGGAGCTTTAACTATTTAGCTGGTGTGTGGTTTCTAAACAGAGCCCAAATGGTTTCCTTTGTAATAAAATGTGTTCCACCTTCCATGGAGACAAGCTTATTTGAAATATCAGGGTAGCTGACTATTCTGATCTGTGTATACTGAGTAAAAAGGAAAAGGCGGGATGGGGGGAGAAGTTGAGACATAGTAACTGTTTAAGAACATTTTAATTTTTATTAAAAGGAAGAAAGTAATGATTGAAATCATCAAACACAGAGTGAAATCAGTAAGTCTATTTCTTGCATAGTCTCCTACTATGTAAATGAAAGCATTACAGTAATGGCTCAAAGCTCTTCTGGTTTCTATTGGGCTTTAAACTTACTCAAAAGGCATCCTAGACTGCTCTCACCCTGGTATCCTTCAGCTATCAGTTAACTGTGAATTCTGGTAGAGGGAAAGTAACTAAGAGATTAATTTACATACTGGCTTTTACCAACCCAAAGCTATGAAAGACATCAGCAAAACCTGTACCAACAATTTCCCTACTTTGCTGTAACTCGCCTACCCGATCTCCCAACCAATGCGTTTTTTAAATGCCTCAATGTATGACTATCAATGTATGACTATCTTTTGTTCTGTGACTATAAATTGTTCATGCCTCTCATTCCAGAAGAACAGGCCCTCCAGGGCACCTTGAATCCATGTTCCCGGGCCATGAACACTCAGGGAAAGGGCTCGGAGCATGCACACTCTTCCTTTTGGACTCAGAGCTGTATTTGCATTGGTGGCAGTAAGACAGACACATACACATGTCCAGGTTGTTAAATAAA
This sequence comes from Mus caroli, assembly GCF_978045245.1. Taxonomy (NCBI): domain Eukaryota; kingdom Metazoa; phylum Chordata; class Mammalia; order Rodentia; family Muridae; genus Mus; species Mus caroli. The sequence goes on along the minus strand of NW_028227267.1, from coordinate 95,504,852 downwards.
TAAAAGGAAATGGCTTGCCCAGAAGACAGCAATTACAGTGACAGTGACTAAGGAAGAAGGAGAGTCATCTTGGGTTGGTTACCTTAATATCTGTCTCTAATATCTAACTCTACAGCTCCTCCTATGTCTAAATACCCAGTAGATTTGGACTACATAATTAAGCTATGTGCAGTAGGCTGATCTCTGCAGTTTTTTTTTCTCATATTTTTGGGTGTGTGAGTGTGTGTGTGTGTGTGCGCGTGCGTGTGCACACACACACACAGATAATGGGCCCGAGGCTTTGTATCTTCATTCCAAACAGAGTCTCCCAGTGTTTGACATCCATTTTGCTCTCAATAGATGCTTCATTAACTAGAAAGCTATATTTATTTTTACAAGGAGCATATTTACATTTGAATTGATTACAGAAAATACTTGAGGTGTTTACTTGTACATCGGCTAATTTGAAAGATTTCTTTAAAATGAGCATAGCTGGTCGCCAGTTGAAAAATAATATCTGTCTCTGTCATTCTCTGCTTCTGTTTCCATCCATTGCCTTAGTTTAGAGCCTTTTTCATTGCCTGTGAGATGAGTTCAAGGGCTACCAGACTATTTGTCTCAGTACTTTCTCCTCCACCTTGATGCCAGAGATCATGTACTCATCCATATTCTTTAACACCTTTCCCTAGTTCAAAAGCACCCAGTAGCACTAGTGGCCTGTCTCTTCTCATGTGTGGATACTTTCAATGGTAAACAGGGGTATGCAAGGCATTAATGAGAGTCAATATTTTGCTCAGGAAGTCTCAGTGCTTCAATCTTACAGTAATGAAAAAAAAAAGCCATGGAATTTTCTTTTCAAAATATTCAGTGGATGATAATTACCTATTGTCTTAGTCAGGGTTTCTATTCCTGCACAAACATCATGACCAAGAAGCAAGTTGGGGAGGAAAGGGTTTATTCAGCTTACACTTCCATACTGCTGTTTATCACCAAAGGAAGTCAGGACTGGAACTCAAGCAGGTCAGAAAGCAGGAGCTGATGCAGAGGCCATGGAGGGATGTTCCTTACTGGCTTGCTTCCTCTGGCTTGCTCAGCCTGCTCTCTTATAGAACCAAGACTACCAGCCCAGAGATGGTCCCACCCACAAGGGGCTCTTCCCCCTTGATCACTAATTGAGAAAATGCCTTACAGTTGAATCTCATGGAGGCATTTCACCAACTGAAGCTCCTTTCTCTGTGATAACTCCAGCTGTGTCAAGTTGACACAAAACTAGCCAGTACACCTATGGATGAAATATAAATCTTTTCAAGTGCTTCTGGATGTGTCCTGGACTATTTGTCTTAGTGGCATCTCTGCCTGCTTTCTGGGCTAACAGCTTGGCTGAGGCCACAGTCTCCCCTCATGTGTGAACAGAGTTCATGTTGTTCCCTTTACCTTGAGTCCTTGTCATTCTCCATGGTCTTACACTGATGCCACTTCCTCTACTCAACTTATTTGGAGTCCTATAGATGACATGGTTCACTAAGTTCTCCAAAGAGTCTTGTAGCAGGGATATCACTCAAACTGCTCATATTAATTTTGAGCAGCCCTTATGAAAGGTGCAATTTCCCTGAGGGGGGGTGGAAATCTGCCTTTTAGCAGCCACACTCCTGAATGTACAACTTAGCACATAGTAGGCCTTCAGTTCATGTTTATAGAGTGAGTGAGAGAGTCTGCTCAGCATCTTCACACGAGAGCTTCTTGAGGGTCTAAGTTGTAAGTTCCGGATAGAATGTAAATATTTTACTCAGATGATTTCTTGATTTGGTCAAGTCGAAGCAGTGTAAGAACACAGTTTTCTTCTTTTTCATATCATCTGTGGCACTCTAGCAACCTAGAAAGTTTTTAATCCTTAATTATTCTCACCCCTAGGCACATCACATACTATAGTTCATTAAATTACTTAATTATTAATTATTTTCTAACTTCCACTTCTGTTACAAGTGCTGCAGAAAAGCAGGAACTCTTCCTTTTTAAATATTTATTTATTTATTTTATGTATATATGAGTACACTGTAGCTGTCTTCAGACACACCAGAAGAGGGCATCTGATCCCATTACAGATGGCTGTGAGCCACCATGTGGTTGCTGAGAATTGAACTCAGGACCCCTGGATGAGCAGTTGGTGCTCTTAACTGCTGAGCCATCTCTCCAGCCCAGCAGAAACTCTTCTAACTTAATGTTTTATCCTCAACAATGTGTGACATGAAGCAAGTGCTTGGCATATATTTATTGGACAAGTAAGTGAATTTGTATCATATCATTTGTGTTATTTTAAAAGAACTACTTTTTTTAAAATTTTTAATATTTTTATTACATATTTTCCTCAATTACATTTCCAATGCTATCCCAAAACTTTGTGTGTGTGTGTGTGGGGGGGGTTGGGGGGTTGTGCCAAATTTGAAACCATAAAGTTTGAAAATTTTGAAAACTCAAAAATTTAGGAATAATTTGTACTAATCCGAAAGCCTTTGTCAGCCCCTTAAATATTTATTATAACTAGAATATATTTTTGACCACAGATGCTAGAGTTAGGGCAGCCTCACAGCAAATGAAAGACAAAGATTTTATGCAGAATCTCATGCTTATTATAGAAAATACTATAAATGTGAAATACAACCAAGCTCCCCAAATCATCCGTGGACTTTGGGGACAATGATGAATCTGGTTTGATACAGCTGTTGGCATATCTCTGCGCTTCATTTGATGTTCTGTTCTCTCCAGAGACTGTCTTTGCAAAACCTATTCTAGTTCATCATAGCATTGTAATATTCTGCCGACCTGTGGCAGAATTCCTCAACATATTTTAGGGGCAGAGCTCATGCAATTTAGGGAGGAAAATAAAATGCATAGGTGACATGAATTGTTTGAGCCTTTGACCTTAGATATCTTGCTGGGTGTAGTTCACCTTGTCTTGTACACTGTGTTTACCACCCATAGTGTGCATAAGGATCCTGTTAAAGGATTCTGAATGGTGAGTACATTGTATTTATGGTGTGTATGTGTGTGTGTGTGTGTGTGTGTTTATACATGTGTTGGAGAGCATGGATGCACATATGTTTGTATATCTGTGGAGCCTAGAGATTGAAATCAGATATCAGTCTCAACGTATTAATCGCTCTTCACCTTGTTTTGTCCATGATAGACTCTCTCACTAAACCTGGAACTCATGATTCATTAGGCTGGCTGGGCACAAGCTTCAACTCTCTCCTTCTTTTCATTTCCCTAAGCACTAGGATTCTAGGAATGGATGACCATGTCCAACTTTGACATGGATGACGGAAATCCAATTAAGGCTGTCAACTTGCCAGGCGAGCCCTTTCCTGGCTGAGTCACTTCCTCAGCTCTCTAGTTCTTTATTGTTTAATCAACTTGGTACTTCTCCTTCCTACCATCTCTCTTACAGAGACCTGAATTTCTAAGTACGCTATTATCAATGGATTTTATATTGCATTTGTAACCAGAGTAACTCAAAATGTCACACAAATCTTAGTATATGAGTATTATCATAGTTTTAAGTATAAAGATCACTAAGATTGTAAGTTTGTAGTTGGCTCTCTTATCAATGGTAGAAAACATGTACTTTTCTTTGAGGAGGTCACGAGTTTCCATGTTGTTACATGTGTGTTTCACACAGACTTCACTTTGTCTTCTTTTCATCATTTACTGATCGTTTATAACTTTTAAATGGCAAACTTCTAAATAAAAGGCAGCATTTTGTCAAGACTTCCAACACATACCCATTTTTTTTAATGGCTAAAACTTAATGAGTATCTAATTCAGAATAAGAGTCTCCTTTTTGAAAAAGAAGAAATCATTGAGTTTTATACTTGATAGGTTTATTCAATTAAGAATTACCCAATGCATGGTGTGTACTTTTCGGATAATACTCAGTGATAGCGCTAAACTAAGCGCGCAAATTTATAGGTATAGTAATGCTGACAATGGAGATAAATTTGCTACTTCTCATTGAGAATGGGCCAGAATGGATCTTGAATTTTGACAGAAACCACATCGAGTCTGAGTTCTGCTACAGCTTCTTGCTGTGATCTTGGTAAGTCAGTAGCTCCATTTGTCTTAGTGTTCCCATCTGTAAAACTATGGCCATTACACTTGACACTTTCTTTCCTAAATGGGGATGCTATGAGGATGAATAAGGCAATGTGTTGTGGGAAAATGCTTTGAGCTCCTTAGGAGAAAGGTGTTACATAAACACAGAGTATTAGCTCATGTGAAAAATAGCCACCATGCTTTAAGTCTGGCTACTAAGAAACATGACCAACTCATCTACATTTTCCTCAATATGGAAATTTTCTAACATTAAAAGAAATTAGGTTTACATTATTGGTTGAAAAATACTTTTTCACTTCTGTCTATTATTGTATCACTAATACACTTTAAAAACTTAAATAGTTATTGAATACACTGTCAATCTTTCATACTTTTTACACTGGGAATTTTGGAGTTGATCATCTTCACTGTTTTGTTTTTTGTTTTTTTCTTTGACACCCTCACCACTTTACTCTTCTTGTTAGAAACATTTCTCGTCTCTCTTTTCTTTCTCTTTATATTTCTAAGAACTCTGGGAAGGACTGGAGTCACGGCAGAGTGCTAGTGGCTGTGTTGGTGCAGGCCAGGCCAGCTTGGGGTTACAGAATAAGACTTGAGTCAATTAACCAAGAATCAGTCAATCAATCAATCAATCAATCAAGAAACAAAAACAAAAACAAAGCAACAAAACAAAAACCTAAACTAAATTGAAAAGTTCATAGTAGGACTGGGGAAAGATAGCTTGACAAGTAAGAGTCCTTGGTATTCAACCATGAGGACCTGAGTTCAAATACCCAGCTCCCACATAAAAAGCCATGCTTGGCTATGCATGCCTGAAACCTAAGTAAGAACAGTCAGAGACAGGGGGATCTCTGCATCTTGCTGGCTACCAGCTTAGCTCCAGGTTCAGTGAGAAATCCTATTTCAAGGCTATAAGTCAGAGTTATAGAGCAGGACCTCTGATGTACGTTCACATACATATTTACCCCCACGTGCACCACACACACACATACTTATACAGAACATATACTCTCTCACACACATATGGTGTTGGAGTTCAATCACAGTTCCTTTGTGACTTGGGAATGTGCTTTAAGTACCCCATATCTCAACTCGCCCATCTATAGAACACATATACTATCGATACTTACACGATCAGGTTGAAAAGGGAAAGAAGTAAAGGAATGCAAAGCTACTCATCAATGCCAGGTGCATAATGTGTTCTTTATCATTATCCTATGCCATCATGCATCTTTCGTTCCGCATCAGACTTACAGAGGTGCATGCACAACCGATGCTCTGCCTTCATAACACAACTAACTTTCTCTTCAAAGTTAAGATATCCTGTTTTTTTTTTAATTATTATTTTGAATGAAATCTTTCCCCAGGCTCCAAAACAATCACTATCTATCTCCTAATCATGTGCTTGAAATTGCACTTAACATTGCTCCTGAGCTGCTTGAGTCCAGACTCTGCGTCTTTATTGCCAGGTCTATAGATGGGTACGCAGTTCCGTTCAGGTGAATACTCCTGCCATTGCCCCAATATTTCATCAGTGTTCACTCTTATCCTTCACTTCTCTGTGCTAGTCTGTCCCTGACTACCCCTTCCCTCTTCCGTGCAGCTCTTCCTGCGGATTCCCTCTTTCTTCAGTGTGGAACCACTTTAGGAATAAAAGCACATCATACAGATCACTGGTGAGATCATTGGCGTATTGGTATTTTTATGTACAGTGTGATTTTGATTTCTTCTCGGATCAGGATGAGATAGTGTCCATATTGCAGAGAGGCTCCCAGAGATCTTTCTTTCCCTGCCATGGGTGCTGTAAATTAGTCCGAGAAGGGCATTGTATGCACAGAGTTCTCTGACAAGCTTCTGAAATTATCCTTTGTTGATTTAACAGTTCCATAGCATACGGCTCCTCTGGCTTCCTTGTTACTCTCCCAGGTCCCAAAATTTTAAACGAATTGCTTACTCCTGCAAGTTTTGAGCTGAGCTCATATCGTATGTAAATACATTATTTTAGGGAGCCTTAGAGAGAAGTTCTAGGCAAACAGCAATAACTACTCATATAATCAGAGAGTCTGAAGGATAAAAAGGTCTAAAAATGTCATCTGTTCTCCAGGACCAAGAAATCACAGTACCCATTTTTAATTCCAGAGAATGAGCTGATATTTCAGTATCTTTAGGAAATACTGATTTTGTGTACCATTCATTTCTATTTTATACACATTGTGTCAGATAATTATAACATAGCTTCAAGGCAGTAAAGTTTCTGATATGTAGGTGCAAATGGGATATGCAATACCTAAGGCTGAATTTGAAATTAAAATTATTTTCGCAGTGTCTAATATTCTTTGCCTCAACTATTTTATCTCTAAACTCTAATGCAATCTGTTCTATTTATTAACACATTCCTTTCTCCCACCCTTCCTTTCTCTCTCAGACAGAGTGGTTACATAAGGAGGCTTACATTTTCATACAAGCTCTTCAGGATATAGGATGCACAGAACTTAAGATCTGAGAGGCAGAACTGCCCAAGGACTCAACATTCTACTCTATAGATACTTAGTCAGCCTCATCGGACACAATATTCGAGAGATGGAAACAGTCAAATGTCTTTACAACTGACGAATGGGTAATAAAAATGTGGCACATATACATGATGGAATACTACTCAGCTGGAAAGACAAATGAAACTGTGAAATCTGTAGGTGAATGGATGGAACTCATTAGTAGTGCTGAGTGATGTAATCTAGACCCAGAAAGACGAACTTTGTATGTTCTCTTTCACTTATGGTTCGTAGCTCCAAGTCTGTAGATATGGGTATAGGAGCTAGAGTAAACACAGAAGCCAGGAAAACACAGAGACTAAATGTAGGCATCTAGAGTGGGGAACAGTGGGACATAGGTGAGCGGGGGAGATGGGGGAAGGGAGGGGCTTTGACTGGGGAGGGAAGCAGGAGAACAATGCAGAAGGAAGGGGGAGAGGAGGGAAGGCAATACAGAAAGGAAGGACGGTAGGAGGGAGGAGGCAGACATAACACCAAGGATGCTTAAAAAAAAGGCAAAGGGAGTCATTATTATATGTGGGATCATGAAAGGCAGCCTGGTTTCTGGTTGAGCTAGGTTTGAAACCCCAGTGACCCAGCAGGTGACTCCACAGGGTCTGCTGCACGAGAAGGTAGTCATTTTGCCACACTCCTGGACACCAGGTCCCTGACATGAGGCTGCAGCTCTCCATAGTTCTGTGGCCATCAGTCATGTAAGGGCAGTGCCCCAAGCCCCTGCACAGGTAAGGGAAATGACCACAGGTCACATAGCCTCAAGACAGATCTCCATTTCAATGAGGTACCTAAAGGTCTGAAGGGCTTAGCCAATAAACTCCCCTTCACAGACACTCCTCCCTGCAAAAGGTATTTAACCTCAGGCCCGCCCTGTGAAAGCGGGGTTCGGTTTTACTCAGCACAACTCTCCGCCATGACAATAAATGCCTTAAAACCATGGACCATTTCTTTTCTTCCGGGTCTGCCATGGGGAGCGAGGAACAGGCCTTTGTCTAAAGAGCTGGCTGCCTAGTCTCTCGCAGAAGGCCTCTCCTAGCCACGGCCTCCATCAAGCCAAGCCACCCACCAAGCAAGCCAAGGACTCTCCTCCCCTCAGGACCCAGCCAGAGCTCCCCTCTTTTCCCCTTCGGCCCCAGGCTAGATCCAGCCCGTGGGCCCTCACTCTGTTCTAAGCGCTCTGTAGCATACAGAGGTATCTGTGTGTCCAAGAGTCTGAGAACCTGATGTCCCCGGCCTGTGTGCAGGTTTGGAGACCTCCTGAACCAACTCCGACTGTCCCCAAGACCTCAAACTGCATTCCCCCACCCTCGGAGCCGGGTCCCGCAGCTTCTCATAGCCCGATGCCCATTGGTGTGGGGTCTGCACAGTCAAAACTCCCACGTCCCGCCTCTACCAGCGTCCTGAGCCCTGGGACAGATGAGGTCCACACCTTTAACCCACAATTATATATTATATACTTACCTAAATCATATAAAATATATATGTATATAATACATATTTTTAAAAGAAGTCACACCACGTGGGGTGATAATGTTCCTCCCACAGAGACAATGCCGAGCAGACAAAGCCCCAGCACCATGAATGAGAACACTTCTCTTGAGTTGTTGGTCCAGAGATTTTCCTCTGAATAATATATAGGCTGTTGCTTTTGCCCTCGGTTGTCTTTCAGAATTAGAAGGTCAGACCCTATTGCTGAAGACATCCATCCACTTTGGACACAGGACTTGGAGTAACTTTGATCTGTAAGCGTCATACCTGAGGAGTGGTTTTTATAGTACCAGAAGGTGCTATTCAAGCTGAGAAGGGAAAGGCAAATTCATGGAAGTCCAGCCCAGATATAAAGCCTATTCACATCAACAATGACAGCATTGGCAACATTTCCACAATGATGGAATACTGGCATTTTTTTTTTTATCATGGCTGTTACCAATAGCATCTAATTTAATTTAAGGGTCACTCAGTGGAGATCGGGGTTGGAGGTATTGTGTTTGGTACACAGAAGCTCTCTGATTACCTGGAGTTGGAGAGATCATAGACCCAGGAGGAGAACCTATGACTTCCACTCTCCTCAAACAGTATCATTTCCCAACTGTATTCTAAGTACTTGTTCTTATTCTTAACTGTCATCAGTGGTGCATTCCAGAAAGAGCCACGTCTAGGAAAGATGTAGAGAGCAACTGACTACAGTCAGAGCCTGAGGGCCTGAAAGGTCTGCTCCAAGTCAGCCTGTTCCACCACCAGTCCTACCAGCTGCCCTCTTCCACTCACTGTCTGTAAGCTTTTTAATACAGACAGGATCTTCATGAACAAAACAAACCTTTCACCAGTCACATCTTCTAGAACCTTTTTGGATTCAGTGACTTTGAGCACCTCTACTTCATCTGGGGGTGTCTTGAGTTTGGGGGACAGGAATTTACTTTTTTTTTAAGATTTATTTATTATTATATTTAAGTACACTGTAGCTGTCTTCAGACGTACCAGAAGAGGGTATGTCAGATCTCCTTACGGATGGTTGTGAGGCACCATGTGGTTGCTGGGATTTGAACTCAGGACCTTCAGAAGAGCAGTCAGTGCTCTTAACTGCTGAGCCATCTCTCCAGCCTGGGGACAGGAATTTAATTACTTGTTCTCTAACAATGTCTTCTTGAAGAATCTGGCTAAACAAGTCACCTAATGTTCCTTTTGCATCCATCTTAAGTATATTTAATAGAGCATTGTTCACCAAATTAAATTCTGCAATCACCTGTCTGCAGAAGAAGGGTCAGTCTATCTGCTACTCTTGGAAGGTTTTCTCCTGTGGCAAACTGAGGCAGCTCTTTAATTGCTTGGTGTCATATTGACACATCTTCATTCTCACAGAGGTCTAACTGTACAATGATAGCAGAATCAGCCAGCTCTGGAAAATGCTTAAAGAATTTTGGTATAAACTGAAGAGCTAATTGCTTTTCCTTGGTGCCACCTTTCACACTATCCAGTATTACTTGGTAGGCATCTTTATGCTGGACCACTTGCTCGGTGGCATCTGCTAGGATGTCCTAGATGTGGTACAGCTCTTCCCCTGTAGGCGTGCTGAGCGCCAAGTCCCGGGCCTGCTCACCCAATACTTTGTCAGTGCCACCACCGCCTCCACGGAACTAATCAAAGCCATTTATTACCACCATTATATTTTTAATTAAATAAAAAATGTTATTTATATTTCAACATTTCTCAAAAAGACTGAAAGTTCACATTCTTAGAATACACACAAGTATTGAGCAGGGTGAGACTTCTGTAAAACCAGTCTTCAAAGTTTGAAGTCACAGGACAGAATGCCTACAGCCTTAATAATAATAATAATAATAATAATAATAATAATAATAATAACAATTATTATTATTATTTCACATATTATATCCTGGCAATAGTTTCCTTTCCCTCCTCTCCTCTCAGGCCTTCCACATTCCCTTTCTCTACTCTTCTTCTCCATTTCTCTTCAGAAAACAGCAGACCTCTCAGGGATATCAACAAAACATGGCATAACAAGTTACAATAAGACTAGGCACATACCCTCATATCAAGGTTAATCCAGTAGGAGGAAAAGGGTCGCAAATGCAGGCAAAAGATTCAGAGACAGCCCTGCTCCCACTATTAGGAGTCCTACAACAACACCAAGCTACACAAACAGCAAATACACAGAGGACCTAGATCAGACACATGGAGGATCCTTTACTGTGTCAGTCTCCGTGAATTCCTTGAGCCCTATTTAGTCGATTCTTTGGGCTGTGTTCTTATGGTGTACTTGACCTCCCTGTCTCCTACAATCCTTCCTTCCTCTCTTTCACCAGGTTCCCTGAGCTCCACTTCATATTTAACTGTGGGTCTCCGGGATGCCTACACCTTACGTTTGGATTAGATATATAATACTATAAATTATTAAGGATGATTTTCACTGTGTATATTTGAAAGTTAGTTCTATTGTTTGCAGCTATAGCACATCTTCATTAACATCATGTGAATTTTGTTGAACTACTAGGCCATTTTATACTTACCAAAAAAAAAAAAAAATCTCTGGGGTTAGATGAAGAAATTCTTATGTACATTTAAGTTTAAAGATTACTGCTTTCGAAGCATTTTTCCTATTTTGTGTATATTTCCCCTTTAGACTATAGGCATCTTGAGAGCCATAATATTTTATATTTTATAAGATTTATGTGGTTTCTATTTAATTTGTATGCCCCCTGGAAGCCATCCCATCACAAATGCTCAATAAATATTGTTAAAAATGGAATGGAATTACTACAAATGTATTTTCCATTTTATATACTTCCAGAAAAATTCCCATAAGATGTCAGAAAGGACGTAAGCGTAAATATGCCTGCTCCCATTGTATTCTTGCAGATTGCTGAGAGAGTGGATTTCGTTCTCAACACAGAAAATGGTAGTTCAAAATAACATATGCTAATTACCTTGATTTAACATTTTATAATGTGTATACCTTTAAAAATAATCCATGATAATACAAATATACAGTCTTCAGTCTGCCGATTATAAACAAACAAGCAACCAAATGACCGCTTTCTTCTTTAAAAATGATTGCTTACACTTAGTTATTTGTCGTTTTTTTTTCCGTGAGCGTGAGTGCCATGCACGCTCTGCAGCGCATGTGTAGCAGAGGCAGTAGAATTTATGGGATCCAGTTCTCTTTCTACCACGTGGGTCCAGGACTCAGGTCATCTGGGTTGGTGGCAAGTGCCTCTAGCGGCTTACCATTACTGCCTCAGTCCTTTGTTTTTCTGACTGGAGGTTTCTCAGTACCTGTTACGCAATAGCTGACCGCAACACCTGACCATGGCTTAATGATGGACAGTCATCGTAATTTAGGTGTCATTATCCTTAAAGTAGCCAACCATGCGCTTTCTGGATGTACTGACCTACATTCCCTGCAGGTATGTTGGCAGAACTTTGACGAGGGGCAATTTTCACGGCTGTGTCACCTTAATACTTCTCAGTTGCTGGCGGCTCCCTGGACTCTAGACTGGTTTAGTCAACTGGTTTTCTAGTGTACTTAAGTAGGAATCTTCTCAAGTTCAACCTTTCTTTGTGCGTAGAGTATTTGGATTCAGTCTCAGAATCCCTGTGTCTTAGCCCGCTTCTTCTCTCTCATCAAATAAATATTTTAGTATCACAATTAAAATTCGTATTCAGAATCCAACCACTTTCCCCCTTAACATCATGCCGTGATGAATTATTTGGGAATTTCATACAATGTACCCCGATCACATCCACCTCTCATTACCACCCCCTCAGCCCCCCAAAGTTGAATTTGTGCTGCTCACTATATTTCCTGAGGCCTGGTCAAACTCCAAGTGGTCAATCTCATAAAGAGAACGGAGTCCTCCCCCATACCCCCAGCCGGAGGCCATCAGCTGAGAAGAGCTACACTTCAACATCTTTATCAGAAGTTTTAAAGACTTTCTTCACTAACTAGCTTCATGTCTGGACTATTTCCTCTTTTGGGGGGTGGGGAGATGTTGGTACAGAAACCTTCAATGTCTCCCATTCTCAGTTAGGAGTCTGCAGTCACCCGTACCCCTTGCAAAACATGCCTGCCTGCCTGTAGTATTCCCGCGGAAGCACGGATCACAGACATCAACACGGTCTCTGGCAGCAGCTTGGATCACAGACATCAACCTGGTTTCCCTCCGCAGCAGGGATTGCAGAGGTCTTTCAAGGAGACTGAACCCAGACAATAAACCATTCTTTGTTTTCGAGAAGACTTAACCTAGGAAAGGAACCCTTTTTCATCTCAGATACCTTGTTGCTGCTGGGAGTCAGGGTGATTGTGTGGCTAAGCAGCATGTTGGGGGGCAGGGACTCTCTGAGCTCCAGGCTTCTGTATGCCCCCCTTAGCTTGGCACTGGTTGCCCCGAAGGTATCCAGTATTTGTAGCTAGCACCAACCACTTTAAAAAAATAGAGTTTGTATATTTTATAGAACTTTTGAGTTCACAGTGCTACCCAAATACTACTGTTTATTTTACCGATCACTCTTCAACCTCTTTTTAATTTCTTTTGTTCACCCCTAGTCCAAGTCACTATTATCTTTGATCCAGATCGTTTGGTTCAAAACTTTCTCTTAGGGCTGACGGGATGGCACAGTGGACGAAGGGGTCTGCTTCCAAGTCTAATGACTTGAATTCAGTCCTATAATCCCTTACGGTAAAATGAGAGACTCAACTCCTGCAAGTTGTTCTTTGACAGCCACGTGAAGGCCGTGGCATGCGCGCGCGCACACACAATTAAAAAGAAAATATACCATTTAGATAATATTAACAGCAACAATAACAAAATACGCCAGACTTTGGAGAAACGAAAACTTATATTTAAAACAAAACTAAAACTCTGTCTGGGTCTGATAACATATGGGAAAAGCTGCCGTATGCCTCCCAACGATCAGAAGTGTTGCAGCTGGCCAGGAAATCTCTGTTGTATTAGTGCTACCACTGTGCGGTAAAGGGTTTTTTCCAAGGGAAAAATTAAAAAGCGGTAGTTAGACTAAAATATAATCCTATCAATTTTACGTAGAATATTGATAGGAAATAAAAATTTAGCATCCCTAGTGTGAATTCTGTGGACTGCACCAAATACAAATATATAGATTAAGGAAAGTTAACGTAATCTTTTTATGGGAAGAAAAATCAATTACATGTCAGCTTTGTAGTATTATAAATGTATTTAGTCAGCATAGGATTTTTTCCAGCAGTGTTGTCTGCAGATTGAAATTGACTAACCAGATGTTAAATATTAAATAGAACTAATCAGAGCATGGTTCAGGAGGCTTTAAAAACAATGATCAAAGGGAGCTATTTATTACCTGATGTATGTTTCTGCTGAAATATCAGCTCTGTAATATTATATTTTAACTTAGGGTTTTTTCCTCAAGATTACATTTTTAGCTTCATATGCACAATAATTAATGTTAACAAATTAAGTTAACAAATTAACCAGGTAACCGAATTATTGTACATCATCATGGCTTGAAACTTGACCAAAAAAATATAAAGCTCAATTCATAGACATAAAGCCTTAGTGTGATGTTTAGTATGCATATAAAACTTTCAATAATAATACAAGTACAGGCCTGTGTTGCTTAATGAAGAGGAAACATTTTGTGAAGTGTGTCTTGAGGCAACCAAGTTGTTATGTGAATATCATAGAGCATACTTAAACAAACCCAAGCCATATAGCCTTCTGCATACCAGGGCTACAACTATGGCATAGTCTTTTGCTCTGGTTTTAGGGCTGGATGAACAATGCAACATGAGCTGAAATCCAGCACAAGAGAAAACGATGCAGTCAGGAGATTTGGCAAACAGGTACCTGAGACTGCTCACAACGGATGTGCTCTAAAATCAGGGTAAAAATGTAATACATACATGAGCCAGCGTGTGAGAGCCATTCATTAATGGTCATTGACTATGTATATGTATATGTGTATGTGTATGTGTATGTGTATGTGTATGTGTATGTGTATGTGTATGTGTATGTGTATGTATGTATATGTAGTGCATATAGTGTCTGCTAATCTTGGGTTTACATGGCAGTGTGCTGTCTGTCTGTTGACAGGATCATCTCCATCCCTGTGAGAGAAACAGCACTGGGATGCTAGAATGGCTGTGGTATCACTTAGCCACTGCGAATTTCCAGGTTCACAATAATCTTGTGGGACCACTACTGTAAACAGAGTCTGCTGTTGACTGCAACATTATGTAGCATGTATCTGTAGGAAATACAGCCGTTTGCTTAGCCCACGTCGGCACACCAGACAGCAGAAGCAAGAGAGTGAGATGCTGAACAACTGTGAACAGTTCTTGGAGCTATCATTTAGTTATGGCTTTCAGTTTTAGAAAGTTCTTCGAGATACCAGAAATAAAAGATGGATTTGTTGTTGTTGTTTGTTTTGCTTTTTTTGAGGTTGGGGAGGGGGTTACAGAAAATGGCACTTTACAATATCTTAAAAGCACACAGTACTGGCTAGTCTTATGTCAATGCAATACAAACTAGAGTCATCAGAGAGGAGGGAGCCTCAATTGAGAAACTGCCCCCATAAGATTGGGACATAAGAAAGCCTGTAGGGAGGTGATTCTCAACATGTGAGCCTTGACTCCTTTGGGGGTCCAACAACCCTTCCACAAGGGTCACCTAAGACAATTGGAAAGCACAAGCATTTGTATTATGATGCATGTCAGTAGCAAAATTACACTTATGAAGTAGCAATGAAAAGAATTTTATGGTTGGGGGGGGGTCACCATAACATGAGAAACTGAGTTCAAGGGTCATAGCATTAGGATGTTGGAGAACCACTGCTGTAAGACTTCTTAACTAATGACTAATGGGAGAGGACCCAGCCCATTATGGATAGCACCATTGCTGGTATTGTGGTCTATTGTGGTACTACTGGGTTCTATAAGGAACTACTTTGAGCAAGCCGTGAGGATAAAGCTAGTAAGCACTTGCCCATGGCTTCTGCATTAGCTCCTGCCTCCAGGTTCCTGCCATGTTTATGTTCCTGCCCTGACTTTTTGATGATAGACAGTGATGTGGAGGCATAAGCCGAATGAACCATTTCCTCCCCAAGTTTCTTTGGTCATGGTGTTTCATCACAGCAACAGTAACTGTAAGCCACACATCCCATTGCTTATATATATATAAGCTATATATATATAATTTTTTAATGAAATCAAGATTGGGGCAGAAATGGAATGCTTTTATAGCATATTCCTCTGCCCTTTGTTATCAATCAACCAGTCAATCAAAAAACCAAAATAAAACAAAACCAGAACAACAAACATAAAGAAACACCAAAAAGAAAATGTACATAAATTAGAGAGAATGCTATATATTTACACTTCATCTCTCCCCACCCCACATCTACACCTGTTTCAATTGTATATGAACAATAATTAATGTTAACAAATTAAGTTAATAAAATAACCAGGTAACCGAATTATTGTACATCACCATGGACAGAGGCTTTTTACACATAGCACATATCCCTCAAGTGTTCTTTTCCCACGTGAAATAGAAATCACTGCGTAGGTAGAACAATACGTAGTTTCCAGGTCTTTGTACCTGCCACATAGCTCACACAATTTTGAGTGTGAGATGGTAAATAAGAACTTACTCCAGACAGAGGAGAGTTCACAGTGGAGAGTCTCTCTCTCTCTCTCTCTCTCTCTCTCTCTCTCTCTCTCTCTCTCTCTCTCTCTCTCTCTCGGTCTTTATGTATGTCTAGTTGACCTAGCATTGACCATGTAGACCAGGGTGGCATTAAAGGTGTGCACTGCCACACCAGCCTGAGAGGCACTTCTTCATGCTCTTTATCCCTCCTGAGGGTGGGTCCCCAGAGCATGAGCTCTTTAGCTTGCCCTTTGGGTGTCAGCTTTGAGTCTTACTAATGGTCTATTTTTTTGCAAAACTGTGAAGAATGCAGAGGGCTCAGATGAGCCTGAGAAAGCAGACTTCCTGGGTAAAAGAATTTCATAGGCCTGCCTTGGGGAGTGTATTTAAAACATGAACATTGAGAAAGAAAACAAACCCTATGTAGTCTATTTCCTGACACTATGACCTTTAGGAGTAGCGTGGACACATGACCACGGACTGACACATGACCATCACCAGAAACAAAACTGCAGCCCAGTGCAAATCCAGACCACCGCTGGAAGAGAAATCCTCTAGTGAAAAGGGGCTGGAAGTTCAATGAGGACTCTGTGATTTGTATCACTTGTATTTTGCTGTATACAACTAAGCTGTTATTAACAGTATGATAATATGTATATAATCCCCATTTTTGAGAGTCATTACTCTTCTCAGTAAATTCTTTTGCTCTCTTCATAGATCATGTCTCCAACTGAATAAAAATTATTCAAATTATGCATAAGATTTACTTTCAAATTTTGAACATGATTTTATATGGACTGACCAAAAAAAAAAAAGTTTTTTTGGTTGTTGTTGTAGAATTCTGATGACATGAGGTACATAGTTTCTGTTGTGAAGATTCTCCTGCCCAAAGGAGGACAAGTTGGGTAAGGGGTACCCTGTGCCGAATGCTGCTTTAGAAAGGCTCCTTTCTCACTGCGCAGGCTTCACATTACACAGAGACGTTTGACTGGCAGTTTTCTATATTGTAGGCTTTCTGTGCTTAACAGATTAACTGCCTTTTATGTTATTCTTTTCCCCAGGATTCAGGAAAGAAAGTGACATAATAGATTTCTTTTCCCTGGGAATCACAGTAAACCTCCTTAGTCGAACCCAGTTGCTCTTTGGGAGGTAAAGAGCGAACTAACCTGTGTTTCTACAAGTTACAAAATCATTTACATTTATTACCCTTGCACAGTGAGGCCCCAAAGCCTCAGAGCTATGATTCTCCAAATCACTGCATTCTAAGCTTGACTGATTGGTTTAAAGGCTTGTGAGAGATTTATAATGATTCACTGTGTAAGCCAATGATTTCATATTTAAGGCAGGAGACTGATACAAATGATGGAAAACTTTAGACTGTCTTTTGACTTACTGGCTGGCCAACTATTTTCATAAATTTAAAGAAAAACAGCATTTACCTTGCATTGTGTGAATCTCACATTTTTTTGTAAAGTACACACTCATTATAATGCATATAAGCATGATAATTTTGTGCCCATTTATGCTGCCAGTATGGATTACTTAGCTGTACAATATTTGTCTGTATTAAACACAGAAACTTAAAAGGCTCTGTTGCTTTTGAACTTCTTTGTTGATCCTCATAAAGTTTAAATTGCTTCCCCCAATTCCAGATTTGTTAACAGCACACACATTGCTGTACATTAAGTTTAGAAAATGACCATAGTTAGGTTATTACAGTACTTAACAAAAGTCTTAGTATGTTGAGTTTTGAAAAAAAGTTTACCTAAATGACTATGGTTTAAGTGTGGCATTAGTAGAGGTGAGGTAAATAAGTTGAGCATATGTTAATGACATTAAAGTTTATGTTTTGCCTTTCTAAACAATACAGACAACCTGACCTTTGTGATGAAACCCAAGTGTTTTAATTAAGAAGTTGTAGGGAGCAATGAGCTTATGGAGAGTAAGGCAAGGGGAGAGGTGAAGATGTATGCTAGCCTCTCATCTCCCAGGCTGCTGGTCTACTAATGCCACACTTAAACCATAGTCATTTAGGTAAACTGTTTTCTTTAGAGTAGGGATCATGATTAGTCTTTGACATTTCTATGCTCTCTGTGTTGAACTCTTCCTCTCAGTTTTTATAGCTCCACCATACACACACACACACACACAGACACACACACAGACACACACACAGACACACACACACACACACACACAGACACACACACAGACACACACACAGACACACACACAGACACACACACACACAGACACACACACAGACACACACACACAGACACACACACACACACAGACACACACACACAGACACACACACAGACACACACAGACACACACACACAGACACACAGACACACACACAGACACACACACACACACAGACACACACACAGACACACAGACACACACACACACAGACACACACACAGACACACACACGATGAAAGACTGTTGTAAGTCACATTATAGTTCAAATATGATATACTGGTGGATTTTGCTGACTTACTGGTGTATCTTATTGCAGGATGACTAAAAGACACTTCATTGTTGGTTAGCCTAGACTGGGTAGATCTACTGCTACACTACCATCTTCCACATCTATGCGATCCCTTAGAACTTGCGGTTTCTCCAGGCCATGAGCTTCTGCTCTGCTTTTCTTCTTTCTCCTCTGCGCCCTCTCCCCAACTTCCTGTTTCACCTTCTCTTTATCTGCCCAATCATCAGCCCTCCTTTATTTTAGAAATTAAGGTGGGAAGCAGGTTTAGAGGAAATCACCTGAGTGCTGACTCATTCCTTGTTCACAACCCCTCAAAGGAGAATGGAATTAACATCAAATATAATTAGCCCCAGGGCTATCCACAACAAAGTGGCTTTTTCTCTTTTTTTCTTTTTTTTCTTTTCAATATGATTTCCTCATTGTTACAGTGAATTACATGTTCTGGGCATTCTACAATCTAAGTGGAGGAGGATCGGTCTTTGTGAGTTTTATTACTTAGTCCTTTGGAATTTAACATTGAGAATAACTAATCTAGCCTGAACTATGTCTTTGAAGAGATAGACTTCCACTGGCTCATAAGTCAGCTTTACTGGAGCAAGCACGCCTCAGTTATTTAAAATAACAAATGCTTATTTTGCTTTGCCTAGCCTATTGTCAATTGCGGTTGTTGCTACTATAGCTCTCTTCCATTCTGTTAGGATCTCTTCATGGTTTCACTCAGAATCCATGCAGCTATGATGAAGGATCCAGCGGGTGGGAAGGACAAGGGGTAACATGTCCTCTGGTAACATGTAATGTCTCCAAGTTATGTCTCTAAGTGGCTGCTTAGGTACCGCAAGAGACCTTAGTGATCACGTGACTATTCTCTCACCGTTTAGGCACTGGCATGGTCCTGTCACAATAGGCATAGGAAGTCTCTTGACATAGGGCAGGTGGGTGTAATTCTCATTTAGGGTGTGGGAGAGGGCTAGAATGGATCTTCCTAATAGTGAAAGTCAATTTTCTTTTTTGAAATTTGCCCATAATATTTGAATTATTTAAAATTTTAGATCTTAGTTTCATCCGTCAGAAAGGCTTTCTCCCGTGTTGCTGAGGAAGCGATTCAGACCTTTAGGAATGGCCTTGGTCTACCTTGCTTACCTTGCGACTTAGTGACTTAGTGCACTAATGTGTCACAAACTTTTCACTTTTCTCTGAGGTACAGTAAAGAATTTGTTTCAGCATACATGAGGTTGATTTCTGCTTATCTGTGATCTTATTTTTTCAAAGCTTCAGGTTTTTTAAATTTGTTTTTGTTTTCTTTTGGCCTGTGATGTAAGAGTAAGTACTCGAGTTCAAATCCCTAACATTCTTGTAAAAATCTGGGCAAGCCTATGAACCCCGTGGTAGAGAAAGGCAATGACTGACAGACCCTGTGAGCTCCATGATCAGCTACTTTACACAGAACAGCAAGATTTTGGTTCAAGGAGGGATATTGTCTCAATGTAGTAAGGTGGACAGCTACAGAGAAAGACACTCAACACCCTTCTGCCCCTGTGTGCGTGTGTGTATGTGTGTGTGTGTCGGGGGGCCGGTGTATCCAAACGTTCTCATGCATGAAGCCCCTTACCACCCCTACACTCCCCCAAACAAAGCTCTTTGGGTTTTACCTTTTATGAGGAACCAAGAATCTGTATCAGTTTTCTGTTACCCAAATGATGTTACCATCAGCTATGGTATAAAACAGCAACCGACTGTACTCATGCAGCTTCTATGGATCAGGAGCAAAACCAGGCTCTGCTTCTATTCTGAAAGCTAGGACTATCGTTTCAGCTCTAGGCTGGACTGGGGAGAGATTCATTTTCCAGTTTGTAAGATTGTTAGTGGCATCCAGAGCCTCTGTCCCATTGGAGTAAGAGCCCCTGTTTCCTGCATATTGGAAGAGGAAGGTCACTCTAATTTCCGTATCATGTGGACTTGCTTCTTAAAAGCCAGCCTGGTAGGAAATCTGTCCTGTCCAGACACACATTTCAATCTTTTGAAGCACAATCAAGAAACTCTTTCCCCTTCTCTGTGGTCGATGGAGAGGAAGAAAGTCTGAGCTGCTACCCACACTCACAAGAAAGAGAATGGAAGGACCAAAAAGGTGGGGACCATGGGGTCCATATTAGAACTTGTTTATCTTCAACCTGTAGATTGGAAAATTCTATCTATGGATTCTTAAATGGGGTGCCTGATTCACGGGCTCTGTTCCACAAAGGACAGTGCTACTTCTGCTTGCTAGATGGAGGGCAATCTTAGGGGTTTATCTTGTGCTGCTCTCATAGCATCTGTAACCAGTGCCTGGATACATTTATATGATTTGGGTATAAAGTGTTACTACAGGGTTATAGGCTTTTAGAAGGCAGGGATATATACTTTTATATCCTCGAAGCTACTGACATCTGGTTCTCACACCTCACTTACAGATGTTACTCATTTTATCCTTTGTTGTCCATTGTTTCCCAATCAGCTTGTCCCATGATATATTGTAGCTAGTCATATGCACTTGTCTCTCCTACTAGTTTGGGTGTCCCTGAGATAGAGCAAAAAGGCTATCCCCCAATTTTCTTCTGTTTCCTGTCCCTTGTCCACTTCAGTTCCTATTACCAAACATCAAATACCACAATGGCACATAGTAGATGCTTAAGCAGGGATGGCTCACTGAATAAATAATATTTTTTTCATCAATAATTTACCTAATGAATCTACAGATTTCTAAGAGGCCATATTTTCTATTGAATCTTAAGAAACTTTGCAAGCATGCGATGTAGCAAATGAAGCAGGAAGTATGATTGTCTTATAGTTTCCCACTAAAAGTAGATTTAAAAAAGTCAATTAATTAATTTTTAAATACAACTAGGTGTCTCCCTGGAGCCACAGAGCCTAAATTATGATTCCTTTCTGATCCATGGGTTTGTTTATGCTTTGATATCTCTCAACAGAAGAATGGATACAGAAAATATGGTACATTTACACAATGGAATACTACTCAGTTATTAAAAATGACAACTTCATGAAATTTGAAGGGAAATGGGATGGAACTAGAAAATATCATCCTGAGTGTGGTAACCCAGACTCTAAAGGACATACATGGAAATGCAGAAACAAAAAAAAAAAACATGGAGTAGAGACATAAGGAAAGGCCATTCAGTGACCACCCCACTTTGGGATCCATCCCACATGCAGACACCAAACCCAGACACTATTGCTGATGCCAAGAAACACTTGCTGACAGGAGCCTGGTATAGCTGTCCCCTGAGAGGCTATGCCAGCACTTGACTTAGACAGATGCAGATACTCACAGCCAACTATCAGACTGAGGCCGGGGACACCAATGGAAGAGATAGGGAAAGGACTGAAGGAGCTGAAGGGGTTTACAACCCCATAGGAAGAACAATAATGTCAACCAGCCAGACGCCCTAGAGCTTCCAGAGATTAAGCTACCAACCAAAGAGTATACATGTGTGGGCCCATGGCTTCTGCTACGTATGTAGCAGAGGACTGCATTATCTGGCATCAGAAGTCCTTGGTCCTGTGGAGGCTAGGTTCCCCATCAAATGGGAATGCTAGATGGTGGGGGTGGGTGGGTAGGTGGGGGAAAACCCTTATAGAAGCAGAATGGAAGATGGGGGAGGTTGTGCAGGGGAGACCAGGAAGGGGGACAACATTTGAAATGAAAATAAAATAATCAGTAAAAAATTAAAAGAAAAGAAAAGGATAGGAAAGGAAAGAAAAACAATTGTATTTTGGTAGCCATTTTGTATTCATTATTGTGTTGAATTTGGTAGTTTGAAATCTTAGGGTTCTTGGTGGTATAGGTACAAGGTTTCAATACTGGAAGAGACCTAAGGAGTTAAGATGTAGAAAGTGTTAGATTAATTTTATAAAAATTTACTTTTTGGATTTCTTTGACAGTACTGACTCATTTCACCAGCCTTGGGTAAAACTTAAAAGTAGAGTCTTCCTGATTTCTTTTTAGGAGTGGGGGAGTAGGCTGACATTTGTAATATGGAAGAGATTTGAGTATGTATGCTGCTTCTTTGAGTTGATTATACATGTTGGGTTCTTGTTGTGGCTATGAAATGAAAGCCTCAGCTTTGGGGCTGTATTGATATCATTTACATAGGGCCAATGACAATGTATTTGCTCTGTTATAATAAGCCCGAGGCTGGATAGTTTATAAACAACAGAAATTTGTTACTTACACTCTAGAGGTTAAGCCTAAGTGAAATCAAGGTACTGACAGGATCAGTGTCTGGCAAGGTCTGCTTCACAAAGTGCCTTTCTGCTCTCCCATGGCAGAGGGAGGCAAAGGATGCTCACACAGACACACAGACACAGACTCACAGACAGATGTAGACACCCACAGACATACACAGACAAATACACAGATGCAGGAACACACAGACACAGACTCACAGCGAGATGTAGACACCCCCCCCAAACACACAGAGATGCAGATACACACACAATTTTAATTGAAACAATAATACTACATATTTGTAGGGCTACAGTGTGACTTTTCAATGGTTATATAAAATGTGTAATTATAATCATCAGGCCAACGTAATTGACATAGCTATCACTTGAAACTTTCTCAGTGGGTCTTGGAAACACTAAAAATCCTATTAGCCCTTCGAAATATACAGTTATTGTTTTTTAACCTGGACTACTGTATTAGTTCATATCTCTAATACTACTTCTGAGACATCTGCTTGTATGATGTCATCGCTCTCCATGGGTCTCACGTGTTCATGTTGTCACATTGGCATTTAGATGCAAAGATCTGAACCTGGTGGCACACATTCAGATCAACATAAGTGGGTGAGGTGAGGAGGAGGAGGAGGAGGAGGAGGAAGTCATAGACTTTTGAGTTCTTGCCTTGTTGTTAGAAACCTACAGTACTTTTAATAACTATCTTGGGGCCTGGTGAACAGTAAGTGTTCAAAAAATGCCAGAGATTTTGGTTCCAGACTCAGGATTTTCCTGTAAACTAAAAATCTTTGAAAAAAGTTTTGCTTGCAAGTATCTAAGTGTGTCCATTTGTGTCTGGAGGCTAGAAGAGGCCATCAGATTCTCTGTAGCTGGAGTTACAGCTACTGTGTGGGTTCTTGGAAGAAAATGTGAGTTCTTTGTACCAGCATTGAGTGTTCTTCACTGCTGAGCTCTTTCTAGCCCAAAGATCCCCTAAATTAAATTCTTACATGCATAGAACATATACTATTAACTCTACCCAGGGGGCACGCTCTGCTGACATGTCCATTTCCTATATGCAAAGCGTAGTTACAGTTTGCTTGATCTGAGAACAGTGTTTGTTCTTTTGCCAGCTGGGTGGATATTCCTGCTTCTCATGTGAGGCTCCTATGTGACCCATGTCCTCTCGCTTACTGTCCTCGTGATCCCGGAAGTCCGTGTTCTCTCCCAGCTTTGTCATTCTGTTCTTCCTTTCCCTAGCCTGTTGATGTGACATATATTCATAGCACTGTACAACCTCACCAGTCTGTTTCCAGAGAGACATTCTAAACAGGAACTGTGAACTCATTAGACAGTCACTCTCCCTCCTCCCCACCTTCAGCCCCTTGTCAACACCTAGTCTGCTTTCTGAGAACTGGCCTATTATTATAGGTGTTACTCATAAACAGAATTATACAGCATTTATCCTTTTATTTCAGGGTTACTTCAGTTTAGATGCCATGCTCAAAATTCACCTGCATTTGTAGCATAGGTCAGAATTACATTTCTTTTCTTATGGCTGCATACATACACCGCATTTGTTCATGGACATTTATGTTGCTTCGTGGCTATCAATCTTGGTATACAAGCTGCCTTCGACTCTTTTTTCAGTATCTTTGGATGTATTTGCCTAGCAGTAAAATCACGAGTCACCTGATAATTGCATGCGTTGTGTTCTGTGAGGAACTGCCCAACCATTTTTCAAGGCAATAGCATAACTTTACATCCCGACCAGAAGGTCACTAGGGTTCCAATTTTCCTCGTCCTCACTTATACCCTTAGTCTGATTTTCAAAACTGATACAAATGTGTATTCGTAACAACAATCCAAGTGGATACCAAGAGGCAACCATTCATTGAGTTTTAGTTTTATCTCCTTAACAATAACCAGTGTTGACCATCTTTCCCCAGGCGTACTGTACATTTGTCTATCTGCTTAGATCATCTGTTCTTAAAGCCACGGATGCTGTCCTTCTATTAGATTCAATGGTTCTAGCTTAGCTTTGAGTATCAGTCCTTGCATGCTGTTGTGGGGTTTGAAACTATTTTATTGCCTTCCACTTCAGGTCAGATTCCTCTAGTGACTTAGGTTCCTTGTGTTCTTGACTAGCTAGGTATCTTTCTTTGAGATCCTTAGGTATCTTTCTCCAGCTGTGGGCCATCTCCTGCTTTCTGCCTCTGTCTCATCTTTGGTTTTATCTATCTCCACCCTTCACACTTCACTCACTACTGACTGTCTCTGGCTTCTTCCTGTTTCGAGTTTAAAGCTTTACCCCAAAGAGATGCAAGTAAAGATGGTCCCATCATTGATGGACAGACTTCCGAGTTAGTGGGTAAGCCTTTCATGAAAGGATGGATTGTACTGTTTGTATCTGAATTAAAATATCTCTGTGTTATTTAGTACACTCCATACATACTGAATGATTTGAATTCACTTTGAATATGGAACATCTGTCAGTATCTAAGCCTTTGGCGCTTTGTTGTTAATTTCATCTTAACACATCTTAGACTTAGGAAAAGAAAATGTAGACTTCAGAAAAATACACGAGAATGTGCCATTTCGGCATGTGACATTACTGCTGTCTGAGAAAATTAAATTGCGGTCTGTGACTCCTTTTTAAACATTACATTTAAAAGGTTTTTTTTTTTTTTTAACATTTAAAACATGTCCAGTGGTGCTTACATTTGGTATCAAATATAAGTGATTAATAATTCCATGTTCTCTGACTGCTTCTTGATTTGTTTCCCGTGTCACAGACTGGAGACCATTAAGGGGCGATTAGGGAGGATGTCCTTGAAGTCTCTTTCACACCAAGAATCTCCCTTTTTTTGGTTCACTTAACTTAATGTGGGAGTTGCTTGTGACATTTTCTCCATTTCACCTTCTGAGGTTATGGGCCCTATTCATGTGCCACATTTCCCTCTCAGATGAGTAAGTACGACTTTTATGAATTTTCTTCACTTGTGGAATTTAATTTACATGAATAATTAGGAAAGGACCAAGTGGAAATTTCTCTCTCCCTAGGCAAACAATCTCGTTAAGAAAATCAACTGCAAACTTTTACTTTCATTTTTCCCCCTCTCTCTACCCTTAAATTTATTGCTTGCTACAAAGAAGCAAAATAAAAAGAAACAGAGTACTACTACCTACAGCTATTTTACATATTGATATCTGAATAATTACCTTTGGCCATGTTGAATTACAGTATGAAATACTATTTCCCCGGGGCATTATCTTAAAATATTTTACTTCCTTAGCATACAATATTTTAGAATTATGTAAGGAGTATAGTTGTTAACAGACATGGAGTGTGCTGGCAGAAACAAAAAGATTAGAGAGACTTAATAAAGAAAAAAAAGGGAATTATTTACAGAATGTTCCATAATTTAAATACTGTTACCATGTAGCTAGTCAATTACAACAAGGAACGTAATAAAAGATAAAGCTATAGCCATGTACAGGTGATTGGTACTTGCATATTTTCTCATATTTTCTCTTTCCAGTTGTGTGGTTCAGATGAAGGTCTGTTTGATAACTGTTTCTCTCAGTTTTATTTTGAGTCCCGTATGCCCACAGCCAGTGCTTGCTTTCCATTTATAAAAGGAAGGTCTGCAAGAGATGCTGGATAAGGAGAATCCTGGCTGCTGGGTCCATGGTCCTACTGTGAGTCTGCTCAGTTCAGAGCTTCAACACCCCAGAATGTGGTGTATAATGAGGGCTGGTGAGGTGCTGTGTGTTGCCCCCATATTTTTTGCTCTACGAAGCTGAGTGGAGATGTGTTCACTGACAACTCTAGACTAAAGTGAAAGGCAGTGTCAGAAACAATCACTCCAAGTGGGGCACACCATCAGACGTGGGCTGGAGTTCTGTGGTTCTGTGGACTGTGTGACAATGATGGGATTACCCATTAAATTATTCAGCTCCCTATATTCTTTCTTTCTTTTTTTAAAAGAGGGAATAGAACTACATTTTATTGATTATATATTGATAAACATATGCAGAGATGTTTCTTCACAAATGAGAGAAAATGCCTCTACTAATCAAACAACCTGTTTTATTTTTTAAAAGTTTATTCTTTTCTCATACAATACATCCTGACTGCAGTTTCTGCTCCCTCTTTCCACTTCACCCCCCCCCCCATCCACTCCTCCTCTGAAAAAGAGCAGGATCCCCAGGGATATCAACCGAACGTGGCATAACAAGTTATGGTAAGACTAGGCTCAGATCTTCATACCAAGGTTGGACCAGGAAACTCAATAGGTGAACCCAAGAGCAGACAAAATAGTCAGAAATGCCCCCTCATCCACTGTTAGGTGTCCCACAGGAACACCACGCTACACAACCACAACATATATGCAGAGGACCTTACCTGGATGCATGTATGCATGGACTGGCATGTGATTGTAATGCCAGTCTCTGTGAGGCCCTGTGAGCCCTGCTTAGTTGATTCTGTGGGCCATGTTCTTGTGGTGTTCTTGATTCCTCTGGCTCCTTCCTTCCTTCCTTCCTTCCTTCCTTCCTTCCTTCCTTCCTTCCTTCCTTCCTTCCTTCCTTCCTTCCTTCCTTCCTTCCTTCCTCCCTCCCTCCCTCCCTTCCTTCCTTCCTTCCTTCCCTTCTTTAGTAGCATTTCCCGAGTTCCATCTAGCCTTTGGCTGTGAGCCTCTGTATCTGCTTCCCTCGGTGGCTGGATGAAGCTTCTCTGATGATTCGGTTTCCCATTTTCTTATTTGCAAAACTAAGTGCGTGAATGAAATGAGATCATGCAAGGAAAACACACGTTCTACTTCCTGATGTTGCTGTCATTGTTTTTGCTGTTGCAATGAGACCAAATTTTTACAGTCATAGAAAAAGGGCTGCTAATTGCTACCGTTCAAACCAGAAACTGTATCTCGGATTCCAAGAGAGGCGTCAAAACAAAAATAAATCTTACTCGTGCATCTGAAGTGATGAAGTGTGCTTGCTTCTGTAGTTAGTCTGAGATGCCACTTTTTAGGAAAGCAAATATAACCATACACATTTGTTTATTAAGTATTTCTCTGCATAAAATTTGATCACATTGATTTTGCTTATTATAAAATAACACAATTTCTAACTTTTGATGCACTGTCTGTTGTCTTGGAACTTGAGTGCCCTTGTATTACTCCTGCAGATGGAAAAACCAAATGCAGATTCAACAATGTGATTGCTGTTAGGCTTCAGGTTAGTAACCCCTAACCTTGGGGCTAGACTGGCTTTTCTCTATGGACTCAGAAGTCCTGATCCTTTTCCATATTGTGGCTGTGACTGAGGAACTCGGTGACGGGTATTTAGCATCTTGCACTAAGTGATCAAAAGCTGAATTGACTTGTAGTGCATTATCAAATCACTTTACAAAATGGCTACCTTGGACTTCCTCCTCTATTAATCTGATAAGCTAGCACCTTCTCAGTGCCATCGGTAGATGGCAAAAGGAAATGTACTTTGTCACAGATTAAAAATCAATTGAAATAACATTTCCACCTTTAGCTGCAGCAAATTCGTTGAGAGAATGAAATGGAAACCCGGTGATATTAGCGATAGTGGTGTCTGTTGCCTTGTTTCTAGTCTATTAAGTGCAAGAATCTCAAGTCCTGCTACATGTCTATCTGGATGTCCCCTTCTTCCTTTCCTCTCCTTTCTTTCCTCATTTTGTGGCTTAGTTTGTCTTGCCACAGGGGAAATATATGTCATGTTAATTTATATTTAGGTTAGTTGTATAACTAGTGGCTAAGCACTAGTTCAGGATGACTTACGTGCAAAGAAGGGCAAAGTAGGAGGTGAAACCTTTCCATGGAAAGGTGGAGAAAGCTCTTAATGGAGGCAAGAAGTAGGCTGAAGAACATCTCATCAGAGAGGTGCATTATGGGAAATATGGACATGAGTGGAGGGCTTTGATGGCATCACAGTGTGATATGTGATTTTGACTGAAACAAACCTCTGGAGGGATTTGAATGTTGTGCAGGCTATCTGTATTCCTAGAGCCACTCACTCTCCCTGTATGAGCTTCATACCACGACCACCCAGGAATGGTGGGATAATTACGGTATTTAGAACCAGGATATTTCTGCGCAAAAGATGTTAAAGACTACAGGATCTTGGACAAGCAGCTGAAACACAGAACTGTTAACCTAAATTGTGTTGCTTAAAAAACGTAGTAGTCCAGTTGGTATTAAAGCTATTGTGATAGGATATGAAATGACAGGGCCTTGAAATTCATCCTTTGCTAGAGCAGGTTTCTAAGTAGATGCGGGAGCTCAAGTGTGATGCTTTGAATAAGAATGGTCCACCTTAGGCTCATATGTTTGAATACTTGCTCCCCAGTTGGTAGACTTATTTGGGAAGGATTAGGAGGTGTGAATTTGTTAGAGGAGGTGTGTAACAAGGGGGGCCGTGCTGAGGGGGTGACAGGCTTTAAGTGTTTTCAAAATACACTCTCCCCAGTGTGCTCTCTGCTCCTGCCTGTGCATAGAGATATGAGCTCACAGGAACTGCTTCAGTGTCTGCCACCAGCATTTACTGCTCCAATGTCATAAACCCCAACCCTCCGGAATCAGAAGTCTAGTTCAACTCCTTCTTTCATAAGTTTTCTTGTGGTGTTTTATCCCACCAACAGAGAAGTGGCTAAGACACGGAGCAAAGCTCCTTTGGCATCAGATTACTCCATGTGCAGGATTCAGTGACCATAGCATCTCTACCCTGTTGCACTGTTGACTGCAGTTGGTGCAGCTACCTCTCCCTCCCAAACTTGGTCTCCGAAATCCTTTACTGTAACAATCTTGGCACTATACTGACATTAATCATATGATGATACTGTGCACAAGCACACGTGTGCCAGATTCATTGTGCTTATTCAGCAAGTCCCATTTTTGGTTCCCTCATTCCTACTGGAGCAACTCAGAAGTTAGATGTGATGTATTCCTTGCCACCATAGAAGCTGTCTTTGAGTTCTAGTTTTACATTTTTCAGAAAAGGCATGTCTGCTTGGTCAATCTTGTTTCGGGTGTCTGTCGCTGTTCGTGTATTCAGTCTAGTGGAGTTGGATCACCAGACTCCCCACGTTATTTCAGGCCACCTCATGAAAGGGAATGGCTTTCAGTACAGAAAGAGCTCAGGCCTGAGATGGGTAAATATTACAAAGGGCTTTCATTTTACTGTCATATTTTTTTCCTCCTTTAAGGATGAGGACTACGTGTCACTGATAATTTTGTCAGTAGTGTTTAGTATTTTGCATAGACCTACTAAGCATTGATGTGTTTTTGTTGAATAGATAAACCAAATTTGGCTAAAGTCAATTTTATTTCTAAATGTAATTTCATTTCATACAACCTGAGTCTGTCTGTCTTTTCAAGATGTCAAGAGTTTCTCTGTGTAGCCCTGGCTATCCTGGAACTTACTCTGTTGACCAGGTTGATCTTGAACTCAGAAATCTGCTTTCCTCTGCCTCCCATGATTTGAGATTAAAGATTTATGCCACCACCACCCTAGAATATGGATATTTCATAGAATACTTTCACTTCTACAATGAACTCATTACATCTCCCCAGTGATTTCCTTCTAATGATCTGACCCATAGCCCACTTTTGAGATGAGTAAAAGTGAGATTTAGAGCATGAGCCAGGTAGCAATATGGAGCTATCTTGAACTGAGGCATGGGGGTGTCTGAAGAGCCAGATAGAATAGTTGAAGTGATGGATATGAAGCCATAGTCCAGAGGAGTCCTAGGGAGAATACAATGGTAAGAAGGAATCAGGAGATATTAAGTTTAAACTCAACATTTGGCAACTGACTCATTGTACACAGGTTATAATGTATGATTAGCGTATTTCATACACATCTGAAAAATATCATATATGTATAGAGACATAATATTTACTTAGCTTGGTAATATGATGAGCTGGGCATATGGAATGCCAGCTCACTTGTAATGTCTAAACAGCAACCGAGAACCATTGTCAGGGAGTAAGGACTCTTATATACTGGAGGTAAAGATTGTGTTGATCTTGGAAAAGCAGCCAAAGAGCAAATTTGAAAATGAAAAAGGACAAACAGGTCAAGTTCCAACTCTGTAGTAGAATAAGAATATCAAATTTTTGGTTCAAATTCTTAGCTAACACTATGGTCGTGTGTCACCCTGCAAAAGATACTAGCTTAGACTCTCATGGGTTATCCAATTAACCAGAATTGTAATGGGCTTAGCTACATGATTCACTAAGATTAGGGACATAGACACATAAGTCTCTTTTTTAGCTTGGGACCCTTGGTGTAGGCATGGATGTTTGTATCTTTAGGAACAAGGACAGTGACACTAATATGTCACCTAAATCCTTATCTGTGTTCCTTAGTTTCACAGTCCACCTCTGAAGCTCCACTTATTGTCCCTACTGGATGAAACAGAAGCTTAGGGACAAAGATGTTTAGTAACTCAGGCAATACCATACACCTAATAACTGATACGGCCGACCACACATCTAAGAACTTGTGTGGTTTCAAGTCTAAGGCAAGGCCACACATTACATCACTGGCATGGTTGGGTTTCAAGTCTATTTAGCACCAGAATTCAGATTTTAGAATGCCATATTACTCTGTGAGTAGTATGTGTCCTCACCGTCAGAGACTGTAACACTATTTAACACATCTTTCTGTTTACAGTGATCAAAGTTGAGCTGACCAGAGAAGACTACATATCACAATGCTTTTTATCTTATTAATAGGAAACCTGATAGCGATTAAGATCTCAGACACATTTAATTCTGTAAAACACAATAATCATATAGAATATAATCAAATCATAAAAATGTTCTGATGGCCATTTGGAATTAGATTGATGACCTTTTTCTCTTCGTCACCCCAAATCTAACTTGGATTTAGTTTCTGCTCACAAAAATTTGGCTGTGTTTCTACTGTAAATTAATGAAAAAGGAAGGTTTACAACAGAAGCAGTTATCTAAATGACTGCAGTTATCTTGGAGTAAAGTGTGTTCATTTTATTTTGCTTAATTTCACTTTCTTCAAAGGTGAAGGGAAGATAGGACCACTTGAGTAATTTACTGAATGTTTTACTTTACTTAGTAAGAGCTAAGTTGTAAAATAATTATTTCATGCAATTTTTAGACACATTTTAAAACACACACACACACACACATGCACACACACATTAATAGTTCCATTTGAATACATATTTTCCATTTGAAGAACCAGTTCCAAATTTGCAAAGCACTAAAAGTAGGTAAAGCATGATATTAAAAGGACAATACTAATATCTTTTATCAGTTGGCTCTCTTACATTGGGTGAGTAGGAACCAAAAGGTTAAATACACATCTATTGATGACAGTTAAACAAAGAGTGTTGAAATTCAGTCTTTAAGGCTTCTGTGGAGTAGAGCGCATGGGGACTAAATTGGATGCAAATATTTAAAAGGTATTTTGATAAGTTCTCCCAGGAAACATAATAAATATAAAGCAGAACTCATATAAACAATGATAAACTAATAATTTGTTAATCCTGATCACTTGTTTGCTTTTAGTAATTTTAAAAAGATTTATGAGCCTGCACCTTTGCACTTGGACGACAGTAGATTCATTACAACCATTAGTTTCCTGTGGCGTCGTTAGACCAGGTATGTTTTCATCAGGACTGCTGGAGAAATTATCAACCATAATATTAAGATTAGAATAAACAAGAGATCCTTTCCTTATACAATCAATTCAGATTTTCATTTCATTAAAGTGTACGGTGGCAATACCAGTAAATTGCTATTTAGACTATTACCAGTCTGTGTTAATAGTCTTGATTTATCAACATTTATTTTAACCTTTGCTATAAAGCCTTGCAAGTGAAGCTGATCATTATTAATTTTAAGATAAAAACAAAACTAATATTTCATGCCTGAGAGTTTTTTTTTTTTTTTGGTCATTGTCTGTTCTTTGCAAATGGTTGTTTAAAAAAAATCCTTTTATTATAAAGTTTAAAAAATCACATATTTAAAAAAAAACCCTTTTCTATGCTCAGAATATTTCTTATGTAGGTATGTGTCTAACTTGTAAGGGGCATGCTGCTAAAGTGTTTGGTTGTAAAGGGAAGTAGAGGTGTGGAGCGAGCCTGGATTTTGGCTGTAGATGAGGTAGATTTGTAAACTGCTCTTGTTAGCTCGCTTGTCTAGTCTTTGTTTTCCCCATCCTTGCAATGGGATAATGCTTGCCTGTTTGTAGGTGCTTCAAAGATGTGAAAGCTTGTTCTAGAGTGGACAACATAATTACAAGTGATTGAAGGAAATGTGTAAAAATTCGTTTCTGTACGGTTTGGGGGTTAAGCAGATATTTTCTTTCTTAAAGTATGAGCAGAGCTAGGCAAGACGGGCCCTGGGTTTTTGTAGGATTAATGAGGCATGCCCGTCCTGGAGCCTGTCTGCCCGAGTCAAAAAAGAACAACATTAAAAACCTTCAGTTTGATTTGCTTCACATTGCTCGATACTTACTTGATGACATAATTTTAATTGGGGGCCTCCATTTCAATTCATAGCGAGCTATGAAAGATTGGAGGTGAATTGTCACAAGTTGTATTCTTGAGTCCATTGTTAGTACAGACTCGACTATCTCAACTCACTATCAAATATTTTATGGAGAGATAAATGAATCCATAAGGGTGTGGGTGGCGGAGTTTTAATGTAGATACTGAATCCATCTGGTGAAATGTTTCGTCCAAACCTTCCTTGGAAGCCATTAAGCTCCATGGGGAGAGGGGCTTTCTAGCCAAAATGATTAATTAGTGTCCCGTGAAGCCTAAAGCTGTTTGCCTGTTTCTCTGGGCTCCCTCACAATTTCACTCATGTCTGCTGATTGGTCAGTGGTTCTCATGAGTCTTACATTCTGACACTTAAATAATCATTTTCAATAGGTATGTATAACAGGTTAAAAAAATTCCCAAATTTCCTCATAGGGAAGGCATTTTCTCCCATCTTCCTGTGCTCCTTTTAGGGGAGGGGCACAAAATGAGTTTTTAAATTGATCCTGCAGCCTGGTAAAGATGGAGTTTGTGTGCCAGAAAATCTAGGATAGCAGTAAAGACAAAAGATTATAGGAATTTCTAAACAGATTTTTCACCCCCTGCAGAACAATTTTACATATGATGTACGGTGAAAACAAAAAGAAATTACAAGGTGTGCTTTCGATAATTGAAAAGAATTATTGAGTTCCTTCCACGTATCAGACCTCATGCTCAACCCAGTCAAGGACATTTTATTGTTGCCTTCAAAAGTGGCAAAGATGAAAACGTATAGAAAGCACAATTGCATTTAGATTTTAAAACTCCACAAAGAAGAGATGAAGCGCTCAAAGCATTCAAAGGCAGACATGAGGTTCACATAGTGCTAGGCACATAGAGACCTTCGATACCACATAGATGTTCTTACTTGCAAATGTAAAAATGACTAACTATAAATGTAAAAATTATACGATTATAAGTGGTGTGTGTGTGCGCGTGCGTGTGTGTGTGTGTGTGTGCGCGCGTGCGTGTGTGTGTGTGTGTGTGCATGTGTGTGTGCATGTGTGTGCGTGTGTGTGTGTGTGTGTGTGCAGTGTGTGTGCGTGTGTGTGTGTGCATGTGTGTGTGTGTACGCGCGTGTGTGTGCAGTGTGTGTGCGTGCGTGTGTGCATGTGTGTGTGTGTGCAGTGTGTGTGTGTGCGTGTGTGTGTGTGTGCAGTGTGTGTGTGCATGTGTGTGTGTGCGTGCGTGTGTGTGTGTGTGTGTGTGTGTGTGTGTGTGTAAGAGTGGCATACTTTATGAAGAAAACAGTCCTGTGAGTTTGGATGTTTGACAATGGAAGCTGAGAGATGTTCCAGGCAAAGGCAATAGTATAAATCACTAAGAAAGGCAGGGATTTCGTGAGGGACAGTCTAATTATTTCTGAAGCAAATAGTTTGTAATGAGAGGGGTGAGGAGCGTGGTTAGAGGGAAGTTTAGGGCTATGGAAGCGTCAAAGTGCATGCTCCCTGGTGACCTCATAACAATGTCAAATCTGACAATATTTGTGAGCTTTTGTTTAAGGGGAAAAAGCAAGCTTTGATGAGTTGATGATTTGTCTATTAAAACATACTACTTTCCTTATTTTGTTTACCAAACATCCACTATACGCCATGACTGATGGAGCAAAAGGTGCTGGAGAAATTTGATGACAACCACCCTGGGAAAATGCCTTCTGTGCCTGGGCAGCTAGAGGATGGCTCAGGTCATGTCTACTTCAGGGTGAGATGCTCTATCTCTGTTGGCTCACTCCACCGTAGGATCCTCTCACCTTCCCTGTTGATGCTGGACTAACATTCCAACTGGAGCTACGACTCTTCCATGAACCATTTCTTCATAAAGTATGCTATGCTTCTACACACACACACACACACACACACACACACCACTTACAAGCATATAAATTTTCTCTGTGGTTTCTAAGTCAGAGGAAAGGAAACAGGCCACCCAGCACAATGGCACCAGTTAGTTCTTGCCTGTGGTTGCATGCCCACATCCTTTCCCCTTGGATTTGATGTCCCAGAGACCTACCTGCCATACTTTCTTTACATTGCTTATTTTTGGAAGGTAGAGGTGTCATTTTGTTCATAGTCTCCCACTTAATGCTTCCCAAATGGTAAGCATTTGATAAATCCCTTTCATTTTAACTGTTTCATTATGCAATACTGAGCAATCAAGGTAGGCACCAAAACAATGTCAGGTCCAATAAACTAGAAAAGGAAATTATCCTTTCTCAAATGTTTCAATAACAAATAAATGTAATATCAATTTCAGATTATTTAGAACAACATGCAAGAGTTTGAAAATATCTGACTCTCATTGTTTTTCCATATTTTAACAGATATATTTTAAAATATTCTCCAGGTACTACATTATTTTGTACCATTTTTATTCCTCCATTTTCTCCTTTGACCAAGCTTCGCATGTATGTATGTATTATGTATGCATGCATGTATGTGTGTGCAGGAATATACATGCTATGAAGCATATGTGAAGGTCAGAGGACAACCGTTTTCAAATCGGCTCTCTCTTTCCACTTCAATTCTGAGTCGGGGTCTCTCTTGTTGAGGCTGTGCTGGGCACTCCAGGCTAGTTGGAGTATTCTCATACCCTTAAGACCAATTCTCCCGACTCTGCCTCCCATCCTTCCCCCACCCTTTGAAAAATTATATGTATGTCTATATATTATTATATATTATTATATGTCTCTGTGGGTATATCAAGTGCATGCAGATACTGTCAGAGGCTACAAGCGTTGAACCCACTTGGGTCTAAAGTTCCAAATGTTTGTGATCTGCCCAACCTGAGTCTTGGGAAGCAGACTCTTCCTCTGTAAGAAAAGTGTTCACTCTCAGCTGCTGCTGAGCCTCTCCGCAGCAGCTCTGCTTTTTAACTTGCAGTAGGCATTCTGAAATTCGCATTCATTTTTTTCCCCCTATAGGATCAATGCTGGAACTCAGGTCATCTG
Source organism: Mus caroli (assembly GCF_978045245.1). Classification (NCBI taxonomy): domain Eukaryota; kingdom Metazoa; phylum Chordata; class Mammalia; order Rodentia; family Muridae; genus Mus; species Mus caroli. The sequence continues at coordinate 95,468,800 of NW_028227267.1, read as the reverse complement.
GCTTAAACAGCCAGGGCTTTTACCCACCGAGCCACCCCCCGCCCCCGCCCCCCAAGGCTCTCCATTTTTTGACATACCTGCTCTTAGAGTTTCATAGAGAAAAAAAAAAAGTCCAGGAAGTCTAGCACCTGATTTAAATGCTAAATCTAATTATAATGTTTCAGTTCTCATTTAAAAAGATTCTTTTGATGTATTTTTAACAATTGAATTAAAATAATCGAATTAAAGCAATATTTCCATGTGATACTGCTTGTCATTATTCTTTTGTAGATAGTGGAGGATTTCTCCTCAGCTTTCTTAAAAGCTTGGGTCTTATTAAATGCTACATTTTAAGTTGAGTGTGGTCTAGCAGGAGGAAACATTATTGACAAGTTTTGGGAAAAAGAAGAAACGGCATTGATATGTTGCATCTGTAAAAAAACCAAAACCAAAACCAAAACCAAAACCAAAACCAAAACCACCACTACCAACAACAAAAGAAGTAAAAAGATCTTGTCTGTATGTTAGCAGAAAAGCTGAAGAAATATCAGCAATTGACTGGAGTTCCTAATCTTTAGAGGGCATTTCTGAATTAGATAATAACTTACTATACTGAACAGCCTTGTCTTTAAAGGATGCTTTTAGAATGGGGATTTCTGCAGTGAGAAGAGGGAATATTTATAATACGGAGAGCAGAGTATTTGCATAGCAGCAAGGAACCTTCTAGACACCATTCAAAATAGCCAAAGGCATCTGTCCTTCAGAAGCCCAGTGGGACCATAACTTCTCTGGATATTATTATGTGGCGGTATGAATTCACCAGTGCTCTGTAAATAATAACATTTATGACGGGATTGAAGTTGAGATTCACCATGGCTGCTACCATTAATAGTACTTACGAGAGAACTGAAGTTGATAAGCACCAAAGAATCGAGACAGAAAACAAAACAACACTTTACAGACTGAACTTACAGCTCTCACAGACACAGAGAGAACTCTCACATTCTTAGGGCAGACTGGAGCGGATCTAGGAAGGACTGCCAGCTTGGAAAAATGTGGTCAAAAGCAAGCAAGGATAATTACAGAGGAGAATTCCCACTGACATCCTGAAATGTCTTTTGGAAATTCAGTGAACTTTCTAGTTCTGTCTCCCACTGCCTCCTTCCCATGTTCTGTTGCTTCGGCCAAACTGGACACGCTTAGGGCTTCACTGCTGGTGTGCAGACTGTGGCCTTCACACCCTTCTTTCTATTTAATACATAAGTGTTTTTGTGTCATCAGAAACTTGGTGGGTGGGTACTTAAAAGAAACTGTAGCTTTGTGTCTTTGCCATTTATATGCACGATAATTTGTCTGTGTTGACTAAATCTTCCTCTTGAAATTCAAGACTTAGTCGCTCCCTCATTATTATCATTGACGTTTCTCCAGCTTTCATTTGTTTCTTTACCACTGACTGTTTCCTCAATCTCATTATTATCAAACAGCCCTTCTGTGATAGACTGCTGTTCCCCATCTTCATATTGATTAATTTCATTTTCACATGCATCATTCTGATTTCCAACATCTTCAGAACAGTCTTCAGAAGACGAGTCATTTGCAGAGACAGATTTTCATTAGTGAAGTCAGCCTCAGAGTCAGAATGTGATGGTCTGTTCGCAGGAATATTGTTTGCTCCTCGGTGCCTTTCATTATCTCTTGGAAGGGATGTGCCTCATGTACTTGCTTGGTCATTATCCAAGTAATTAAAATCAAATGTACTTATTTTGTAGATTAAACAAGAACATTCTTTATTATGATTGTTTGCAATTGAAGCTTCAGGGACACTTTAGGCTAGATATTACATTAAATATTATTTTCCTTTTAAATTAAAACATTTAATCAGAATTTCTGAAAAGCAAGATATGTAAGCTAATGTCTCATATGTTAAAATCATGCAGCTGCAGTTTCAATGTAATATTCTCTTCTGAAGTTGATGTTCAATGAACAAAGAATTTAGGAGATTAGCAGTAGCGATTATGGCTTTAGTCACTGGCATGGTGACTGTTTCTGTGTACATTTCTCAAGAGGGTAGGGATTGTTTAATGTTGAGATCTTTTAGAATTTTTGATAAATGTGTCCCCCACCACATGGATAATTTTTTTTGTAAGCAAGAGTTTTTGGATGATAACTAATTAATGTTCTTATGTAAAAAGATTCACTCTGGTTGTTAACTGATTATAGCAAGGGAATAAGGATAGGACTTATTTTGTGCATCTCAGATCTATGAAGTCTATCATGTGTGTCTATCTTCTAGCATTATAGACCAGAAAAACTGGTCACGGGCTAACCTTGGGCTCTTCTGAATTTGTATTTTATATAAGCAGAGTTTAGTGGCTTTCAGTGGAGAGTTAGAAGAGAAGATGGAATTTGCATATGCAGATCTTGTTGGACTGTTCTTTGCTACAGCAGCATGGTATTGACAGACACCTTGGGCTGAGTTGGTATGGAGTCTAGCTTTGTGAAATGAGTCAGGAAAACAGACACCAGGGAGGGAATTAGAAACGTGTGAGCTTTCATTGGGGTTATTACAGGAATAAAGAACCACAGACATGTATGTATCCACCCGTTGGACATGGCAAAGGTTATGCCAGGAGCCCTCCAAGTACTGCAGTTGCACAGTGGGATAGCAGAGGTTTATCAGAGGAGCTGTCAGAAGGTACAACAGTCTTCACTGCTTGGCCGTTTTGTTTTCCCTCCTTTCAGCTACCCGGTGTTCAGAATTATCAAGTAGAGAATTTGAGAAATAATTCATGAGTTCCAAATTGTCCATCATTCTGAATAGCACGATGAACTTTCCCATCATCCCATTCATCCCATTCCACCTAAGCCATCATCCCTTTCTCCAGTGTATCCACGATGCATGTTATCTGCTTGCTAGCTATTAAGCAGAGAAATACACAGCAAACATAAATTTTAGTATTACCTACGGTTTCAAGCATCCCTTTGTGTACCATGCTTAGGGAAAAGGGATGGGACCGCTGCACTACCTTGTAAGGTTACAGCTTTGAGCCTAGTAAGGAGACAGGAAGACCATCATGATTTAGCCTACAGAACACTCAAACATCAGATGCTCCTAGAAGTAGATACTATGAAGATAGAGATTCCAACTACTTGTTTGAAAAGTATTGGTAGGAGGAGACACTGAGGTTAAATGTAAAGTTAGCTAACATCAGTGAGTCAAACCATACAGCATACTTGTGGCTATTGCAACAAACATACTAGAGCTGGAGTGGCTTAAGTGACGTACCTTCATTTTCCATGTTTCTCGAAGCTGGAATGGAAAGAGAGTTCAAACACAAGTGAGGTTCTTCTTCTGTGCCTTCTCATGGAAGTAGAGGTGAGAGGGGGAGGGAGAGGAGGAAGAGGGAGAGGGAGAGGGAGAGGGAGAGGGGAGAGGGGAGAGAGGAGAGGGGAGAGGGGAGAGGGGAGAGGGGAGAGGGGAGAGGGGAGAGGGGAGAGGGGAGAGGGGAGAGGGAGAGAGAGAGAGAGCAAAAATCCCACCATACAAGCTCTGGCTTAATGGCCTAGTTAACTCGCAAAGATCCCACTGCCAAATCCCATCACATTGAGGATTAGGGTGCAGCATATGAATTGTGGAAGTCTGTAAAACCAGGAAACACTGTCCACTAACTGGTGGTTTTCAAAAGAGTCCGCTGATGAAGAAGATTTCCTGTAGCGAACAAGTAGTCATGTGTTGCCTGTTTTCCATCCTGGGGCTGGTCACATCTTGACTTAGCTGATCTGTCATAGAAAGGTTGTCCTTTATTCTGCAGGTGGCTCACAGCATAGACTTTGCTGGGAGTAACTTAGCTAATCAGGAATTTATGCCCCCTTGAGGCCAATGGGCATTTGGGAGACTTATGTCTCTCTCTTGATTTACTTTTTGAATTTGTGCCCACTTAAGAGACATTTTAGGATTTTTTAAAAAAATATTTTTCAGCCGGACATGGTGGTGCACGCCTTTAATCCTAGCACTTGGGAGGCAGAGGCAGGTGAATTTCTGAGTTCGAGGTCAGCCTGGTCTACAGAGTGAGTTCCAGGACAGCCAGGACTATACAGAGAAACCCTGCCTCGAAAAACAAAAAACAAAACAAAACAAAACAAAACAAAAAAACCAAAATAAATTTTTTCAGCAAATGACTTATTTTGATCAATTTCCTTTCATCTTCTTTTACTATATGTATCCCCCTCTCTGTGTAGCATAATGCATATTTTAAAATAAATTATTAGTTCAAAACAGTGAGTTTTTCTGATTGAAGTATAAGCTTGGAGATTGTATTTAGATTTTAAATTATAATTCTACTGCGTAATTCTTGAGTATACCACAGCTCTCAGTTTATTTAGCCATTGCTATAATGAACACAATCACAAAGATGTTTCAGGGACTTCTCTTTTCCTTCACCAAGCCTGATGATTTTATCAAGGGGTGAGTTACAAGGGGGATGGATGGCCTCAGTGCAATGCCATCTGTAACGTTGCAACACAAAAGATATTACCAGAGAAAGACTACTGATGTATTCCAAAGATAAAGTACAGAAATATCCCAAAGAACTTCTTTTCTTCTACATCCACTTAACTCAAAGAGAAGCCGCTGATTCATTTCAGTTTATAATGGTGGAGAAGGGGAAAGGCAAATGAAAGAAATGTTGCAACAGTGAATGCAAGAAATGTTGCAACAGTGAAAAGCAGTCAGGGGTGCAGATATGTTTTCCCCTTGTCTCAGGCATTTTTCTTTAATAAAATAATTTCTGGTATCATAAAGTCTGTTTTTTAAAAAGCCATTCAGCATGGATAGTAAAATAGTAGTTAATAACCTATCCCTCCTCACCATCTATTTAAAGCTGTGTTCTTTGTTGAAATAAAACAGAATGAAATTAGTGGCCTTCATACTGACTTCCTAACCAGCTTTTGGCAAGCGACCTAGCTATCAGTCTGTCAATAGCTGGTGTGGTTTCAGATTTCATTTTGAAAAAAAAAAGAAAAAGAAAAAGTAAAAGAAAAAGAAAAAGAAAAGAAAACTCATGTTTTCCCTACATGAACATCATATTCAATTGTTTCTTTTCAAAAGCTAATTACATGTACACATGTTACATTCAAATAAAGATGTGTGTTTTGTTGGTAAGCTTTGTGCAGAAGTGAAGCTCGATTGGAAATGTTTTATTCCAGGCATATGGAGAAAGCTGCAAATAGCGAAGCAAAATATTTATAATCCTCCCCTGTTTGGTTTCGATTTGTCAGTCTTTCCCTTTCTTTACACAAAACAACATCTTGCACACAAACTGTTTTAAAGTTGGAATAAGTAGTATTCCAAATGCAGTCAGAGAAGGGAAAAGTGCAGTCAAGTACAGGAAGGAAAAAAAATGGAAGCAAAGGAAGAAATAGCTTTCGTTCCGACAAGATTGGGAAGGGCTCCAGTTTTTAAGAGATGGAGAGTTGGTAGTTTCCCTACAGTAGAGAAGTCTCATACACGCCACTGGATATGCAAGCCTTAACTTTTATTCTAAATTTAATTTGTTCAGTATTTAAATAGCCTTGCTTTTCTTTCGCAATATTTTTACGATTTCTTGTTTGCTTGCTTGTTTGTTTATTTTAGAAATACCATCTCTATGTCTGTTCCTTGTATTATGTGTTCATTTTCCTTCCTGATTCTTGGAATAGAACATTTATATTTTTATCATTTTGAAAGTGTTCCTAACTCGTTTTGAAGTGGCATCCTTTGTCAGTCTGTCGGAGAGTCAGAACTGTTTGATTTCAGCTGCACCACAAATAACGCCTGCGTGTCATGTGAGCACTGGAGAACGTTCCCCGGAGTGTACGCATTTGTTCCTAGTCAGCTTTCCTGAGATCACAGATATTTTATTATTTTTGTTAATCCTTTGTGACTTTGCATTGAATCCCCACTCTGTTTGGTTTCTCTGGGGTCCTAAGTGATTTCTTACTCTGCCCTTGAGATTTCTCTTCTCCTAAGGTAGTTTCCTTGTGTTTGATCCAGAATGGAGATCAGTTGCATTCAGGGATAGAATTTCATCTTTATGAACATTTTATCTCCAGCATCACTGTAATATTTTTTATGAGTTTATAGAGAACCTGGAGAGATTCTTCAGTGCTGGGCGCTTCACGGGGGAGGAAATGCTTCATCTAACGAACAGGGCATGATAGAAGAACAGCTCAACACGTAGTTTTGAAAGCCAAGGATGTTAGACTGGGGGAGAAGGCACAGCAATTAACGTGCTTCCAGCACAAGAAGGCACAGATACCCAGAAACAACATAAATGCTGAAGGATGAGGTGGCTTGCCTGTAATTTCAACCTCCAAGGCAAGGACAAGAGATCCCAGAACATGTTGCCTATTGAGACTAGTTCTGGCTTTGATTGGCGGATCCTGCCTCAATGAATAAAGAATAATCAAAGAAGATTCCTGACAACACCCTAGGCCTACATACACGTGGGCACTTATACATATATGTATCTGTATACACATATGAACACTCATATACACATATGCATACCAACACAGACTCATTGAAACAAAAACATGACAAACCAAGGTAGCAATCTTTAAGGGAGTTTCTTCTGCATTGTGGCCAAGCTGATATGAAAGCTCTTTTGAGAGGAAAGATTGCACATTGATCTTTTCTTTTTATTTTTATAGTTTTTATTAGGTATTTTCCTCATTTACATTTCCAATGCTATCCAAAAAGTCCCCAATACACACCCCCACTCCCCTACCCACCCACTCCCACTTTTTTGCCCTGGCATGCCCATGTATTGGGGCATATAAAGTTTGCAAGTCCAATGGGCCTCTCTTTCCAGTGATGGCCGACTAGGCCATCTTTTGATACATATGCAGCTAGAGTCAAGAGCTCCGGGGTACTGGTTAGTTCATAATGTTGTCCACCTATAGGGTTGCAGATCCCTTTAGCTCCTTGGATCTTTTCTTCTTGATCTCTTGATGCTAAAAACAATTTTTACCTTTTGACGAAATCATCATGATATGGTCACCTTAGACTATGAGGTTTTATCCCCAGGCCCATAGTTAAAATTAGTTTTCCCTTTTCTTGAGTCAAAAACAGATTCTTCAGGCTGTTAGGACTGTTTGGAAATACTTTCTCCAAAGCAACCAACACAGAAAGCCACACGAGCAAAGGCTTGTCGAGAGGCAGGACAATGTAAGGAACATTTGGAGTTCAGCATCCTGCTCTCAGCTTCTGCTCCAGCTTGGCACATCTGCCTTCTAGGAGGCCAGGGCATTTTTCCCCCTCTCTAAACTAATAACCTAGAATTAAATTATTCTAAAGTTAATTTTTACATTTGATTTCACATGTAGGAGTGTTTTGCCTTGTATGTATGTGTACCACATTGGTACCCTCAGAGGTCAGAAAGTCCAGACCCCCTGAAACTGGAGTTCTGAAAAATTGTGAATCACTGTGTGTGTGTGTGTGTGTGTGTGTGTGTGTGTGTGTGTGTGTGTGTGCCAGAACACATACTGGGTCCTCTGCAAGAACTGGCTCTCCAATTCCTAGAATTAAATTCTTCAAAGGGAATCTTGGGTCTTATTTATTTATTTATTTATTTATTGTCCTTGGAAGGCAAAGTTGGGTGGTTAGTAAATTCTTTCTTTAAATTATCGCTCTCTTCTTTCTTTAAATTCTCTCCCTCTTCCCAAATCTTGAAGTAATACAGATTGCAATACAAAGCTACCACCTTTTCTGAGAGTGGTGGATCTCAGAAAACATGCTATTAGACAGCAGTTAGACAGTTAGACAGCAGACAGCAACTGGCCACTGAGAAGTTGCCACCCCTGATAAGGATAAAATGCTTTCCAAGAAAGACAGACTGAGGTTTTTATAAAGGATTGTGATTCTTTTTCTTCACGGAGAGTGTTTGTTGTATTTCACTTACTTTGCTCCTTTGAAAGTAAATCTTCCAGATCAATCCACAGCATATTTAATTGTACGGGCAGTTTCCGATTCGTAAGGCCATAGGAAATAATGAGCAGATGACAGGGTCTAGTGGCAGCCTCTACTCAGAAATTTGGGACACATTATCTGCATAAAAATGCTCTCCCGTATTTCTTAGGAGTCATGAAGACGAATAAAGAAATGCTCTTGATTAAATGAGGAAGGAAATAATAGCGCCCCTGAAGGACCTGAGCTGGACCTTCCTGGCCTGAAGGCTCTGACAGGACAGCTAAATGGCAGGCAGGAGCTGCACCTCCGCTGTCACACTTCCAGCAATTGTCACTGTCAAAATGTAGCACATTCATTATTCAGGTACAAAACTATAATTAAGAACATTGGCCAAGAAAGCGGGAGGGGAATCGGACGGTTCAGGGAGTTGGAAGTGGGATAAAGAGCAGTTCTCTCTAGGTCACTAGTTCAAACTTCGCCAATATTGGTAATGACTGACAGTCATTAATATATGATGGCTGTTTGATGGCCTATATGAGTAGGTGCCCATATCAGAAAAGTCACCATTGTAATTGGCATTAATTGGCACTTCTGTTGGCAGCGTCAGCCGAGAGGCTGAAGATTGAATGGGCTATAGCAAGTGAATTATCCTCTCATCCTGAGAAGTGGGCCTCCCAGGGCAGAGATGAAGCATCCCGCGCAGTGCCTGGCGGGAAGGCGACTGTTGCCCTGGCTCCTGGTGCTGTGTGTGACCAGAGGGCATCAGTGAGGAGTATAGCTTGCCATTTGCTAGAATGAATCTGCTTGTGCCCAGCCTCACGGGAACGAAAGGTCACGGAAGCAAAAAGACCTGGGGCTGAGAGAGAATGTGGGGTACCTAAGGACACTGTCTTCTAGCGCCTTTCTGTGACTGGCACAGGCTGGCAGGCCAAGCTGCTTCCGCTGACCTGCAGAAAAGGCCGGCCTTACCCCGAATCAACCCCCAGCATGCCAGCCCTCTCTTCGGAAACGAAAAAAGCCAAGGGCTCGCCTGACGACCTGCCGTAAAACAACGTTGAACTTGCCACCATGTTGACTTTTCCCAGTTGAAAATTAAAGATCCACTGTAATCATTTTCTGCTCTCCATTGATTTAAGGACCCAGCTGAATAATAATTTAGATTCAACTTCTCATCTTTGCATAGGCTCATGATTTGTAAGCTGTTTCTGGCAACCAGCTCTGTAAAAACCAATGACTTTTCTTTTTATTCATCTCAGTTTTTGGCTCAACTCCCTCATAATTAGCTTTAAGGTCAAAGTAACAAGTATTTAAGACTAAATTCCTGTGGATCCAAGTCCTAAAGGACATTTCGCAGCAGCAATGACAGTCACCAGCTTTCTCCGTGTGGCTTAAATTTATGCTGAAATGAGTTAATTGGATGATTTGTTTTGGGGAAAAAAAACCATGAAAACCAAAACAGAACATCATGAAGACATTTATACATTTGTGCATTAAATACTTCTTACTTTCAAGTCTCAGAAAATTATATTGTTAAAACAAAAATGATCAGGAAGAGAAAGGGAGGGTGCTGAGAAAATGACAATAATTGTCACCATTTTCTTTGAAATGTCATTTTAGTAACAAGTGCTACAACAGTGAATTGAATTATCTGTTCAATGAGAGCATTTTTCTGTAACCAGAGAAAGTCACGTCTAAAAACACTCATATTTTTATTCCAGATAAGTGTCATAGGTTAGACTTGTGAAGTAAAACATTCATCTCATTTATTGGATTTTTTTTCTTTAATCTTATTAGTTCAAAAATTTAATAATTTTTTTTCTGGAATTTTAGCATTTTGAGGTAAATGTAGAAGTTTTACTATAGGTGGCGCTCTTGCATACATCTTGCTGCTAGGAGCCTTGCTCTATATAGAATGAGTTTGGCAGGCAAGTTTAATGGAAGCTCCTTAATAGTATACATTATATATCATAAATTCTACTTAATGATTCTGCCCAGATAAAGAGCCATGAGCCCATTCCTCAATGATTGATATGCTTGTTTCATCCAAATTACCACCATTTGGTAGATTATGACTTTTATTAGCAATCCAAGAATTTTAGCAAGTAGATCATGGCTCACACACATTAAAGGGGTGAAGAAAAGTGTGCAAGAAAACGGGAGATCTTTCTGCTTTCTCCCAACTGAGGAGAGGGCACCACTGATATTTCTCATTACAAAGAAATGAATATATGGCTGCGTCATAAATGGAGGTGGGCATCTGAGCTACCAAAAGGCTAAGTCCCTTTCCTGTAAATGGATGAATACAAGAATAGGACATGGGCCCAAAGTTAGGAGATGTTTATAATAAAGATGTTATTCATGTTGATAAAATTGTGTGTGTGTGTGTAATTGTAGCAGGGGGTTGTTACATATTTTGCATATTAGTATTTACTTTAGGCAGAGGGAGGACAGACACCATGGACATTTAAATTTTAAAGAGATTACATAAAGGGGGTAAAAATGTATGGTTCTGTGTGTACCCGAGGGAGATGAGTGGCCAGAGGAAAATGGGAGGTGGTGGAGAGGGGAGGAGAGAGGACAGAGGCTCAAGACAGGCATGCAGAGTCATTCTTCCTTTTGAACTAACAGTTTCTATTTCCACGGGATCAAAGTTTGTGTGAGGAGCAGATCAAGTTCACCCATCATGGTCTCAACATCTTCTAGGGACAAAGTTAGGAGTTCACATGGAACTGCAAGCCAGGAAGGAATACTCAATAATCAATGAGGAATACCTAAGATTGATGCTGGGGCAGTTCTTGTTTTCAATTCGGGGACTAGATCAAATCTCTTCCTTTTCCCTTTTCTTCCTATTGATAAGAACAAATGCAATACCCTTTTACCTTCTGAAGAGCAGGCCATTCATTATCCGAGTTGCCTTACATCATTTGTCTTTCAAATACAGCACTGTTAAGTGGGCCGATTGCTAAGACATCCAGTAAGATGTTTGCTGATGAATGAACTTTTCCTACTAGGAAAATTGTCCATTAGCAAAATCTTTATTGGTTGTCTATGTGCCAGGCACTGTTTTACACACTTTTCTACATATGAATATTTTCAATCTTCTCCAACCCTTATAATGTAGTTATTATTGACCCTATTTTATAGAGGAGAAAGCAGAGACAGGAAACTCTAAAAATGAAGATCAGGTCCTAGAGCTGGTGAAGAAGAATTCCAGAACTTGTTGTTTGCCATACCTGAAGCAACCAGGCTTCCTAGCATAACTGAGGCTTCCATTGGTATAAGGAGAAGGGAGTTAAATTCAGTAATGGAAGGGTGAACCAAACAAGTTGTCTGTCCGTTGTAAATGTATTGTACTCTTAGAGGCAGGAAGATATTAATTGACATCCAGGACGTTCTGGGGATAAAACTGCCCTACTCCGAATTAATAGTGTGTGCTTGACTCTCAGCTCTTGCTGTGGCTGGCAGTGAGATGTACTTCAAAAGGGTCTGTGTACTGGGTGTTTGGTTGCTGGTTTGGCTAGCTGACAGGAACAGAAACTTTAAGAGATGAAGTCTAGTGGGAGGCTGGAGGCTGTGCGTGCTGAAGGAAGCTCTGTAGAAGTCTTGATGAGACAAAAATTGTGCTCAAAGCAGAGGCCAATGCCTGAGTCTCTCCCCCTGCCTTCCTCTTTCAGAATTTGGTCTTACGTACTCTTGCTATGATACCCTGATTCCTCGACCAGAGGTTGAATCGATGAGGTTGCTCATCTTGAACTATCAGTATCCTAAACTGGGGGCCAACAAGTCTGTTTTATAAAGCGAACCTGTCTCAAGTGTTTCATGCTTATTTGGCATGACACAGGGTCTCACTATGTAGCACTGGCTGTCCTGGGACTTTCTATGTTAACCAGGATGGACGTGATCTCACAGAAATGTTCCTGCCTTGGCCTCCTGAGTGCTGGGATTAGAGATGTACACTATGAAGCCTGGCTGTGCCTCAACTATTTTGTAGCAACAGCAGCAACCATCACCACCACCACCACCACCATCACAACAAGGCCCTAATGGAAATCCTTAAGAATACTTAAAATGTTAGAGCCCAGATAGTCAAGATTATAAGATTGGAATATACTGTGGGGATACTGTTTCTCCATGGGTCTCTACACTTTTCTCCCTCTTTAGGAAGACGCTGACAGTTTTTGTTCTGAACTATCTTTTTTTTAGGGATATGGCTGTAAAGAACTGCATCAGAAATAGACTCAGCATATTCCTCTGGAGAAAAGGGCAGAATGTTTACCATGCATTAGAATAAATGATTCAGGATGCAGGAGCTCAGCATCTCTCTCTCTCTCTCTCTCTCTCTCTCTCTCTCTCTCTCTCTCTCTCTCTCTCTCTAATGTAACATTCTATGTATGCAGAGCTTCCCACCTGCCTACTCTTGATGGTGATGGGGGAAAACCCAGAGCTTTGTAAATGCAAGGTTCTGCTACAGAGATACATAGTTCCACCCTAGCACCAAGATGGTCCCCTTTGGGTCATCTTGTGGGAGAGAGGACTTGAGGAATGGAGAAAAATAATGATACTCTGACATTATCACTGACAGTAATAAAATTCTTTGACTCTGACCTAAAAATTGTCTATGTCTCCTTTCCCTTTCCTCTTCTCCTCTCCCCAGCTCTAGTATGTATCTCATATATGCACATGGCATGACATGTATGTGAAGGTCAGAAGGAGAATTTTGGAAGAGTTGGTTCTTTCCTTTCACCATGTAGGTTTCTGGGATTGAAATCAGGGTATGATGCTCGGTATCGTTGTGCTGAACTATCTTGTTTAGTATTTTATCTTCTGCCAGAATTCAGGAAATGTGACAGCGTATACCAATCAGTTAGCTAGTAGGTAGGCTAAGATCTCACATGTGTTGTGATCTTTGATAAATATTATTACCGAGAACTCTGTGGGTTATGTTTGAGGTGATAATCTCATTTCACTGCTATGTATGTCTGGGGCTTTAGTTAGAATTTCTCTGTATTAATAATGATTATGTGGATTATCTCCGAAAGTTTTCCATTGTAAATTTAATTATTAGTAACTTACAATTTTCTTGCTTGCCCACATACTCTTCAACACTGCACTTTAAAAATCACACTTTAATATGTGTATCAGAAGGAGAAAAAATGCATAGAGGTAAGTCCAAGAGAACTGAGAAAACCACCTGGAATATTATATAGGCTGTAATTTGGAAGTCATTGTTTTAAGCCATTACATCTTTGCAAGATGATCAAACTATAGACCCACCCCCTGAAGAGCCCATAATATTTTATTCATCAGAGACTTTCCACTTAGTTTAGTAGCAAAGTGGTTTAACAGAGTTCTTGATTAGTATGAGGACACCTAACTTCTAGTCTTTTCTTGGTCAAGGGTGCTGTGTCAGCAAAGTGTCTCATTGTCTCTCTTTTTAAAAAAATGGGGATAATAAACCTTGCCACCTGCCTGCCTCACAGCGATATTAAGAATACTAATGAGAGTCTCTTGAGAGACTCAGAATTCCGCAGAAGGAATACGCTATATAAACACAGAGCGCCACACACATTTCAGAACAGAGGGAGCTCAGAGGCAGTCAGGTTAGCCCCTTCATTTACAGGTGAAGAAACCGGGTACAAAAAGGCTGGTGGCTCGTCCAAGGTCACACACTTTGCCACTGAGCAAGAAGGTACAAGTAGCTCAGCCTCCTGGCTTCCCGTTTTCAAAAATTCTTACTAAGTATTAGACAATTAGCAATTACATATTTAAAAAATAAAAGAAAGGATTTTGAATATTTTCACTGTAAAGGACGGCTAATGTTCGTAAGTGTAACCTGATATAAATATTGTACATTTGCACAGGTACTGAAACATGAAAAACACAGACTCTTTACAGTTTTACATACCAGTTAAAAGTACATTTAATACAAATTGAACAGTCTGAACTATGTTTCCATGTATCATTGTGATAATCTTTTCTTGATGTTTAGGCAGAAGGCAGATTGTTCTCGGGGGTCAAGCCAATTTATTAATTACAGTTCATCAAAGATTTCTCCGCACCAAACGAGTATTTGCCTTTTGGCAGTAGAATTGACCCTACCTGGGTGAACAGTATTCTTAATGATACTCATGGAACAGTTGTGTGCAGAGGGCTGCTTCACCTGGCAGGTGACTGGAGCAGGCATGGAGCGGAAGCACACCCCTGAGTAGTCACTGCGTTATCCAGCAAGTTCTCTTCAGTGGTTTGTTTACTCACTGTCCTTGGACTTCAACTGCACCGAGTGTTTACTAGTGTCTACTTGCCAACCAGCCTCAGCACCTCTCTGGGCTCTGGAGTGCCAATGGAAGCTGAGAGCTGTCAGACAGCCAAGACTCACTAGCGCGCTTTACTCATATCCAGGTATAAACACGGGGGCCAGAACCTCCATCACTTGTCGACTTGATGCTCCTAATTAGGTACTAATTAAATATTGTGGCTGGGAACGTCCTCTTTCTGTGGTACAGAAGAAGAGCTTTGCAGCACATGCTGTAGGACCCAAACCAGACTGTTCTGCAGATGTTTTAAATCAAGAGATCTTTACCCACCACTAGCATCGGCAGGTGACACTAGGTTTGTCAAGAGACCTTTGGAAATATGTCATTGTTTTGAAGTTTGTCCATTGGGGTACCAGAATTTGGATCTGTACTTGCCACCTAATTCGAGAAATTTTACTTTTAAAAGACCATGGGGTTTGCTAATTTGATGACACCTATTGAGGCTCTATTTTGAATGACAACACATTTTTGCCAAACACACAATATCCATTAAAAGAAACACTGATATAGTTTCAAGTCTTTGGCCTTAACCAACAGATGACAACTTTCAATTCTTTATGGGTTATGTCCAGGGTATGACTTTCAGTTCTGGTCCATCCTGGAGTTTCTCAAGAGTCACATTAGCTGTCTTAGCAACCCAGTTCCATTCTCACCAAATACTGAGTGCTCTGTTGAGTGCATCTTTTCTCTTCCTTGTCTTCCCCCTTTCTGACTAACCCTGAACCATAGCATGAAAGGCTATGCCTTCCCGGATGTATGTGACCCTTGTGTTAAACATGTGTTAGCAAGTGGGACCCTACATCATCCCCTATCTTCCTGTAACTCTTCCACACAGCACCGAGACGTTATTACAAGACACCATTAAATCTCACCTGGTGCTGTATCTCAGAGCCACTGTGTTTCCTCATTTCAGTGTTGATATCACATACATATTTATTTACTTTTTTTATTTAATAGGGTATTCATGATGTTTCTCTAGCCTCTGTGGTCCTCTTGTCTTAATTTAGACCAAATTACTCATAATGATATTAAGGACTCACTTTTCCCTACTTACAATGTAATAAGATACTCTTTAAAGTGATTTACAGATATTAATTCATTTAAGCCTCAAAATAATAAAGAATAGATATTTATTTATTTAAATTATTGGCCTGTTGTCTTTCTGCTAGAAAGGCAGGTACAGCGTACACAGAGGAATTCTTTTTAGGGTTAAGCTGTGTAATTCTGTTGCACACCTTTTATTAGATAGGGTCCAGAGAGTTTGGTGTTGAACCTGTGTATCAGCTAGTGAGTAGGACCACAGAGACACTCTATGTATGTTCATCTCAGGTTAATGGATGGACATTCCTTGCTAGTGTTTCTGCAGGAAATAGCATCGTTAAATGTATCAGCAACAAGCGTGAGGTTCACTGCTAGGATTCAACAGGGTTACCCTAGTGGCTTGAATTTATACAGGTTTACATAGTTACCTGGTAGTTAAAGAAAACCTCCTTACCTACATTATCTGTGTATTGGATTAAGAATCACGGGAAGATCAAGGCATACATACATGCCTCTGTGGTTGTCTATGGAGCAGTTTCCAGATGACTAACTGAGGAAGGAAAGACTTGCCCTCAATGTGGTGACACCATTAATATCCTAGGATCCAGGACCAAATAAACAATGATTAAAGGAGAAAGCCAACAGAGAGAACCCATTCCTTTCCCTGACTGCTGGCTCACCATGCTGTGAGCCAAAGGGCTTTAGCCTGCTTTCACAAGGGGCTGAATCTTCTGAAACCGTGAGCCAAAACGAACCTTTTCTCTCTTAAAGATGGTTATGTCTGGTGTTCAGATGCAGCAACAAAAAACAACTATCACAATTAGCATGCTGTTTTGAGAACCGAAGGAAGCAAGCTGTTCTGGTTCATTTTGCTTTTAAATATCAGGTATATAGTCGGTGTGGTACCAACAGCCACAACCATACTGAGTTCTAGTTTAAAACATTAAACAATGCTTAAATTACTTTGGAATCAGGGTCTCACCCTGTATCCCTGGCTGGTTTTGGATTTCATCCTCCTGCCTCAGCATTCCTAGTGATAGGATTATAGGGGTGTGTGTGTGTGTGTGTGTGTGATTATACTCAGCTAGTAACACACATATCAAAAGCCCTCCCTTCTGTGGTTTGACTTTAAATATAATATATATAATCTATTATATATAAATTATTTTAAAATAACACAGAAGCTAAATTTTACATGGCAAATATATTTATTATATTTATTCATTTTATATTCCCATTAAAACATGTTTTAAAGACATCATTCATGTAAAACTATTACATTTCAGCTAATCATAGTTCTATTCTTCTAGATTTGAGATTGTAAATTTGTACTATTTGATTTATTTGAATTTTGTTATGAGGATTGAAGGTAGTAGGATCTTATCTTATTTTTTAAAAATAATGACAATTTTGATGCTTTTTACCGAGTAGTTCAAATTTGATTTGAAATGTAGCCTAACCATGAGACATGCCAGTTTGGTACTTCCTGGAGTGTGTATTCTGGTTCATTAATCTCATGACATTTTCTGGTGTTTGCACCCCATTGTTTTGAGTATAAAAATTACATAACACAGGGATATCTTAGAATGTATTTCTGCCTTCCCTTATACAGAATAGTCTTGAAGACCCTTAATATTCTTACATACTATTATTTATATAACATCTAATAGAGCATTTAAAATGTTCTGGTGTTTTAAATTGGATTGTATGATATGCTGTACTGATATAGAGAGAAGTTTCTATGTCAAGTTTTCTTTTAATAGGGTTACATATTCATTCACCTATATACTTTCAGGAAAAATATTTAAATAGTTGTTATATGTAACATTAATTGTTCAAATTACTGCTGCAGTTTACTCTCATTTATTAAAATACTTTTACATAGTTTTCAATTAGAGGGAGATGATTATAACATTGTATAAGATAACTTCATTAGAATGTTTTAATTGTTCATTAATGAAGGATTAAGTAAAGTTAGTGAATGTGGATTGATAACTGCACTATAGTACTGAAAACTACATTTCTTCTTATTTACTGAGGGAATAACAGAGGACCAAAGCATGTTTTTTTTTGTTGTTGTTGTTGTTGTTGTTGTTTTTTTTTAAAGAGATAAAACTTTTAAGGAATTCCAATATTGATGATATAATTACTACAAAGACATATATATGGAATTTATATGGATATGCATATATATTTAAGGAGAGATTTAATCTAGATTTGACATGAGAGAAAATGTATTATTTGATTTTCTGAGTTTGTCCTTTTTTTCAATAAATATTATGATATTCAGTTCTACCCATTTTACCTGATATATTTTAAATAAATAAATAAAACATTTATTTATTCATTTTAATATATGCATATATGTATTTGTTTATGTATATGCTAACTATACGTGGGTGCTGACTGAGGTCAGAAGACAGCATGAGATTCCCTGGAGCTGCCTGACATGGGTGTAGAGACCTGACACAGGTGTTGACCTCAGGCTGACTGTGCCTTTAACCATTGAGCCTTTTCTTCAGCCCTTAAATAACATATTTTAAGAACTGAAACATAGACATTGTAATGGTGTGTTAATTGTCTTTCAGACTGTATTTTTACAACTCAGGTGCAGTAAACTTGACAACCGAAATAAGGAATTAAGTTGAGCTAAGCCTCAAAACTAGCTCTCACCTAATATGACATCTTCACTCTAGATAGTGTTGGAATTGAATAGAAGAATTAGTTATGAAACTGTTACATTTCTTCATTGACATTATAACCAATGTTATTTTTATTAACACCAGAATATTATGTCCTTATCCTACACCAAGTTTTATGTTTTACATAATTACTACCTATGAATGATACACTGCTCTTATTCCACAATAAAGACTTTAATGTGGAGGACACAGAGACAAAGGAATATGACAGTGGCCATAACACGTTAAGAAGAAGCCAGATATGGCCAAAGTTGATCTGCCTTCCAAATTCAAGCTTCACAGTCCCACAACCCTGGCTCAAATTCCAATTATTCGCCACTCTATTCTTGTTTTTTCTTCTCTCTTCTACTTATATTACACTGGTTTCTTTTCTAGTGACTGGAAATCCAAAGATGTTAGAAGCAAAATTTGCCAATCTATTCAGGAAAAAAAATGGTATTCAGTAGTTTTGAACATTTGATTTATCAAGATTTAAAATTCTCTGCGTTAGAGGTCACTCAGTTACTTCACAGGATAGAGTGTGTGGTCTGGGTCCAGACAGTTGGACAATTTATCTAAAATCATATCTGTTGCTTCACTGAAGCATATTTATCAAGCAGTTACTTAAAAAGTTTTCTAACTGCTTTATAAATATTAATATAACCTCAACAATAATTATGCAATATAGGTCCAGCCAGTACTAGCTCTGTTTAACGGATGAGGAAAATGAGGAATAATCAAGTGGAACTCGAAAGCCTCATAGCTGCCGAATGATAGTTCTCAAACTGGAGTCTGGTTAAGACTTTGTCCTTGGCGAAGCTGCACAGTGCCTGGAACAGAAAGCCAGGGTTGCTGGTTTATGTCTAGATTAGTTCTAGCACGTGGGAAAATAAGTTCACATTGTGAAAAAGGAAGAAGGCACACTGTATTTGATACTGAGAAATAATTTTATATGTTTTGGAAAAACAGGGAGTATTTCTCACTGAGAAGCAACAGCTCTAAACAATGGTTCTCTCCAGCTGTTTACTGTGGGACTGTCTTATTGACGATGGCCTTTGAGCCCAATACCTGCTGATCTTCCAGAATGCTAATAGACATCCCATGGCTGACACTTGCTAGACGGTCATTGCAAGCATAAATGTTAGACACACAGACATTTGATTTTGCCTCATCTTTTACTTTGAATAAAGAGATCTAAAAATCAATCCTTCTAGCCTTGTTTCATTTTTCCATGAATATAGGTCAAATATTTCAGGGCAAGGACAGTATAAAAGTAATCTATGATGTCAAAGCAAATATATCAGGCAAGCAATTTTAAAAGTCCTGATTTAAATATGATATAAAACCTTGTGTATGTTTTGTTATCATCTTGTAATGAACCTTTGAAATTTAGCATTGTTCCTAAAAATATCTTTAATTGTGTGTGTGTGCATGTGCGTGTCTGTATAATTTATTTCCATTACAATTGATGGATTAGTAAAAAGAACCCAGTGTGCCGAAATTTGCTTAACATTTACTGTGTGACTTTGGGCAAGCTATTGTTTCAACAATCTTTTGTTTCCTCATCTATACAGAGTACTCATTGCCTTAAGCCATTGGACTGGGAGAGTTGGATAAAATAACCGTCGCCTATTTTATTAGTGGAGGGTATACTTTAATGGCAAAGTGTCATCAAGTCCTATTAGTTTGACCATGAATGATCAGACATGTATGGGACAAGATGCAGTAGTGAGCCACTCAACAGATTAAGGTGTACATGACTAGATTCTAGTTCAGTCTGGTCACCACAGTCACTGTGTGAGCCAGGATAAATATCTGGGATACAGTTTCTTGTGCAACTTAAATAGGACAGGAAAATTCTGAAGCCCTTCCTAGTCCTGGATTTCTCTAATCGACCACAGTCTGTGCTACACGGGCTCCAGTGACCTGGGTACCAGTTTCAGAGCTGTTTGACACAGGTTATGTTATAGATGAGGGTCATGTTCCTTTGTTAGCAGGCTTTTTTTTTTTTTTAACCGTTGAAAGATAGAAATTAGAACCCCTGCTCAAAGAGCCTCATTTAAATTTGGAATTAAAGATACCTTTTCACTGATTTGTTTCTTTTCTTCACTTTTAGGATGAATTATTGTTATTGGATAGTAAAATAAACTCTCCTTTTTAGGTTCTTCTGCTTAGTCTAGTCGCCCCTTGAGAATCTAAACCTTTGTAATCATCTCTGAATTTTCTCTGAACTTTCTGAACATAGGGTTTAACATTTAGCCATCTTAGTTTTTCTTTTCTTTTCTTTTTTCCCCAAGTCTAGTGTACTCAGAGCAAAAATGCCAAACATCACAACTGTTACTCAACAGCGAGTTTGATCTTTTCTTCTAAATGTTTATCAGACTCCCAGTGGACATGACTTATAGAGCACACCTAAACTTAAAAGTTTGAGGTCTTAGACAGATGGCTTTGGTCCTTTTTCCTCCCATTTTTTTGCTCATAGAAATCCTTGTTCTCCAATGAAATGAGCTGAACTCTATCACTAGTATAGGTCCTGCTAACTCATCGCTATAAATAGCTCAATCTCAGCTGTTCATCATGGTCAGGAAATGAGCTCTTTGGGTAAGTAAATTTCCTGGTGACATTATCTTTCCAAGGGTTGAGAATTTACATTTATTTTACGTTGACATCTTTTGAACTTCTATGTGGCACTGTATTTACTTTGCAGCCATGGCAGGTTAGCATCTTTAACAACCCTCCGTGGGGGATTTACTTAAGTGGGGAAGAACCCGAGAAGGAGGAACATGGCACATAAAACTACTATAGCTCTTTGAAATACCTTTACAACACAACTTGTTTGACATCCTTACTACATATACTTAATAAGCTCACACAATCCTCATTAAGAGAATATCCATGTAGCCTGGTTTTGTTGGAGATCATATAGATTCCAGGTTAAAACAAGCAAAAAAAAAAAACCCAACAAAATTTTGTTAACTATCATTATTAGACGAATTCTCTTATAACGGTGGCAGGATCAGAGAGGAAATACTCCGTTCCTTCACTCAGCAAGCAGATAGTTATCCCTTGACCTTTCCTGATCTTCTGTGGTCAATGACAAGCCTGTGTCTACAATATGGAGCTAAGACGTGGCTGCATATAGATTGGGCTACTAGGATTTACCTTCTAGGAGAAGAAAAGCCCTATCTTAATGGGCCTTTGGGTCATCTGCTTTCTTCTCATAAGAATGTGCGGTTAAGTGTTTGCAGCTGCAGGACCTCTAGGACTGACTTTCTCCAAATCTAATTAACGAATCAAAGGCAAGACCTGTCTCTCCCAGGTGCTTTCTGCCCTCAAAATCACCTTCCTGCTTACTCTTCACTGTGTCCTTTGACATACCTTTGAGATAAACAAAGCCTCCTGTATTTCGGAATCCAGCTGAGCAGACTGAAGTCTCCTCACCCTCTTTTCTCTGCCTTGAGCAGGGTGAACTTGTGACAGTAAAGAGACACTGAACCTTCTCTGTCCTGTGGAGATTGTACTTGCCCTGTGACAGACACAGAACTAGGATCTTCAGGGAGAAGTCCAGGAACTTTCAGTTTTAATAAACATGCTGGGTAATTTCTCTAATTAGGCCCACACTGAAAAAGCTATGTGTACAGCCTTTGAAGGCAAGTCAATGGAGTTTTAAATTTTTTTGACATGTTAAAAACCAAGCAAGCAAGCAAACAAGCATGCTGGCAGGCAATATGGGTGAAGTGTCATTAGGACTCAGGGAAGGATCTAGAAGTTCTGAGTTTTAGTGTCTGTTTACTAAGCACCTAAGATGAGCCTTTTAGCTTCTAAGTGTCTTAAATGTGAAACAAAGAAGTCGAAACAGACCTATCCCTTGCTCAGTTATATAGTCATTTTGCAATGACTACCAAGAGTCTACCCCATGTAAAATGTTTCAATCTCTGAGAAAACTGGAGAGAAGGGTCACTTCCTAGTGACTCTCTGTGTTTCTCCGTGGCTTGCTGCATAGGGTCCAGTGAATCTACCTAGTACCATCAGTACCTGGTGGAAGAATGGAGCCAAACATTCATTCTCTTATCACATTGTTATTATAGCATACCTTTTCTTTTGAAGTTTGATTTTTATATACTAAGTTAGATAATGGTTTTCAGGATGAAACGAGTTGAGAGAAACTCCAGATAAATATGATAGATAAATATGTTGTAAATTAAAGATAGATTTGTTTAATTGGTTTTACCCGAAAGTCAAGTCATGGGATATCTTATGTGTGGAATAAATATTTTTTTCAGGTGAGGCAAAAAGCCCCCCGGCCTTCCTCCAAGAACAGTGTGTGTATGTTGTGGTTTCAACAAGACCTGTCCTTAGCTAGCTCCAATGCTAACTAGCAGTCCTATTTTAAGAAGTTCTGGAAACTTTAGGAAGTGCCACCTAGTTGAAGGAAAGAGATGGAAGTGTAGCCTGGCCCAGTCTCCTCTTTCTTCTCTGCTTCCTGTCCTGACCACCATGGATGGGTGTTCTGCCCACTCATGAGGCCAGGAAAGCATAGACTCAGCCTTCAGAAGCAGTGAACTAGTTAATTCTTTCTCCCTGCTTTAGGTTCTTCTGTAAGGTATTTGGTCAGCGCTATACAAAAATAGTGATCCTGCACTGTCTTAAGTGGACATGATGGATGGGTATTGGGTTGTCTCTCTCACTTGAGCATTTGGTGTTTATTCCTCAATTGACCTGAACCCAATCTCACCAAACATTTGAATCATGTTGTCTTTAGTGCATAAAGCACAGCAGAATCACATTGAGGGGCTCCTTGTGTCTGGTTTTTCTTTGATGTTTTCTTGGGTTATAATACAGATGATGCTTTGAGATATTTGGTTACTTTTGGGGTCGTATGAATTCACAAATCTTGCTTAAAGCAGTTTAAAACTTTCAAGTTGAAAAGTTCTTAGGATAAGAAGGTAGCACTTTGTAGCCTTTTCTAAATTATATTTGGGTCTGGGTTTATTAATAGTTTGTGAGAAACTTTAAACTCATGACACAGTAATTATAAAACATAGTGGTCATAGTGTCTCCTTCCTACAAAGCACTGTCTGTAAGCTTAAGAAGATAATTTAAAATCAAAATTTAAAATGAAAAATTTAAATTAAGATTTAAAATTCTGGTAGCCGGGGTTAGAGCCTGTGCTGCAGGTTAATTGTCTCTTGTTGGGGGTACTGGTTTACTCTTAACCTTTTAGTCACGAGTTGTTATTTCAGTTACTGAAGACAAAGAAAAGGAAAACGTGGAAGTTGTGCCATAGATAGCAAAAGAGGAAGTGGGAGGACGAGGAAGTGTTGTGCTGTCTTTGACAATGACAAATGTACTCTATAAAAATAAAGGAGGGAAAACTATCCAACACTGAGAGATTCGTCTTTGAATGTCCTGGACGAGATGATCCTTACTCAAGTCCAGAGGCGAGAGGGAGCACCTGCTGTGGACAGTTCCACTCCTGAGGCTGGTGGGTTCACTGAAGTCCTGCAGTCGGTCATGTGGCACCTGTAGTAACCTACTACGTTAAGGAGGAAATCATTATTTAAAGAAGATTCCCTTGTCCAAGTCACTTGGCATCTCTCTTAATTTCTCACCAACTGAAAAGATAATAGCATACACACCACAGAGCATGGCTGTTGGAATGAAATGGCTCATCACGGGAGAACAGTTTTGTCCAATCCTGGGACAGGGTAGGTGGTTGGACTATAGCTGCGTACTATCACAGAACCTGTAAGGACATCTATCTTTACCATAGAAAATAAGGTTTGAATTTACAGGTTATTTAGACTTAAAATGTGTCTTGTTAGAAGAACCAAAGAAATATGGTTGAAAATATGTTGGGTGTACCTCTGGCAATACAGGAGCTATGTCAACAGATCTTTGGCAGGCTTGGATTAGAGGTGCTCAGACGCTAGCCCACGGAATGATTTGAGGTTCCCACCTGTGGAAATGAAAATGCATAAATGTCATAACTCTTCTTGTGTGTCGCTGGGCAGGCAACTCCTGTTCCATCCCTCATTCTGCCACCCGGGATCTGATGTGGTGTCACCGTCCCAATTATCTAATCTTTGTGTTGATGCATCCTCTTCCAGTGTGTTTGTCCTCTTGGAGAAGTAACCCACCTTGCACTGGCTGGTCCTAGGATTCATATCAGATTTCGAGGACCGCAAGATTTGATTCCTCCCTTCTTCTTTCCAGTATTTTATGATGATTTGACACTGCTGAGAAACACCCAGGCACCTGTCGTTTTATTACAGATGCTACTGTGTTGCGGTAGCTCTTTGGAGGTAGTGCAGCAATACAATTATCTTTTTGCCTTCATAGTGTCTCCATTTTTAATATGTGTTTTGGTTCCTATGATGCATCTATATAATAAGATTTCAATAGAAATAATAGAAGAACAAAGTCAAGAAGCTGAATTAGCATCTTGTTCTAATATCTGTCACCTTATGACCTTTTGTATTTATAATTTTTGGTAATTTATAACTCAATTTATTTGCACTTTGACCTTTTTATCTATCATAGCAATTGCCAAAATTATATTTGCCATATTTTGCTTGGATCTTTTTTTTATTACATATTTTCCTCAACTACATTTCCAATGCTATCCCAAAAGTCCCCCCTACCCTCCCCCTGACTTCCCTACCCACCCATTCCCATTTTTTTTTGGCCCTGGCGTTCCCCTGTACTGGGGCATATAAAGTTTGCGTGTCCAATGGGCCTCTCTTTCCAGTGATGGCCGACTAGGCCATCTTTTGATACATATGCAGCTAGAGTCAAGAGCTCCCGGGTACTGGTTAGTTCAGAATGTTGTTCCACCTATAGGGTTGCAGATCCCTTTAGCTCCTTGGGTACTTTCTCTAGCTCCTCCATTGGGGGCCCTATGATCCATCTACTAGCTGACTGTGAGCATCCACTTATGTGTTTGCTAGGCCCTGGCCTAGTCTCACAAGAGACAGCTATATCTGGGTCCTTGCAGGGAACGCTTGCTAGTGTATGCAATGCTGTCATTGTTTGGAGGCTAATTATGGGATGGATCCCTGGATATGGCAGTCTCTAGATGGTCCATCCTTTTCTCTCAGCTCCAAACTTTGTCTCTGTAATCCTTCCATGGGTGATTGTTTCCAATTCTAAGAAGGGGCAAAGTGTCCACACTTTGGTCTTCGTTCTTCTTCAGTTTCATGTGTTTTGCAAATTGTATCTTATATCTTGGGTATCCTAAGTTTCTGGGCTAATATCCACTTATCAGTGAGTACATATCATTTGAGTTCTTTTGTGATTGTGTTACCTCACTCAGGATGATGCCCTCCAGGTCCAACCATTTGCCTAGGAATTTCATAAATTCATTCTTTTTAATAGCTGAGTAGTACTCCATTGTGTAAATGTACCACATTTTTTGTATCCATTCCTCTGTTGAGGGGCATCTGGGTTCTTTCCAGCTTCTGTCTATTATAAATAAGGCTGCTATGAACATAGTGGAGCATGTGTCCTTCTTACCGGTTGGGACATCTTCTGGATATATGCCCAGGAGAGGTATTGCTGGATCCTCTGGTAGTACTATGTCCAATTTTCTGAGGAACCGCCAGACTGATTTCCAGAGTGGTTGTACAAGCTTGCAATCCCACCAACAATGGAGGAGTGTTCCTCTTTCTCCACATCTTCGCCAGCATCTGCTGTCACCTGAATTTTTGATCTTAGCCATTCTGACTGGTGTGAGATGGAATTTCAGGGTTGTTGTGATTTGCATTTCTCTGATGATTAGGGATGTTGAACATTTTTTCAGGTGCTTCTCAGCCATTCAGTATTCCTCAGGTGAGAATTCTTTGTTTAGCTCTGAGCTCCATTTTTTAATGGGGTTAATTGATTTTCTGGAGTCCACCTTCTTGAGTTCTTTATATATATTGGATATTAGTCCCCTATCTGATTTAAGATAAAGATCCTTTCCCAATCTGTTGGTGGCCTTTTTGTCTTATTGATGGTTGCTTGGATCTTAATTCATATCTCTGTTCTATTGTATATATGTCAGTGTCATAACTTTTGTATCAAGAATATTTCTATCAATGGTGATGGAAAATAACATTTATAAAATGCCTGGTACTTTGTATGAATGATTTTCTTTGGTCTGCACAGTAGCCTGATGTTCTCATCTCTATTTCACAGCTGAGAATATGGTGACCCACAGAGGTCAAAGTACTCCACAATTGGGAAGTGGCAGAGCCAGCAGTAAGCCCAGCTCTGGAGAGCGTGGCTGTGCTCTTTCCAGCATATCAAGTGGCTCTCTGATGACAAGATCTGTGTGGTATTTTAATGGAACATTAGCAGGGATCTGCTTAAGCTTGGCAATGCTTTCTTAATGAATGCAACTCCCCAAATGTGTTTTCTGGTATTTGCAGGTTGCAGACTGGAGAAGGTATCTCTGAGTAAGTAACCTCTATAAAATCCAAATACATATAACAACTTTACTACTCTCCCATACATAATACCCCATACCCCACAACCCAGTGCAGGACATTGGTATTCATAGGGTGCAGAGAGAATGCAGGGTCTCTTATTTATACAGGAGATTTGAATGAATTTTGATATTGATTGGCCAAAGTTAACTCACAAGCAAGAGAACTGTGGATGCCTTTTCACATTCTTGACCCACCTTTATTTTTAATTTGTAGGGGTGTTTATTATTATATATTAACTATACACAATAGTGGGTTTAGTATGAGACTGTCATACGTCTTTCAATCCCATTTACATCTTCCCTTACTGTCTTCTGTTTACCTACTTGCCCTAACAGTCCTAGCAAGGCAGCCTGAGTCACTTTAGAGTGTACAAAGGAGAGATGGCCTGGACCCTGCATCCAGATCCAATGTGCGGCTTCTTTTGCTGGACGCATGTCTAATCTTGCTGTTCTCTTTCTCTCTTTTCTAGTTCTTACTTTTGTCATCTGTGAAAGCAGCATCACAGGCTTTCTGCAGAACTCTCACACGATCTCACTGAGTCAGGTAAGTCAGGGTCCATGGTACAGGTCTCCATCAGGATGTTCCATTAGCATTCCCTCCATGCGTTCAGTTTACATCAGTTCCACGGGGGCTGGAACAATAAAAGATGGTTTTATGGAAGTCTTCTAACTGCAGCTGTCTCACTGCATCTGTAGTTTCACTTTTCACCCACAGGATGTATGCAGCATAGAAGGTAGACTGCTTGTCTTCGTTTTGGGGATGCAAGATCACATTCACAAAGCTTTCAAGGTAGCCTAGTGTTATAGTAGCTCTATTTAGCCACTGTTATCATTAATTTCTTCAGTGCCTAATTGATAACTAAAACCTTATCTTGCTTCCGTCTATACCAAGCACATTCAGACTCTGATGGTCACTCCTTGACATTTGATACTCCTGCTGAGGATCAAGAACCCAGTGACCAGGAGAAGGATTTTAGGTGGCATCAGAGTCTCATTTCTGTTTACTCTGAGATTTTAGAATACTTTCAACCACACTAACAAACCATATTATTTATAATGTCGTTTCCTTTTAAACAACACATCTGTCAATTGATGAAAACAGATAAGGTGGATATTTGCTGGTGACACCAATCCCCACTGCAGGCGCAGGAGCTGCAGAGCTAACCTGCTTAGTAAGAGATTCCTTAAGAGCTTAAAGTCTAAAGGTGGGTAAAACAGAAGAGCCTGGGAAAGAGAAGAAAGGGCACAGAAAGCTCTGCGATGACAAAGCCAGGGAAGAGAGGCAGCCTCAGTGGTTTAAACACAAGGTCATCTCAGAAGACAAGCTTGAATTTGGCATTGAGGAGGACACATTCTGTCATGGGAGAAACACTGTCCCTGAAGCACAGAGGCTGAAGCTAATAAGGGAGACAGCAAAGAGAGACTTTTGAAGGAATTTGCAGGAGATAGGAAAGGATAAAATGGCATGGGGAAAGAGAGAAGAGGGGGGAAATCTAGAGAGATGAGAGAAGGGAAGAGAAAGGATTGAGCGAGGGAAGAAGAGAGAAGAGAGAGAAGGAGAGGGAGGATGGGAGGTAGGAGGGAGGGAGGAAGAGAGAGAGAAAGAGAAAGAGAGAGACAGAATCACAGACACACAATGCATAAACGGAGAGAGGCAGAGAAAGACACAGAGAGAATAATCCATTCACCTAAACTGACTGTGCTTCCTCCACTGTCTTCCCCTCTCGATGCACTTCCTGTGCATCTGGTCAGATCCTGCACACCGAGGCCACCACAGTCTTATCAGGAGAAGTCAATAAAAGCTTGGGTTATGTACTTCCTGTCCTGTGTGCATGCCTCCTCAGAGACCTCTGTCGGCCAGTTAGGTGACTCTGTTATGTAGATTTTAAGTCATTTCAATAAAGGTGTCTGGCATGTGTGCATGCGTGTGTGTGCTTGCATGCGTGCATTGCCTCCTCATTGGTTGCATGAACAAAGAACCAAGGAGTCCTGTGAGAGAGATGGTCTGGAGGAAATGTCTAGCACCTATAGAGAGTGTTGAGTCAGGCTGCAGGCAAAAAACCCAGCTGTGACTGACTGGTCACAACACCTACCTCCTTAGGAGGGTTAAGTGCACTTAGTCAGAAATGGAGAAGAAGTTTTAAGGGACACTTTCATGGAAAATGTGCTAAATTAGGATAAAAATTAACCCAAAACAAAAGAAAATAACTTATGTCTAGTCTTTCAAGCAGGGGAAATAACAGGGAAAGAAAA
Source organism: Mus caroli (assembly GCF_978045245.1). NCBI lineage: Eukaryota > Metazoa > Chordata > Mammalia > Rodentia > Muridae > Mus > Mus caroli. Next base: position 95,440,114 of record NW_028227267.1, on the reverse strand, counting down.
ATCTTGGTCCCAGTGGCTGGGAAGGGACAGAGTTCAGTGGTGGACTTGGGGCTGGTTGGGTGGTCTTCTGGGTAATATTCTATTTTTGCGTGTGTCCTGTTCTTGGATCTACCCCAGAAACATGCTGGCTTTCTTTTCTTCCATTATCTTTTTCCTTGTGTGTGTGTGTGTATGTGTGTGTGTACACATACATGTGTTAAGTAGCCTTCTCCCCTTTCATAGTTTTCTTTTAAAAACTTGTTTCATAAAGACTTTCAGGAGTGATCCTCCCTTACAGGAAAAAAACAAAACAAAACAAAACACCAAACATGTCAGATGAAAGAGAAGCCTCCAGCTTCATTTAACATTTAAATGAAGCACAGCTCAGGCCTGGAGAGTCTACCTCCAAGCGACTCAGTGTTTGCTGAGAACACACCACGTGCTTTAGAAGGGGAGAACTTATCTCTCTCCATATATTTATTTGTATGTACATTTTCACCTTGGAGTCTTCACCATTAAGCTTAGTATCAGTTTAAAATAATAATAATAATAATAACAATTAATAATAATAGAAAGTAAGTCTTTTCCTTTCAGATCATATTGACACCTCTCCCCCCCCTCTCTTTCTCTCTCCCTCTCTCTCTCTCTGCACACGCATGTGCACATGCACATGTATGTGAGTGTTCCATATATATGCTGGAATGCTAACTGATTTGATCTGCCTGCAAGCACAGATGCTGTGAGTTCGTGAGGGCACTGTTCCTGTCAAAGCCAGAAGATATTGTTTTTAGCTCTGTCCTCCCTACCTCTGGCTCTGAAATATTTCAGCCTCCTTCCCCCATAGTTTCTGAGTCTTCAGGAAGGTGTGTGTTATGAAATTCCCAGCTGTGGCTGTATCTTCCACAGGCACTCATTCTATATACTTTGATGAGTCATGGGTTTCTTTATTAACCATTGTTTAATGCACAAAAGCTTCTGTGGTGAGGTCTGAGAGCTGTTTTGATCTCTGGGTAGAGAAACACAAATTCAAAAGCTCTATGTTCATTTTGTAAAATAATAGTATTAGGATCGCCCCGGAGCCTACGAGTGCCCCGTAGAGTCTTCATCAGATTTGCTGTACCAGGCCTGCCTGCCTGCCCTTTTGTTGATGGGGCCTCACATCAAAGCAGAAGATGGTTGATTATGCCCATAACATCCGAGCCACTATTGCACAAATGGGCATTATCTTGTCAGTCTGTTCATTACTGAGGCTCATGGTTTCCCAACTAGGTAAGAGAATGACACTGTTCTTTTTATGAAATTAATGAAATTAATAGAACTTGTTAAGGATTAGGAGCCAGATGAAGCATCTGGTAATTTTATCTCTCTCTCTCTCTCTCTCTCTCTCTCTCTCTCTGTGTGTGTGTGTGTGTGTGTGTGTGTGTGTGCATGTGTGATGAAGGGAAAACAACCTGACTGTACTGGTCATTATTTCCTTTGTCCCTCTCTCTCTTCTTCCTTCCTTCCTTCCTTCCTTCCTTCCTTCCTTCCTTCCTTCCTTCCTTCCCTCCCCTCTTTCTCTCTCTCTCTTCTTTCTCTCTCTTTCTCTCTTTCTTTCTTTCTTTCTTTCTTTCTTTCTTTCTTTCTTTCTTTCTTTCTCTTTCTTTCAGCAGAGGTTGGTTATTTTAGTGGTCTGGACCTTCACAGTGTCACTGGCCATTAGGTCCCTAAAGTCTTCCTGCCACTCTTCCCTAGTCTTTGGATTGCAAGCAGAGGCCACGGTGCCTGGATTTTCATTTTTGTGTGAGTGCTGGAGATTGATCTCTGGTCCTCATGCTCACAAGGCCAGCCCTTTACTGACAGAGCTATCTTCCCTGGCTGTTTCTGGCAACTTTGAAAATGAGAGAGAGGTGAGGAGGACTTTGCAAAGAAGAAAACAGATGATTACTGGGAAGGAAACCAAGCTATCACTCACAACCCGCACCATCTACTCCCTGAATCTGCCCCTGCCTGAATCTTCTGAAGGCCACTTCACCTCTTTTTTTTCCCCTGCCTTCCTTGCTACAAGTATAAACTCAGGCATCCTCTCTGCAATACACATTCAAAATGACTTCTTCCCTAAAACAAAGCCTTTGGGTAAATAATGTGTAAGCTCTTTCCTCCCTTAAAGCATTGTGTTGGGGAAAAAAAAAATCCCACATAAATTGATTGTATAGATAGCCTGATTGTAAAGCAAGATTAATATGAAAACACAAGGAGTCTGCAATAAAGCCTCCTGACTTAAATCACTCACAATTGTGTACAAGCATTCTTATTTAGCAACAGTCCCAAGGCTGAGATTAAAGCTCTTTGGTAGGTTACTTCAAGGCCTTTTTATTGCTAAATCTTATTATGTCTCTAAAATGTAGAAATTAATCACCTGTCATCAAAGCTGCAGTGGATTATTGACTTCTAAATGTCTCTACAAATTGATTCATGACAGAATGAAACAGGAGACTGAACTAGCATTGAAATTCTTTTGCATGTGATAAAAAAGGTCTATTAAAAGCGTTTCAACAAATGCTGTCTATTAGGTAATCATCACAAAGTACTTTCCTATCAAAATGAGGTGCTCTGGAATGCTTTTGATGAGATATATATTTTTTCCAGCACTGATGTGGTAACATGAAATTATTCTGAAACCCCAGGAAGCTGATTTGGAAATCCATTTAATTCTTATATTAGAGAGCACACAATTTTTTTTCCAAGTATGCACAGAATATAAAGAAGACAAGATAAAGATTTACTTTGCATGTTCGTCCGTGTGTGCCTGCGAGTGCGTGCGTGTATGTGTGTGTGTGTGTACACCCATGTGCATGATTTATTGTGTATAACAGACTCTAAAGATTCCTTAGGTGAAAAAGTTTGAACTGCATTTATCCACAATGGAGGAATTACAATAAATGTTTTAATAAAGATTGCTCTTATTATCTCGCGTCATTCTTTTGATTGTGTTCTGATTTCTTATTTATGTTACTCTGAGTGAGTGGCTTTCAATTTTCCTACCACCTTTGCCCTGCTATGAAAATGAGGCAATATTTGGAGATAATTATGTCTGTTTAGCTGGTATTTGTGGAATCTGGTGAAGAGAAACCAACCTTTAAATACTCTAAGACAAAGAGTCACACAGTCCAAAGTATCAATAGGCAAGGAGTAAGACAATTCTATCAAGTACAACATAGCATCAGTATGAAGAACTCTGGAAGTGGGGTCTGAAAGGGGGGCAACATTTGGGGTGTAAATAAATAAAATAGTTAATTAAAAAAGAAAGCTGCATCATATAAAGACAAATGATTTAAATTAGGACCATGGGAGCTAAAGTAAGCAGACTCCAGAAAATGTTTCTTTGTTCATGTTTCCAGTCTTTGTTTGTTTATTTGTGTACTAGTGTGAGTGTGTTTATATGTGGGCATAGGAATAATATGGAGATGTGTGGAGTTCAGAGATGGTTCTCTGCTGAATATGACTCTCTTCTTCTACCATGTGGATCCCTGGGGCTTGAACTTAGGGCTTCACTCACTGAACCATTTCTTTGGACAGAAACCTTTTTATTGGATCATGTTTCCTTTATTGTTTTAGTCCTCTGCTTCCTTCTTCTTTCTACCATTCAACTCTCAGAGATAGTTTGTTTTTATTCCAGGGTTTTCTCACAGGGCCTCCCATGCCCCATGACTTGCTCTGTGGGCATTCTGCACCTTGAGCATCCCCCGTGACTGGTCTGAGTCTTTATCTGTAGCGCTCTGTAGATGATCTCAAAGATCAGTGTAAGGAATCCCAGTGAAGCTAGTGCCTGATCAAAGTGCATTTTGATTTTCAGTTAGCACCCAGGACAGCAATGGCTAAGCCTGCTAAACAGAAGATGAAGTGAAGCAAGGCAGAAAACTTCTATTTTGAGTTTCTGTCCTGGAAAGATGACTCAACCCATTTAGGCAAGAAAATTTAAAACCTTTAAACCTTTGACCCAAATAATCAGTGTCCCTTGTTATTTTTGTATAATGTTGGTTCTGATAACGTCTAAGTTAAACAAACAAACAATCAATAGTGAGACTAACTATTGCCTGTATTGGATTGTAAATTCCTCAGTATCAAGAAATTTTTTTTTAGAATATTTGTGATTTTATTTATTTATTTATTTATTTATTTATTTATTTTTTGAGACAAGGTTTCTCTGTATAGTCCTGGCTGTCCTGGAACTCACTTTGTAGACCAGGCTGGCCACGAACTCAGAAATCCACCTGCCTCTGCCTCCTGAGTGCTGGGATCAAAGGTGTATGCCACCATGTCCGGCGTGATTTTTTTATTTTTTATTTTTGTGAGTATACCTCGGAATGTATGAACGAATTGTATTCAAGTCGAGCTTAAAGGGAAACACATGAATTCAAATATCTTTTCTACAGACCACACTATGTGCACATTTTATACACAGGATAAGATACACACTTATACACACTGACAGGATGTAGGTAAACACCTGTTCCTTTGCTATGTCCTGGACTCTATGACTCTGCTTGCTCTCTCACCTTTCTTACCTACTGTTCCACTCAATTGCTAGCTCTCCAGAACTGTTCTTAACTAATTTGAGACTTTATTATGAGCTCATATGACCCTGATCAGGAGCTATAAAACCTGCTTGTTGACTCTCTTTGATTTTGCTCTAGGCAATCGGCTTCTCCAAGATAGGGTTGTATCTTAATTAGGAACTTGGTATAGAGCAGAGCTGACCCATGACTGTCACTCACCAAGTGACACGGAGTGCAGACAGCACTTTGCAGAAGACATTATTGGTGGCCCCACTTCACCTTTGAGCTGCAATTGTTACCTCTCCTGAGTAGAGACCACAAGGTACAACGCAGTAGATGCACAAAAGAAAGTCAGAGTAAGGGCTCTAAGGACTGTCTAACAAACAGGTGTTGGATAACTTAGAACTGGATCTGTGGAGATTACTATGGGATAGAGTTTCAAATGTTGTCCCTGAGTTTTGAGAGACGGGCAGTAGCCTCAGTCAGGCGGAATAGCTTCAGGTAGCTATTTCTCTCTGCTGTGTTGAGCACTTACAATTTCGTCATGATTATTCTATCCCCTTTTAAGTCTTCTACTGGGCAAGTGGGGCCATTAATCTTGAACTCCCAGCCTCTTGCGATCTGAGGGCCACCAGCCATTGCACTGTGTGGTTTTTCCCATTTCAACACTCTGAGGCTGTTTCTGGCACTTGTATAACATTTACAGGGAACTAGTTAAAATTTAACTGATATTTGGGGAAACCTCTTGTTAGCAAGGGTTGTTTATGCAAAAACTATATCTCATAACGAATCTCCAGCCTTTTTGAAGACCAAGAACTTAAAAGCGAGCTCTTGAGCTGAATTCATATGTCTCTGTCTTTGTTTTAGTTGATCTTGGCGAATACCTCACATACAACCCGAGACGGAAATGAAGTTCCACTCGGAAGGCAGTCACAATTCAGCGATCTTATCCCAGGCATGCCTCCTCTTGGCGTCTACGCCACAGACTCTGGGAAGCAGTTTACACATTTACTCCTGTGCTTTTTAAGGAGCTTTTATGATCTGCCAAGTGGACAAATGTCAACAGGCTTTAAGGATCGGTTTACCAGGATTTCTGTCTCTTGTGAACAGATTACTGTAGCTTCGTATAAAGCACGGGTAAGCAAGCCCCAGGGTCTTGAAGGAAAATGCAGTACCCACCAGACTGGTTTGAGCAGGAGTTCTAGCACAGGTGCCTCCTGTCACCGTAATTCCTAAAAAGCTAACACTTTCCTGCCACTCAAATGTTATGGAAAGGTCCCCACAGTGCCTTTCTGTATTGCCTGTGTGCAGGCAGGTAAGACGGGGGTTAGGTATTAGCACTCATGGGCTTGTGGCTCTTGTAGGTATAGCGGTTCCCATATGTTCCTGCTATGCTTTCCGGTGAACTTGTAAATGGCACTGATCCTAGAGACCTTGAATTTGTCAGTCTAGTCTCAGGAAGGCATCAATCCTCAGAACCAAGTAGCAGAAGTGGAGTTATCAACGGCTAGTGGGAATTGGGCTGAACATCTCTGTAAAGCCTCTAGATTTCCAGCTTGCTCTTCTTTGTAAGAAGAAAAACAATGTCACATCATGGCAAGTGTGTCATTTTGTTTCTATGTTGTGGAAGTTGGTGAGATTCGAGTCTTGTCCTTCTTGATTTTACTCTTCAAGTGATGAGAGAGAAGATGGGCTCTTTTTCTTCTTCTGCCTTTTCTCACAACACTACTCCTGACTCAGCCACTAGAATAGGGACCAGACACCCATTCCTATTTGGAAGAATGGACAAAGAAGAAACAAAAGGGACTCAGGCTCACCCTGCCTCTGCCCAGAGCTACCATTAGAACTAGCAGGCAGATTGTCTCTGTGTCTGTTTATCAGCCCAGGACTATTGGGATTACCAGGCTAGTTCAACTATTTATTCTCTTCCCAGCATTGAGTGCTGGGTTAAAATGTGCCCAGAAACCCACAGCTCTCTATGTGGGTTCAGCTTCACCCATCTATGTAATATAGCTTTGTGTCCATAATTACATCTTCTATGCACTAGCTTTCTAATTTTAAAGAAATAACGCAATTTCTGTTTAGAAACAGAGTACAAATGTGAAAAGAGTCCCCTTCCTAAGTTTGTTAGAAAGGTGCATTTAGAAGCATACAAAACCTCACCCAGAACCTAGAACACAGGCTTCCCACTCATAAAACCCCTGCAGGCTCCTTTCCCATCTGAGGGAACACAGGATAGCAGTTCCTGCCTGTGTGGGCCGCCGACAACTCCCACTGACTCTTTCAAATCACATTCTAAATCCTGCTGGACTTGCCCCAGACATATGACATGGCTGATCAGGCTGAACTGTAGCTTTCAGTTCTGCCTTCAATTGGTTCCCCTGTGTAGACATTCTGTGTGATACCAACCCTGCACTAAGGGAGGAAGAGGCTGTTTGGGCATGGGTATTATTTTCTTAAATGCAGAATAAAACGGGAGCAGCAGGATATTTCAGTGAAATATCTCCTTTGAACTGTCCTATTCATTTGCTCTTTTATGAATTCACAGCTAGGGGTTTCCAGCGGATCCATTTGATTGCTCTCATGTACAGAGCGTAGAGACAGCAAAGAGGGGATTCCTGTAGATTCTTAACTTATTAACAAAGGCTGCTATGACTGTGGCAAGCCCCCAAACTGACAGCCAGTTTCAGTCCTTTGTAGGGGTTAAGAGAGGTGGACAAGCTGGGAGAGAGGAGTAGGAAGTTTTAATAGAGACACTGAATCTGCAGAGCGAAGGATCAGGAAGCACAAGGGGGAAGAGAGGCATCACTCAGAGACTGGAAGACCTCGGCTCATCCTTCAGCTCCCCGTCAGAGTGAATGCTCTGACTTCTGAGAATCCGCTGCTTCTCTTATGCCCCGAGTGCAAGCTTCAGGATACCTCAGGCTTGGGATGGGCAACTCTGTGCTTGTGAGCATACCTCATAACTTACTTTGTGGTTATTTTAATTTGTTAAAAGGCCACACATGGCAATACCGATGCCTATACATCAGCAGGATTGGTTTGAGGTTGTCCCCTCTAAATGCAGGGCTGTAAAATAAACAATGCCCTTATCAACACTTGTTTTCAGTGGGAATCTCTAATAGGATATTCTTAGTTTCACATTGTGGGGGATTTTGGAGATAGAAATGAAAAAGAAAAAAGAAACAAGAAAAAAAATAAAGGCTGGAGAGATGGCTCAGCAGTTAAGAGAACTGACTGCTCTTCCAGAGGTCCTGAGTTCTAATCCCAGTAACAACGTGGCGGCTTACAACCATCTGTAATGAGATCTGATGCCCTCTTCTGGTGTGTCTGAAGACAGCTACAGTGTACTCATACATTAAATAAATAATTCTTTAAAAAAAGAAATGAAAAAAAAATTGTGTGTTTATGTGTACATAACATAGAGGTTGACATTAGATGTTTCCCATAATCTCTCCCAATTAATTTATTTTTAAATTTATTTTTTTTTTAATTTTTAAATGTGTGTGTTCACATGAGTGCAGGTGCCTATGGAGTGCAGGAGAGGGGAAGATACACTCCAGCTGCAATTCTAGGTAGTTATCAAGCATTCTATGAGTCTTGGGAGCCATACTATAGCTCCTCACTATTGAGCTGTCTCCAGCCCCTCTCTACTTATTCTCTTGAGACAGGCTCTCTCACTGAACCTGGAGATCTTCAATTTTGTTAGACTCACTTTCCAGCAAGCCCTAGAGATTCTCCTGGTTTTAATTCCCCAGTGCTGAGATTATAGGTGTATGCCACTGTGCCTGATGTTTTTAAAAATGTGGGCTCTGGAAGATCAAACTCAAGTTCTCAGGCTTGTACAACATCTACTTTACTGACTGAGATCTGCCCAGCCCTAAATGGGGGAAATTTTAATGCTAAATGGGTAGTATTGCGAACTCACTAAAGGAGATGAGAGCAGTTGGCTTGAATGTTACCTCTGTGTGGTAAGTAGAAAAGGCTTTGTCAGGCATGGAGCTGAGTGACCTCCACCCTAGCTTCCTTCTTAGGAATAAGTTTCTGGAGTTAACCTGGTCATCGAGTTACCAAGATGGAAACTTGGCTTGTCACTGCTTCTTCAGTGTCTGAGCGTGCCTTCAGTTGTAATCCAAGGCTGTTTTCCAGGCCTTTGCATCTGAATTTGAAAGGTCTTCCCTCAGACCAGCATATGGGGTTTCCACAGATGAGCTGATCCTTGACTCTTTGGGAAAACACCTTGGGTCTTACTACAGTTCTTGCAAACTGCGGAAGGTACGCGATACTGGTTTTTCTATTTATTTACCCCAAAGCCATTTCCTATTAGAAGTTCCCTCTCCCATCTCCAAATCAAAGAGCAGAGTCTTTGATGAATGGTCAACAGCAGAAGTGACAGGCAGAGAGCAAAATGTGTAAATTCTCCAAATGCAACTCTTTGTTCTGCCTGCAGGACTTCCAGTGGGCTGTTTTATAGTTTGCTTTAATTTATCTAACTAATGACATGAAAGATATAAAATTGGTAAAAACTATAGTGTTTGGCTTGCTTAAATTAAGTTTATGAGTTTTGCTTAAGCCTGCCAAACAAGTTAAATATTTCATGGCTTTCACAGGCTACAGTTCTAATATTTATAACTCTTGTGTACAGATTTCAAAAAATTATAATTACAACTCCCAGGATCCCAGATATAGCAGATGTTCAATATTTCTACAATGTTGGCAGAAGTGCCTCTCATGCTCTTTTTGATCTCCTACCCATGTATTGTATCTGTTGGAACAAGCTGTTGATAAGAAAGTCGACCTGCCGTTCTTTCGCTTTAATGACCTTGGAAAAACTAATTCAAAATAGGAAGAGAGATGGAAAAAGGTGATTTTTGAACTCCTAAAAATACATTACTGCACACAAACAATGCTTCTACTGGAGAACAGCATGGTAGTGCATTTTGGCACAAGCCATGTTTTATTAACTTTATGACCACAATGTTCTTCTGTATAATTTCCATCATTTTAAAATTAAAAATGCAAATCTCCCTCTTTTTTTTTGTTCTTCATCTTGTGAACCAAATATCGACATCATTTGCCCTTTAGGAAACTTTTTAAAGGCAATGGCTTAAGATTGCTTATAGGACTCATACTAGTAGCTCTGGGAAGTATTAATCTAAGCCCTCAACGCACATATATTAGCCTTTGTTGTTGTTGTTGTTGTTGCTATAGGCAGAATCAGAGACAGTGAGCCTAAGAGAAATTAAATATATGTTAAGACGTTCCTAGTTCCTGGGTCCTAGAATGGGTTGTGCAGGGGTTCAAGTCTACAGAGGTCAGACAAACTCAACTCTGCTTCTCAGTTTGACTAAGGTCTAGAGTTGATTAAAGGAAGCCCTGCGATTTCTGATATGAAATACTTAGCTCATAGTCACAAGCTTAAGTATTTGAAAAGCATCCATACCTTTCTAGTGCCATTATCTGTACGAATAACCCACCGTATACACCTAGATATGCGTAAGTTTTTCAGGAAAGTTAATGAACCTCAAATTCATTCACAGGTTCATGGATTTCTCTTCCCACATCACCGCCGACTTTTCTGTCTTCTATCTCAGATTCACATTTAACAAGATTATCTGTGATGAAATGAGATGTGACTTCCGGAAGAGCTTCTAGCTCGAGGACATGCCTGAGGAGGACACCTGAGAGAGACATTTCTACCAGAAATAGATGTCTGTGCAGCTGCGCTCTTAAGCAGGCAGGCATTATGAAGTGTACCCAACACTGACTCTCTGATGTTCAGGAATGGCAGCTGGCTCTTGACCATCACCAGGGTGAGACTCCCTTGGGTAAGTAGCAAGTGTTCTCTGCATGATGTAATAATGTAATGGTGTCAAGTTTCTCATCCTGCAAATGGGCTGCAGAGAGCTGTGTCCTGGACATGGCAGGGCGTCCCAGACACATGGAGTTGTTGAGTGCTTATGGGAGCGTTTGAGGTGGGTGGTGTAAGCCTAGCTTTTAGGGGTTCTTCAACGTTTCCCTCCTCTTCCCATTTTACAGGGGTGGCCCCTCAGGGTTTGTATCACTTTCCTTCATGGACTGTCTAAGTTATGTGATAAACTCTGCATGAAAGAATGACTGTTGTCAACCATCTCTGTCACTGTTGACAATGGGGAAACTGGCTGAAGCTCTTTGCAGATGTTTAGAATTGTCCTCAGGACTGCTCTTAGTAAGACCTGAGGCAAACTGGGGCCATGCGTAAACATTGCAGCTACTATGTAGGCATGGAAATATAGGGAAGGGACGTGGACCACAGGCCTAGAGGTGGGCATGTTCTAAGCTTCAAGACGGTTGTATACAGATCACAGAAATTCTGTAATAGTAAGTCTACAAATCGGGAGATTTCAGTGAGAATACAAAGTGCCAGGGAGCTAACAGGATTCCCAGAATTCTCTTCTGTGCTATGAGCCACAAGGGACATTTGGCACGAGGAAACAAGAGAGATGCTACTCTGTTCTTTTGAACTGGGAGCTGAGAGGCAGCAGACGCTCCTGCAGTTCACGCACACCGTCACATCTGTGCTCGCTCACCTGGCTGGTGGGGGCATTGTGCTGTCTCAGTGGTCTCTTCCTTCAGATCTTCATTCTCCTTGGGCAGTTGTGTGCTTAGTTCCTGATGGGCATAAGCCTTACCCTCAGGACACCCTTACCTTTAGTAGTTAGCCTTCAGATACAGGCTTGTCCAGGTTCATGATTTCCCTTCACGCTTGCCGTTTGGTTTTGTCTTCTGGCCTCTTCAATAGCTTTTATCCCTAGCTGCCCATGCTGTGATGATTTCTGGGCTTCAGCACCAAGCCCATAAGTAGCAGCATGTGTTCAGTGTTTAACCAGTGCACACGAGTGGACAGAGCTAAGGCCGTGCAGTAAATCTCTTAGAACGTATCTATTTCCTTGTGTTTCTGTTTCTCTGTGTGAACTCTGACTCGTCTATCTGTCAACCGGCCTACCACCCAGCCCAGCATAGTTCTCTGCTTGTGCCAGCTATCGCATTCATTTCAGTTCATTCACAGTCACCGGTGAGGCTGGATGCAGGGACCTGATGACAAGCATGGAGGGGTCTGCATGCACACGTCACACACAATGTGGTGCAAGCAGGAGAAGCTTTTGTGTTAATGTGCTGAGGCCCTGAAAGGTCACCCCTTTGGTCTTATTAACGATGTAGCTGGAATGACTGCTTTTCATAGTCTGGTAGCAAAGTTTACCTAGACAGATTCTGACGGTGGGGTACCCCTTTAATGTCTGGGTTTTGAATAAAAAATGTTCAAATAAAATTGAAAAAACTCTAACATTTACCTTGTATAAGATGTTATTTTAACATGTGTTATACACAGTATAAAAACACACTAAATATACAATTGGTAGAATGGCAAGTTTAGCTGATAAATCCATTCATAATCTCATACATTTTCTTATATTTTAAGAAGTGATGCCACTTCAAAGCTATTCCCTTACTAATTCTAAAAGTACTACACATTGAGGCTGGTGAAATGACTTCATGGACAAAGGTGCTTGCTTCAAACTTGACTTGAGCTCAATCCTCTGAACACACACGGTGGAAAGAGAAACTGACTCTGGAAAGTTGTTCTCTGACCTCCACATATAAGCCATAGCACATGTGTGCCTGCCCTGTATGCATGAATACACACATATACACACACATACACATGCATACACAAACACACACACACACACACACACACACACATACACACACACACACACACACACAAGTGAATGAATGGATGGATGTATACAAACAACACAGTACAGTTGGGCAGTGGTGATACACATCTTTAATCTAGGGACTCAGGATGCAGAGGCACAAAGATCTCTGATTATAAGCCCAGTCTGGTCTGTGACAGAGTACCAGGACAGCCAGGGTTGCACAGACAAACTTTGTCTTAAAAAAACAAAGAAGCAAATACAAAGCATTGCCAACAACTACTGTCATGATGTTAGACAATACATCTCTACGAAGTGCTTCTTTCCAACTGAAATTTTGCTTCACTGCCAACAACGTCCCTCTCCATTGCATTCCAGTCTCTCTGTCTGAGTTTAACCACTTTAAATTCTTGCTATCGACACGATTACATAGTATTTGTCCTGCGCCTGGTTGATTTTACTTAACGTGTCCTTAAGGCTCATCCATAAGTTACAAATGGGCTTTCCTTCTTTTCAAAGGCTAAGAAGCATTTCAGGGTGTCTACAAACCATGCATTTCCTCTCTTTATTCATGAAGGTGTACACATACGTGGATTCCTTTCCTGGACTGCTGAGCACGGCTGCAGTGAACTTGAGATGCCAGTATCTTTTCAACATGTACATTTGATTTCCTTTACTTAGCTCTGTGATTGCTAGATTATACAGGAATTCTGCTCAACCTTTTTTATTTTTTTTAAGGAGCTTCTATATTGTACTTTATATTGGCAACACTAATTTTACATCCCCAAAGCAGTGTGGTAGCGTGTTGGTTTCACTTTGACCTGTTATATTTTCTTACTACAACTGGTTGTTTTTGATTATCTCCAACCTAAGATGTGCATGGTCATAGCTCACATGGTTTCTCTAATGACCAATAACAATGAACATTTTTTTTCACACACTCCATGACCATTTACATGTCTTCCTTTGAAATACATTCTTCAGATTCTTTTCTATATGTTTTAAAAAATCAAATATATATTTTTGTCAATGAATTAATCATATTTAAAAGTATATGTATTATATATATCACATATATTTAGTATAAATTTTAGATAGATTTTAGGTATATAGTATATATTTTTAGATTCCCTTTCAGATATCCAGTTTATAAATATTTTCACTATTTTCTGAGTGGTTTCTTTACAGTGTTAGTTATGTTTTTGGCATCTTTTAAGTTTGGTTTATTCTTCTGTGTCCATATTGCTTGTGTGCCTACACTTTTAGGACGATGCCCAAAATGTGTACATGCAGAACAGTGTCACACAACCCTTATCCTATGAGGTTTGAGTTTACAGTTTCACATCTATGTCTTCATGCTCTTGAGATGATGACGGTGACATTTCATCCTTAGTTTTAAGAAAACTCTGCACTATTTTCATAAACCTGGATTAATATCCAGTTTCCCCAGCCATATTTATTAGAGAGACTGTCCTATTTCTACTATATATCCTTAGGACTCTTTTTGAAATCAGCTGACCCTAAATGTGAGGATTTATTCCTGGGATTTTAATTCTGATCCAGTGGTCTGGTGTCCGTGATTGTACGAGTGTCATACTGTTTTTGTCACTACAGCTTTGCACTTTGAAGTCTCTGCCTTGTTTTAGGTTAAGATTGTTTTCATTATCCAAAACCTTTTGTACTTCTGATATGCTTAGAGTCAGAAGTCTTCTTTTTTTCTGTTTTTGTAAATTAATTTATTTTTTACACTCCATATTTCATAACCCCCATCCACGCTCCGACTGCTCCACATCCCACCCCTCCCCCCATTTCTACTCCCCTCTTCCACTTCCCCCCCCAGAACCCTCTCCCTTCCTCCCCAGACTTCTTAGTCTGTAATTATTTCTATGGAATTAAAAATGTGAATTTTTTTCAAATTGAGAGCACCTTCCTTCAAAGCCTTTCCCCTGAGTATCATATCACTGAGTTTTACAAAGGCATTGTAAGTTAGGATGTCCCGTTTACAGATAAGGAAACAGTGGTTCTAGGATCCAAAATTTTTGTAGGATGGGTCTTCTGCTGCAGTTTCTCCTTGACAAACCTGAATTAGAATCTTTCCCAACAAAGGGAACAGCAGGATACTGTCCACCGGTATGAATTGCCCTGTGGTTTCCTGAAGGACAACATGCTGTATTATCTCTTATTTTTCACTTGAAATGATGCTCTGAGCAAGGTGTATGCCCTGAAGAGATGAGTAATTAAACACTGAAATGCATTCTTTTAAGGTACCGTGTAGTACTTACAAATAATAACCCATTTCTCAGAATTGAGCAACCTCCATCGTCATTAGTCACATCTTATGTGTATTTTCTATAACAAAATTCACTTAAATCTTATGGATCTTGGAAAGAAGAAAAGCTCGAACTCTCTTAGGGAAGGTTAAGGGCTGTCCTACCTTCTAGTAGACAGGAAGCATCATCACTTATTGTCGGACACCCATGTTAGACATGGGCATTTGTCCTTTAGCAGGTGGCTGTTCATATTATTTAGCACTGTAGCACCAAATACTCAGAAAACAGAACATGATCCTGAACTGTGAAATCTCTGTGCAAACTGTCAGTACCTGAGAAAGATCTGCTTGTAGTATTTTCTTATTTAATTTAGCACAAGGTATTACCTTGAGAAATCCCAGGTCCTCGGATGTTGTACAGAGACAATTTAATGTTCGCCCAGTGTCTAGATACTCTTTATGTTTGGACAAGGCCAGTGTTACTGGATAATGTGAAACTAGAGGCATGATATGAAATGATTCATAAATCTTCAGAGAGGTTATAGTTTTCATTGTCTCAAAATTACATAGTTTTAATCCTGGCTTCTTCCCTTTCTGTTTTTATTTACTAAAATCATTTTTAGAGCAAAGGTGGTTGAACATATTCAAAATGAACTTCCCCATAGTCACTAAAACTCAGTGTATGATCATAAACGGTGTCTGTGATGCTTGAGATTCTTCTTAGGGTTGGGATGGAGAGAGAGGGTTTAAATATATTCTTATTTGTGCAGACCAGATACTTACTTCCAATATATGTACATATGTGTCCCAATGCGTGTGTGTGTGTGTGTGTCTTCATGAGCCAATTAATGTTTAACACATGTCTCAACTGAACAACTAGATCCCCTTCCCATAGCCAGGTATGGATTACTCAATGTGATTGGCTAAGAGATTCTGCCCTTGAAAGTATATAACACATGTCACTTGCCATGAGAAAAACATGGATTCTTACGCTCTTGCAAAGGTTGGAGAAATGAAATACACAGTAGTAAACTAGCATCAATGAAAAGAAAATATATAGACAGAAATGTCTGGTTCTAAGGGCAAAGCTATTGGAGGATAAGGCTTGCTTCCCACAGGTAGGCATTGCTTAGAACTCTGATTTATCCATTAGAGATGTCTTTTTATAATGTTCGTAACAAAACCCCATAGATTATAAGGCTGAAAAATGAATTCAATGCTAAGTATCCCTTCCGTTCTAATGGTTAGTGATGTTTCCCCCCATTTCTTCACCTCTTGGAGAGAAATTATAAGCATGAAAAGAAAATGGAAAAGCCCAGGTGTTTACATGTTTTGTTGCTAATGTGATTCATAGGTTATTGCCATGATATTTACATTATTAATAACATTTAGAAGGTATCTATGAAATATTTTCTGATCGATTTTACTGTAAAACTTATCATTGAAATGATATCTCTTGCCTTACTTAGTTGTGGACTGAAATACCGTCATAATTCTAAGTCTCTAGCAAGGTTAGCCCTTATATGGCAGGACAGACAAATTGAATCTTAAGAGATTTAATCTCCATGGTTTCTTTCTTCCTGTAGCCATTCTTTCCCAAAGGCTAATATAAAGCTTTTGGAGCTTGAATTGTTTTATGTTGTGTATTTGTCTTTGTTTTTTATAAATTTAATAGTCTGTAAGTTCACCCTCGCACACTAAACCACTACCCAGTACAGATGATATCGGATGTGAGCCATTCCGCTTTGTATCGCTAGTGATGGTTATCAGAGAAGCTACAAGAGGAATTTCTTTAAATGGTCATATAAATCTCACAAATGTGAAGCCAGGGCTCTGCTTTGTATGCCAAGCAATGGGAGCCTTGTTTGAATGAAAGGGCTTTGGTGATGCTACGCTGATATTGGACCATTGACACTTAACCTGGCGACTCTTTAGCCTTCAGGAGTTCCCTGATGGAAATATACTCCATGTTTTCATATGACTTTCCTGCTGATCAAATTCATATCACCAGATCCCTCATTATACTCAAAATGAATCTGCAGATAGGAAATAAAAAGACGGTTTCTAAGGCATAGGAGAAAGTGTGTGACTAGGACATTATTTTAAAAGGAGAATAGTGCTATAAATAATGCTTGAATCTGACCTCACTGTTCACATGGGCACCCTGCGAGCTGGCGTCCACCACAGTGACTGTCAGCTCCATGGATGACCAAAGGATAGCCAGTTCCAGTTGGCATTATTTTGTTAATTTCACAAAAGGGACCTGGATTTTTGCAGTCCGGGTTAGAGGTTTTCTTACAAATACCATACAGTGGATTTCCAGAAATTTTCTTTTGTTCCTCAGCCTTTAGAGACCTCCCACGACTCTCGGAGCTTAGCGTGCACACAGATCAGCAAGAAATCTTGTCCAACGCTGGTTCTTGTTTGGGTCAATAAAGCCTGAGGGTCTGGATGTCCTGACCCCACTTGTCTGTGGATTGTGCTAAAGTTCCAAGCCTTGACTAGAAGCTCTGAGTGAGATCCCTGAACACAGCGTTGAAACGGCCTCCGTGTGTGTTGGGAATGTAGCTTCTCTCATAGTGAAGGGGGCAACAGTCTCTATCTCTCCCCCTCCTCTGGTTCCATATTGGAGGTCATAACCAGGACTTTGCTCTGACAGCGAGCCACTCCCCAGCCTGTATGCGTTCTAAGAAATCCTTCTGCGTAATTTAGACACAAGATCTAAACCAATGCAGGCTTGTGCAGCACAAGATTCTAGGCCTTCTAAGAATGCCAAGACTTGGGCCTCATCGCAAATTAGGAAAGTCAGACAATGCTGCCCTTATTGCCTCTACCTCCCCAATGCGGGGAAAATAACTTTTAAAAATACTTTCTCATTTGTGCAGTTAGTGAGTGGTGGGTCTTGGACTGAAATCAAGGGTCTGCTCCTTCCACCACAAGTCTGTGTCATCCCCGCCATAGCCTCTCTGCTGAGTGCGTTTGGAGGGAGGGACCTGAAAGCAAAGACTCATGTATACTGCCCTGCCTCCAGTCTGGGCAGAAATGCCCATCAATCTACCTCCTTTCAGGAGGAGGATGCTTTCTTCGAGGTCCTTCACACTACTTGGCATCTCTCCCAATCAGTCACTGAGCGTACACTTAATTTCTTCTTAAAAGCCACCTGGTTTTGTTTTTGTTCATGCGTATGCCTTTTTGTTAAGTGGGTGAGGGATGTGTAATCTATCTCATGCATAATTTGTTTAAGACAAGTCATTAAAAATGCACTAAAGTTTAATATGCTGTATATGCTCCTGCAAGAGTTCCTGCACTGCCGCCCCCCCCCCCCGCCCCGTAAACGATTTTTCAAAGTTTTAAAAATAGTCCCTATTACATGCCATTGCTTGCAATACCTCATTTTAAAGCTCTAAAATTAACATTTCTTTCCTATCACTTTTGTCTTCTGTTTGCCTGTTATTGATTTTTTTCCTTTTTTTTTTTTTAAATTCTCTGCGTGTCTAATGGAAACCGAGCTAATGGGTCTTCGCTTTGTTTATTCCCTTGCTTATGCAGTAGTGCAGTTTTGATGTGGTCAGCACAGCTCTGGAGTGGGGATTGGAGCGGCGGCAGCAGTGGAGGGAGTTCACATCCACATTTCCTTTGATTTCTGTAGAAATCGAATACGTTTCCCTGCAGCCCCCTTTCCCTGTCACAGCCCCGTTTTGTTTGTCTCTCTTAGTTGTGTTTTGGCGAGGCGTTCTCATTTTCCTTCAAGGGTATCCCTGAGAGCGGTAATCACAAAAGATATATATCCTCCTTGACTGACTGGGAAGATCAAGCTAACTGCCACCTGTGAGCAGCTTCTCCCTGATTCATGAAGCAATCTCAGCCTCTCACTAATCCGACACTGCCAGACAGACTCCGAAGAGCTGAGCATCCTTGAGGGGTGGGGGACGTGGACCAAGACGCTGATTGCTGTATTTTATGTGCCGACACACAAATAACTTGGGGAGAGCATACCTTTCACTTATCTCTTAATACATGAAAGATGTATTTATTGAGGATTCTAGGGGTGAGAAAGGAAGAGTTAAAAACAAACTCGAGCAGTTTCAAACTCCATCAGAGAGATATCTGTATCTTTTGGCAAATTCCAGTGACCTGTGGTCCAAACAGCAAAAATCAAATTAGAGAAAAATATGTCAGTAGGACGGAAGGCTAAAAGGGAGTGGTGCCTCTCTACCAAGGAATCACAAACGAACACATTATCGTTTGTGATTGACCTAAACCATTCCACGGCCATTACAGCTCACGTAGTCTATGCTTTCTGTCTTTTTTTTTTTTTTTTTTTTTTTTTTACCAGACTCACCGGTTAAGCAGAAGGTCTGGTCTCTGGTGCAAATATTAATGAACAGTGAAATGCCCCAAAGGCAGGAAGCATGGGAGAAGGAAGAGGATTTGATCAACCACAAACGGATAATTATTCTCTAAATAATTAAGAGCTGGTGCTATGCAGTCGAGGACACAGCTCAAAATAAATACTGACAGGACAGAAAACAGTTGATTTTCTTCCCACTTGTGGAATTCTCCAGAGCTCTCTGGAAAATTCATGTGTGGAAATTCTCTTCTATATTCTCCAGAAATGATCAGAATGACTCTCATCTATTTTTAAATTATTTTTTAAAAATATATGTATCTTATAATTTTTATTGGTTATTTTATTTATTTGCATTTCAAATGTTGTCCCCCTCCCCATGTTACTCCTCCACAACCCCCTCCCCATCTCACCTCCTCCCCCCTGCTTCTATGAGGCTGTCTCCCTACCTAACCATTCTTTCCTCCCCACCCTGGCATTCCTCTATAGTGGAGCATTGAGTCTTCACAGTACCAAGGACCTCTCCTCCCATTGATGCTCAACAAGGCCATCCTCTGCTACATATGCGGCTGGAGACATAGATTCCTCCATGTGTGCTCTTTGGTTGGTGGTTTAGTCCCTGGGAGCTCTGGGGGCGTGGGGTGGGGAGCAGGGTCTGGTTAGTTGATATTGTTGTTCTTCCAATGGGGTTCCAATGGGGTTGACTTCTATTGCAGGGCTGAGCATTGAACCTAGGGACTTGTGTACTGACAATTTGGGGGGGGGCAGAGGGGAAAGGAAGATGAGCAGTTTCAAACCCCATCAGACAGATGTCTTAAGCGTCAGGCAAGCGCTTTACTGTTGAGTGATGTCCTTCGCCTATGGAAATGAATTGATTTAAAGTAATCATTCAGACTTATCTATTCAGTTACTTTTTAAATTTCTCTTTTCTCTTTGGTGATGCTAGGGACAGAACCCGGGGCTTTACACACACCAAGCAAACACTCTACTGCTAAAGTACATCTCCAACAGAATGATGCCCATCACCAAGTTATGTACAACAGGAGAGCAGCAGGCTCTCTCTGCTAGTGGGAGTAGGACCCTATGGAGATGCCCAGGGCTGGGAGCAGGAGCGAGAACTTGCCTCCAGCTCTATCATTGATTTGTTATATAGCTTTAAACAAGTCACCTTATCACTAGCTCTCTATTTTCTTATCTGTTTAGCCAGGATTATGTTGGCTGCTCACCCAGCAAATATATTTTAAAGATTAATGGAAGAGTGCTCGCGTCGTAACTTTGAACTCTTTATGTCAAAAATGACACACCATCCTTGTTATACTGTTAAAATTCATAAAAAAAAATTACTGAACTTACTTTTATCTAAATGCTCAAAGGCTGTGTCTAAAAGACCTAAGCATTTGGTTTCAAGAGCAGCTACAGGTAAAGAAAAGGGGAGCTTGGTTAAGCACAGCTCACGGCTAGTATTTGCTTTAAGATGTCTGTGCACAAGTACACCTACATTTTTTTTTCTTGTTCAGTGGTTTGGATGCTAACACAGTGTTTCTTTCTTTTTCACTCATTTACACTGACGAACCCACCATCCCTGTTCCCAGCTGCACAGAGCTGAGAGGCCTTGCCTTTTGCCCACCAGCTGTCTCAGGCTACCTTGGCAGCTTGTTTGGTTATGTTCAGTCATCTGTGATGGGCGGGGGCAGTCACTTTTCTTTTTTTTTTCCCCTGAAGGTGTTTGAGGAATTAATACAAAACAGGAAATGAAAGGCTAGGGGAAAAATGATTAACTAGTTGTGATCATGGATGACTAATGTTTGTTAGGGCTAAAAATAATTTGACCTTGGGGGTGGTTTTCCAGAATTCTTGAAATATAAAAATACATAGCTACATGTTAATGAAACTATATTGGAGACATTCAAACATTGACAAGGTTCCAGAAAGCATGTAAAATGGTTAAAAGCATATTTTCAAAAAGGGCTTATTATCTAAGACTATATATATATGTATGGCTTTCTAAATAGAAGGGACTATGTCAAATTTAGAGACCATTCCAAGATTAACACTAATCTCTTCAGTGATTAATATCTCAACCAAAAACTGTGGCAAAAAGGGATTTCAGGTTGATAGCTACCTAATGTGTAAATCTTAGCTCATTAATGCTTGTTTTTTTTCATATTTAAAGTATTCCAGATTTATTCCAAATGTTGTATAAACCTCACTAATTATATGTACATACAGAATAAAAAAACTGTATTAAAACTTGGCATGGGGGTATAGTTACTTCACAAAGGGAACGAGACAAGTATTTAAAAGTCCCTATAATCCAAGAGAGCCTTTTAGGTCAGGAAATGGGGACTGTAACATCTGTGTAAAACTAAGGGAATTCTAACTAATTGTTCAGGTTGGACAATAGCCAAAACCCTGGAGTTAGCACACCTGGGTAATACCTATATAATGTTTCTAGAGAAATATATTCACATAAGGAAGCAAACAATAAAACTTTTAAAGGATTAATGAGGGGGAAGGAGAAATTTTAGGAAATACATTTATGAGATGATATTATAGAATCTCACTGTAAGTGTCAGAAGGCAAACAAAGTTATACCTAGGAAAGAAAGGAGAAAAGAGGCCTCAGGAGGTCTGTGTTGTTTCACAGGAGTCTCTGTGGTTTTGCCTACACAGACACAGGGCTTAATCTTGCTTCATGATGTGACACAGTTGCCATCCAGGGAGAGAGGTTCATACTCACCTTGCAAAGATTTCATTTCTCCCCAGATCATAGCCCCCCCCCCCTTTTTAATTGCACAGGGGCATGAAATAGAGTCCGGAGACTATAGACCCAAATCAGAGAGCATGAGGGTAATGGGAAGCATGTTTAGCGACTCTTGGACGGTCATACTGCTTGGTTAAAAACAAGAGAAGACAAATTCAAAAGGAAGAAAGCGAAGCCTGCCAAAATACTTAAGCCAAATGTACTGAGTGGTTGGATTAAAAAACAATTCTACTATTGCAGTGCACTACACAGAAGGACCCCGTGGACATCTGCAGGATCGTTGCAGAGGTCCAGGGTTGCTATTAACATGGTGTAGGGCACAGTTGTGATTTTAAAATTATGGCATTGAGCTAAGGAATACGACTTAGTCAAATTGCGTGTTGTGCAAGCTTGGGGACCTGAGTTTGGGTACATAGTACCCACAAAGGAAAATAATTATGTAATTGTGGCATTGGTAAGGTGAGCCAAGAAGATTCCCAGGGCTCCCTGGACAGCCATTGTAGCCTAACCAGTGAGCAACAAGTTCAGCAAAAGGTCCTTTTTCAAAAGCAAAACAAAACTCAATATAATTCCCCTAAACAACCAAATGAATGAGCGAACAAAGAAAGAAACTAGCACAATGTGGAGACTGACTGAGGAAGACACCTGACACATCTGGCCTCCACACACATGCAGTTGCCTTGCCTGATGCAATCACATAGACACACATACCACAACCCTATTAATAAATACATAAATAAAAAAGATTGGACTTATTAAAAACATCATGTCTGGGGTGCTTCATTTTCATGAATGGACTCAATATGTTCTGACTGAGTATCTTACCTTCATATTGGAAGTTTAGGGGCAGAGCCAGAATCTGGGTATACAACTGCAAACTAAAAGAAATGAATAACACTAGAAAAAGTCAATGAAAGATGGCAGTTGTCAGCTCTGTGGTTATAATCCTGTTATCACCAGAGCTTCACTAAAGGTAAAGTCTAGTGCAGGCAGATTCTTGAACTAGCCTAGAGGGCTAGGGTGAGCAAGCAGCAGAATTTTGACCAGTTACTCAATGGAATTTAACAACCAGCATAAAACTTCAGATACCTAAAGATAAGTTATATGTAACATCTCATGGATTTAAAGAGGTAAGATTCAGGTAATTTTAGATACTAGGTATAATTAGTTTAATCTCAACTTAAACATTGCAATAAATATTAAAGGGAAATTTACTAATCAATCTTTTTAGAATAGCAGGATGAGCTATAAGTATTTTTAAAAGAATAAATAATGATAAGAAAATCTAATTACTTTCTTGATAGAATTCTGGAAGATTAAGTCAATGAAATTGCTATATTATACTTTGATTTTGGTTTTACAGATCATGAAATTATATTTGCAAATTTTATGCAAATTTACTAAGAGATTAATGTTGTCATGTTCTGTAGACCTAGGACAAAGAAAATGCTGTTAACATCACTGGTTAAAAAATGTACAAAGAGATTCCAAGGTCACAGGTTCTGTACCTAGAGTGGTTAGATGGTTTCATATTCTTTCTCCTTATTCTCCTTCTCTTCCTCCATTTTTCTTCTCTTTTAAAAAGAAGTCTATAAACAAGATCCCGGTGACAGTATCTTCTCAGAGATGAGGAAAGAAAGGCATCCCAAGAGGTGAGGTGGTGGAAGTGACAGTTCTCCCTCCTGGTGGAGAGTCCAGGACCCAAATGTCCATCATACCCTCTGCCAGGCAGATTTATGCTTGTTTTGTAGCCACATTTCTCACTCTTTGCTGGATATACATGCCTTAAAAGGCTTACGACTGATATAAGAGCAGGCAATGTCTGCACATTTACTAACACAGAGGTAAGTAGGTTGTCACTGCCACATTTATTCCTTATTCTTGTGGTTATTATTGTATGTGAGTGTGGATGCAATGGTGCCAAGGGGTTCGTATAGAAATCAGAAGGCAGTGATTAGGGTGTATCATTGAATAAAACAAGACACGTTTTCTCTTGTGGAAATTACATTATTGTAGGTAGACTGAAATAATTCAACATTTTCAATTTTGGATTATATAAGATGATAGAAGGCATTGGCTATATACTATACACCAGAGAAAGTATCAGCATAGCATTTCGAGGAAGGGCGCTCTTTTAAGGGAAGTCTTGAGGGAAGGTCTAGATGACATTTTAACAAACATTAGGATGTCATAAATGACAGCCATGTCTGGGAAAAGTGTCCGAGGCAGAGAAAAGAGACAACACAATTGTCCTAAGGTGAATGTGTGGATCTGGGGAGCTTAATCAAAGATGGAGGTCAGAGAGATGACAGGTGACCCAAACATGCTAAGTCTCTCTGGCCATTGTAAAATGTTTAGCTATTCCTCTGTCAGGAAGAGGCACAAGATAGTTTTTAACAGACATATAAAATGATCTGACTTGTTTAAGAGGATCATTCTGGTAGATGTTAAAAATCAACTCTATTTCATTGAGAATAGACATGGCACAAACTTGTAGAAGTCTCTCAGAGGAACACAGGGTCAATTTCATAGAATATATAATTTAAGAAACTACAACCTTGAGTTTCATAGCTTCTATTTCATGAATGCAAATATTTTCATTTCAATATATCTCTACAGTGAAATTATTTCCAGGAGTCACTTATGAAAACAATATTTGATCCTCAAAAGTTCAAGACCATAAATCAAATATATAATTTAATTAGTGTGGTGATTTATGTGTCCAATTCCTTATAGTGTTCTCTATGCATTTGTAGGGAAGAGCTTATTTAAACTATACAAAGACTGTGGGTTAGAGAATTGGTAATTACTACCTTACCTAATGTGAAGGACCTTATACAACTAGAGAGCCCCGAAGTAGGGTGGGACTCTGACTTTCTTAGTCCAAGCCTAAAGCTCTCTCTATCACTTTGCCTCAGACATGACCTACATTAAAACTGCTGTTAATGACCCATAAATGAAGGAAATTTTCAGAAGATATTAAATTGGAGGGGAAGGGGTAGTGCATAGGCAATTAATGAGAGAGAAATAATAAAAATCAATCGTGATAACTTTGATACTTCATCTCCTGACCCCCTATTTGCACCCGAAAGTCACTTATTCAAATACTGTTGGAAGCTGGAGCTCATTCAAGGTCAAAACTTATGGTGAGGTGGCTACTAGCCAAAGCTAACTTCCTGTCAAAATTATCTTTAAAAGGAGGTAGTCAGAAGGTTCCCTTGAGGTCAGAAATAAAGGTATTTCAAAACCTTGGGTCAAGCACAACTCTTAAAAAATTAAATGATGTGAAATTTGTCAAAAATTAGTAAGGTCTGTGAAACTCCATTTAAAAAGTTAAACTACCATAGATCATGGGGCTTGCCAGCTTTTAAACTTTAAAACTCTTTTCACCATATCAGGTTGAAAATCAGTCAAATTGTTGTTTCTATTTTACTGATAATGGCTGTCATTTCTTTATTCCATTTGCACCCCAAAGTCTCTTCCTGTACAGCTCTTGTTGAATATGGGCTATTTTAAGATATATAATTACAAACTTGATTACCAGGTTAACCTTGAGTCAGGAGTTGGACTTGGCTCTGCACCTCTGAGATTCAAAGGCCATTACATCATGGATAATTGGCCTGGGTAGCCATACTTCCTAGGTTGACCAGTAAGCCTGCTCCATTGCATCGGCTCTGTCTCTGGAGAACTCACCAATTCTTCATGTTTCTTTTGTGTGAGAGTGAAGAGCCAAGTGAACATCAGAGATGTTAGCATAGCAGAATTTCTCCCTGAAGCAGGATAGTTAAGCCAGACTCTATGGGAAGTGCTATTTATTGAGCACCTGTAGCATCACAGGCTTCAGGCTTGGTGCTGTCACAATCATTATTTTTCTTCTCCTTGATGCAACATAAGTTTGTATTTACTAATATTAAAATTGAGTTTCAGCAACTTTAAATAATAGTTTAATAAAAAAGTTCCAACCAAAGATTGTTTGACTCCAAACCTCACAGTCCCATTCTCCCTGTTAAAATTAATCTAACCCTGGATCTTATACATACTCCTAAGTCCTATTGGTGCAACATCTTTTACATTGTAGTCAAGATAAGAATGTGTCTGGGTATCTGTATGTGTCACATGTACAGACAGTGAGGCTATTCATTTGAAATTCAGTAACTTTTTGGGACAATATTGATTGGGCTGAGAATAGTTAATCCCCATAAATTATGACAAAAACTGGAGTTAGTTAGCTGAGTTAGATACACATCTTAAAGTCAAATATTCCAGTCACTTACTCTATGTAAGTATTCTTTATGGAAAATGGAAGATGCTGCTGGTTGTGAAGAGCGATGACATAGCTGAAAGTCAGAATCCAAATTTGGAGAATTCTTCTTTTCAGTTTCTCATTTGGTTAAATATAATTACCAACATGTAATACTACCAAAACAAGAAAAAGCTAGAAGAAAAGTAAAAAGATTTCACATCAAAGTGAAATATTGATGATTATTTCTGAACGTTATGCTGACAGACTCTAGCTAAAATCTGATTAGAAGATTAATGTCAGATATATTAGCCAGAGATGATCTCTCCATATCAATTTAAATCACATCACTCAACCTTCCAAAGTCTGGGTGTGCTTTCAGCTATAATGACCTGAATTCAGAGCACTACCTGACACTCCACTCCATCTCCTCTTCACTGTCCCCAGGAAGACATCCTGAGCCCTATTCATCTTTCTATCCCTAAGGTCCAAAATGATGCTCCCTCAAGATCATTATGCTCTCTTCAAATTAAAAAGATAAAGACAATTTTTCTTTGATAAAAAAATATATCCTGGCATATAGCCCTTGGATTGTTTTGGAAACACATTACAGAATTTTGATATTAGTTACTAAGCTTAATAAGAACTTGCTATGTTGATGTTAAAGTGGACTTATGCAATTATTATGGCAAAAATCATTTTCCTCTGTTTAATATTTAATATCAGTTGCTTAAATGAGTAAAATTATACTTTGGTCCCAAGTTGTCATATGGGAAACTTCTCCTTAGGTTCATGTATCAAAATTTGGAAGTGTAATGAGGGTGAAAAACAAAGAGATTGGACCAGATTATGGCACACTCTCAGCTTCCTTTTCCGTCCTCACATCTTCTGCTTTGCTTCTTGGTCATTACCCTCCTTTTTGTTTTATTTATTAACCTCACAGATAAAAAGGCAATAATCTTTAGTTATTTAGCAGACTAAATGGATGCCTTAGCATCTTCATGTTAAAAATCCTATCAGTGCAGCTAGCTGCTCAGACGCTCACACACACTGACGGTGCTTACAACTGTGTGCTGGTGCCTGAGAAATAACATGACACTCATCGTTCTAAAGGAAAGACAGTTAAAAGAAATACGAGTTAGTGCTAGTTGTTGGTTGTTTTTCCTACCTTTAGTTTATGTAAGAAAAGTTTGCTTTTTGTTGTTCAATTAAACAATGTGTTCTGGTAATCAGGTGGTTTTTGTTCTTAATATTTGATGGTTGGATATGTGATATCTCATTTTTTGGGGATATTTTCTTTATTTACATTTCAAATGTTTTCCCCTTTTCAGGTCTCCCTTTTGGAAACTCCCATCCCATCTCCCCTCCTCCTGCCTCTAAGAGGGTCCTCCCTCACCCACCTACCCACTCCCATCTTTCCTCCCTAGCATTCCCCTACACAGGGGCATCTAATATTCTCAAGCCCAAGGGTGTCTCTTCCCACTGATGCCCAACAAGGTCATCTTCAGCCACATATGTGGTCAGGGCCATGGGTTGTTCCATGTGTATTTTTTGGTTGGTGATCCAGTCCATGGGAGCTCCCAGGGGTTCTGGCCCATTGACGCTGTTGCTCCTTCCATGGGGCTGCAGACCCCCTCAGCTTCTTCAGTCCCTTCTCCAACTCCTCCAGCGGGCAACCCTGAGCTCAGTCCAATGGTTGGCTGCAAGCTTCTGCATCTGTATACGTCAGGCTCTGGCAGAGACTCTCGGGAGACAGCCATATCAGGATTTCATCAGCAAGCACTTCTTTGCATCCACAATAGCATCCGTGTTTGGTGGCTGTATAAGGAATGGATCCCCACGTGGGGCAGTCTCTGGATGTCCTTTCTTTCAGTCTCGGCTCCACACTTTGTCTCCATATTTCCTCCTGTGAGTATTTTGTTCACCCTTCTGGAAAGAACTGAAGCATCCACATTTTGGTTTGCCTTCTTCTTAGGCTTCATATGGTATGTGAATTGTATCTTGGGTATTCTGAACTTTTGGGCTAATATCCACTTCTCAGTGAGTGCATACCATAAGCTGTATAGTAACAAATCATTTCAAAACATGTCATGAAACATTTGATTTGGTTTTTGGATGTCCTGGAACTTTTAAGACATAGATTATGAATACATTCCTCAAACTCACATAGCTATTAACTTTCTTTCCAAACTTCAGGGATTTCGAATTTGCTTCCCCAGGAAAGATACTACATTCAGGCTTCAGAGAGAATACAGAAAGTGACCACACCCCAGTGTGGGCAGTTAATATTGGTGTTGATGGATGGCTGTGAACTTGAACTCTACCACTAGAGAACCATGTCTACATTTCCATGCCTGAAGATCACTGACAAAGCGGTAAGAATTTGCCTTCTAAAGAATGCAACTTCACTGGATTTTATACCCAGGATGATTTAGAGCTACCTTGCATGGTCCAAATGGGAAAGGAACAAGGAAAAAGATTCTCAACAGATGGGAAGCTGCCACAAAATAGATTTAGGAGACATGGTTTTGTTGGTCTTCCTTCTTTTCTGTGCTATGCTTATAGATCTTCTGAAACATCTAAGCAAACTGTAATGCAAACAGAATCCAGCTTCCCTGCCAAACTAAGACTTACCACACCATGAAACGTGTTCAGCTTCAGCGAAGCTTCCTCATTTTTTTACAGTTATGAAGCCCGTGTATCCAAGGAATTATATTTATTTTTTGTTCACTTGGACTAATTAATCAAGATTTGGCTAACAAGACCCCATTAAAATACAAGAAGACACGTGTGCTCATTTTCTCAATGCAAATGAAATATCTCAGTCTGAAACACAACATTCTACCAAGAAGTTATTTCCACATTTAGAAGGTTCTACTAAAAACAAGTCATGCCTTTAATTAGGACCCAGAAATTTGATGACATGTGACTGTTCCCTCACAAGCATGGCTTTCATTCACTAGGTGTATCCCCGAGTTTCCTGTTTAATTTTAGGTTATTGAAATAAATACTTTAATACAGCTCTATTTTTTCATATCCTAATGCTCTATGAGTGAATAGGGCAGCATTCCAAATTCCAGGCTCAGTCTTAGCCTCTCAAACAGGGTCAGACTGTTGAGTAGACTTAGCAGACCACCATGCCATTCTAAGACAAAGACATTGTATCAAGTCTTTTGTTGCAATTGATGAATTCTCTTGAGATAAATGCAGATTTTTTCTTTGGTGATAGGTGCTCCACCATGCAATTGAAGAGGCTAAACATGGATGAAGTGTTCTCTTCAAGGGAACCTTCGGGAATAGGTGGTCTCACTAAGCCACAAGGGCAAAACGAAACGACACCTTTGCCGTTTGCCACTGCCCAGAAAACTCCACTCTGACATTTCATTTTACTTCGGCAAACAACCACCATGAAAAATAGCCAGGTACATTACAGGATATGCCCTTACGCATGATATTTTGTATCAGATATATCAGTCACATTGCAAAGGACTTAGATCAACTTAAAAAAATAAAACCCAATAGAATGATTACAGCCGCTGCCTAGAATGACAAGTATTATCAACAAAAATTAATCAGGCGCATCTTTTAGTGAACTCAATTAATAATGTGCAACAACAGGGTCTCTTTTCTTAAGATGAAAATTAATTAGTGGAGGGAAGGTCACTCGGAGATGCTGACATCACTCATCAGAATGCTCTGGCAGCTCTAATTATTTGTCTTCCAGGCTTGGGTGATCAGAAATTATTGCAATACCTGAGCAACATTTTGAAAAAGCTTTGTGCATGGCTCTTTTAATTAGACCTGGTATTTGATGAATGTGGTGGAAGCCTTTAGATCAGCCTCTTATCATTGAGTGACTTAGAAGTTTTAGGGAATTATACTGTGTAAGACAGGGTCACTGAAGGGGTTTGGAATCTATACGTTTTTATTATTAAAAGAGTTTTAATGTTAAATTTGATTTATCCTTTTCTCTTTCAAGCCCCTTCTTTTATTACCAAGCATGATAATATATGGGATAGAGTTTCATTAATATTTATTTTAAACGTTTTTCTTTTTTCTTTTCTTTTTTTCTTTTTTTTTTCCCTCTTTTGCCTCTCGATTACAGTAACTTGCTTGGGGTTTTGGAACTGAGAATTCAATTTGAAAATCATCTAGGATTTTGGATAGGGAAGCATCTAAAAAGGGAACTTAAACATTATGTCAAAAAATCTCAACGTTAACCATGAATAGATTAGACTCTTCTGTATTCAGACATTGCAGCCTCACAATGTAACTAGAGAAATAGACCAGGAAAAGTATTGCAAAACTGACAACGTTAACTTTATTTCATGTGTTGAGTAAGTAAATTTCCAAATTCCAGTAGTAAATTTTTAGCTATGTGATAAACTTGCCTATATTTAATATGTGATAGTGTAAATATAATTTGTGTTTTTAATGCAATTTTACATGGAATTCACTGCAACCCATTCTTGGCTGATGTTCATATAATGTAACATTAGCTAAGTCTTCAGAGATCAGAAGATAAAGTAGGAAATGGTGACTTTTCTAATGCATTTTAAGATTTCTCTTAGTGTGTGATATACATGGTTATTATATGTACACACGTGTGTACCTGCATGTGTGCTGTGTCATTGTTTACTTTATTCCCTTGAGATGGGGTCTCTCATAGAACTGGAAGTGGTCCTGACAGCTGGCATGCTCCAGTGTGTCCTTTCGTCATTGCTTCTACACTGCTGGGGTTATAGGTGTTGCACACAACCTCGCCTGGCTTTTTACATGTATGCTTGGGATTTGAACTCATGTCCTCAGACAACCACTCTTACCCACTCTTAGGCCATTTCCAAGCCACAGAATGGCATTTTGTCTGCTGGAGGATACATTCAAGTCTTTACAACTATGATCTGTAAACCACAGCTGATCTTGCTCTGTAAGATGGGTTAAATAGACTCATCTGTGTTGTCTCTTTATAAGGAAAGTGGTGGGGGAAGTTCATAGGCCAATGAACTACCCCTGGGCTCCTAGAGAGACCAGGTTCAGATGAGGAAGGTACACTCCTGTCCTTCCCTCTGCACATCTATAGGAGGTATCCCCGTGTGATGGCTAGCTATACAAAGTGGAGAAATGTGTTGAAATGTGCTTTCAGGACACTTCCAACAAGTAAAAGCAACGTTTCACATTTTGGGAGAAGTGTTTGACACTCTGAATCCTTGGTTTATCCACTCTGGACTTTAGTGGTCCTAATCGGTTTCTTCATCTTGTCACATCACGTATGTTGTCTACACAAGGGCAAATCCTTTGAATGTCCGATTGCAGTAGGAAATCTAATCTAGAAATCAGAGCTCTCCAACTCGACCTATTCTGCACCCCCATCTCATTTACTTTTCAAAGTGAGGGCCCTTTGACCACAGGGCACAGTGAAGCAGCAGGCTCTCCAGGGGGGTGGAGGGGGGAGAAATACCTACTTAGCAAAGGAGGAGCATATAGTTAACATTGAGCTCAGCTTTGTTCCCCCTTCTCCATTCCTCTCTTCTCCCCTCTTTATACACTCACATCTATTTTTGTGTGCGGATGTAATCGCTGGCATAAGTAGATTACCAGCATTCAGGTCACAGAAACCTGGGATCACATCTTGAGTCTGCTGTTTTATATCTGTGTGGCCACAGGTAAGCCACTCAATCTCTCTGAATCTTAATGCTTTTATATATAAACAGAGAGAGCCCACTTTCCTAGGAGGGTGAGGTTCAGGGAGGATAATCAGATACTGCATGTGAGAATGTTGATCTCATCGATCAAAAGTTTGGAAAAGCTTGGTAAATCTTAATTCTAGTCACAAGGTTAGGCCCCACTTTTCCGACTCAGCTATTTGTAAAAAACAAAACAAAACAAAACAAAAAACCAAAACTGTTTTTCAGGAAATACATTCTTAAATCAACAAGTTGATAGATATCTTAACAACCTATTCACACATAGTTCAAATAATCTGTTTTGGAATTGTCTGGGCTGTAGCTCTGACTTAGATCTTAATGAAAATAAAGCTACTTATACTCCGTTCACTGGTAAAATATTTGAGATACTTATTTCTCCTGATGAATTATGCATGCTAAGACTGAATGGCACTCATTGATTTATTTTCTCTCTTTGCCTTGATTTTCAGGCTCTGTGCAAATCAGTGTATATATTTTTTTTCTATCCTGCACTCCCACTGACTGTATTACACTCCTGGGGCTCTTCAAGTGGAGGAGACACAGAGCTCTGCTCTCGGATGGCAGGTTAGCCCATAAAGCCAAGGTAGTGAGCGGGCACTGGGGAGAAAAGATTTTAAAATTAGTGTCAGATGTGGACTAGTTCCTGTGAAGCCCAACATCTCCACGTAGACGTCGGTTATACTTGCTTTCCTGTCATAAGTTCTCCTGTTATAACCTACCATTTAAAAGCCTCAAAATCCTAACAAACTGATACTGGATCATTATTTTTAAATGTAGTAAGTTATTTAAGTAACATTTACTGTGTGCCACAAAAAAACAACACAAAACAAAAACCAAAAAACCCCAAAAAACCAAAAAAAAAAAAACCAAACCAAAACAACAACAGAAACCCCAAATCTCTCTCTCTCTCTCTCTCTCTCTCTCTCTCTCTCTCTCTCTCACACACACACACACACACACACACACACACACAAACCAAAAACTAGTGCATTGCAAATGTTAAGAGAAATGAAAAGTCCAAACTGGGGAAAACTCTGTAGTTTCCAGAAGACAACAAAGACGATAAGTACGGTCAGAGGACTTAGCATGTGTTTGATAGTTGCTTGTATTGATTGATGTTATATGGTGAGTCTAGCTCATCCTGAATTCTGAGTTGTAGGTTGCTGATAAGATTTTCCTTTGTTGCCCCTGTCAGATTTTCTACCCCCAAGGCCTGGAAATGACAAAAGGACAGACAGACAAGCACATACAGAAGAGCTGGGTTGGGTGAGTTGCAGAAACTCTGAGGGAGTGGCAATAACTATGCACCAGGGCACTTCTGTGGGTTTAGGCTTTATTATGGAGTGCAGAGGGAGAGGAGCTAGCTAGTTCCAGTCAGAAGTTTCTGTAGCTCTTCCTATGGAGATGAAAACAAGGATTATCAACCAATCAGACCTCCCAGAGCTCCCAGGGACTAAACCACCAACCAAAGAATGCACATGGAGGGACTCATGGCTCTAACTGCATATGTAGCAGGGGATGGCCTTGTCGGGCATCAAAGAGAGGAGAGGCCCTTGGTCCTGGGCTTGATGCCCCAGTGTAAGGGAATGCTAGGGCAGTGAGGCTGGAGTGGGTGGGTGGGTGGAGAAGCTCCCTCATAGAAGCAGGGGGAGGGGGATGGAATAGGGAGTTTGGGGAGGGGAAACCGAGAAAGGGGATAATATTTGAAATGTAAATAAAGAAAATATCCAATAAAAAAAAGAAGTCTCTGTAGCAGGAACATCTGAGGCTGAATCTGGGAGGAGGAAGCTGAAGTTGCTAGTTTTCTACTGCATCCCTCCCAGTCTGAATACTTGATCTAGAGGAAGGGCTTTTCCATCTCGGGAAGCCTCATCTGGATGGCCTGACATGGTCATGCCCAGGTCAACACTCTGATTCAGAATTTCATTCTCTCTTGACACCTTTACTCATGGCTTCTCTGGCTCTTCCTACCTGGTTAGGGGAGGGAATTCTCCTGTTCTCTCATGAAAACAAACTGCTGATGGCTGACTTTAGCCAGAGCTTATGCTGTCCTGTAGGCCCACAGAGTCCCTAAATAACAGGGATTGATTCTGGTCTTTCTCCCTCCTGTTCTCAGCTGAGGACAAGGGCAATGGGGCAGCTGTCCTCTGCTTCTTTGGTTACCTAAAAATCCCTGGCATTCTGACTAGTATGTCTGGAGAGTCCATTTCTACTCCTGTGTTTGCCACAAGTCATGAAAGCACCCTGAAAGGATGTGTGTGACTCTGTAGTTCAAAATCCTGACTCTATTCCACTGCGAATCTCCATTATCAAGTGTGTCTAATTCACATTTGTAAACCTGGTGGTAAAGCAGGACAGGATGTTATGTAAAATTTTCCAAATAAGGTCCCCTGTCCTTCAGAACTCTTGGTGAGGAACCAGTTTCCTATTTGAAGTGTTTAAATTCATTGTCAAAGGACCATTAGCTTCCGTCCCATTACTAATATTCTATTACAAGGTAGTGATTGAAACTTTCCCCCAGTATTTCTTAGCAACTGTCCTGAAATATGATTTCTATTGCCCGGGGCACCTGTTTTGTTAGGACCTTTACACAGGCATGCCTGACAGCATTCCTTTAATGGGCAGCAATTGATTACTACTACATATATGTTCTATGTTTGAGCACTGTTAGATAAGTTTTTCACTGCATTTGAAAAAGAGCAAGTAGCATCTAGAAGATAATAAACTTTTCACACAGGCATTTAATATGACCATTTCCAGGGCAATGCATGAGAGATAGCCACGTCTGCTACTTTACTTTGGATAGCAGAGCCCTGGCAGGTTGTAGGAATCTGAACACCACTGCCTGGGGTGTGGTAAAGTGAGTTTGGACTGAGATAGGATGCCTGTTCTTTGCAACCTCTATTACCAAGATTCTCAAAATTAACATTTGAACCACCCAAAGGTGCACAGAAGTCACCAGCTTTCTCCTGAGAGGAGGAATCGAAGGATGTAGATGGCAACAGTCAAGGGATTTGCTCAGTCAAGTCATCTGCTCTACAGCATCTACCTGTGTGCTGCGGATAAATTGTGTGGCCATCCAGAAATGAACAGTTCCCCAAGAATGTCCTACTTAATTTACAGGTCTTTTCCTCCTGGTGAGCAATTAGGTCGAGATGCCCACCCAGTATTCATTACAGAGACCTGCGCTCTCCTAACTTGCCCAGAGTTCTGAATACAGTATTGTAAGTGGGGCAGACCTGAGGTGTTTTCAGACTTACTGTAATATATGGTAGTCTTGGAAAGATGCTATTATCAGTCTCCTACTGGAATTTCTATTAATTTATAGCATTTGAAACAAATTATAATAAACAAGCGCTTTTTGTCTTAGCATCGTATATCTTATTGTCTACATGAGCTGAAGAGTAACTGATTAAATTAGCACAACCTTTCTCTGTGTTGAGACATGGCGTTTTATTGGCAATGGTATATATCATTTCACAACAAATTCCGCTGTGATTTTTCTTAAGCCTGTTAGTTTGATTCTATCAAATCAATAGAAAACGTTCCCGAGACAAGTATTGCTAGTAAATTCTTATTCTTTCTCCAGGACACATTATAGTTTAACTTGTCAGAAATATTTCCATGTACACAATAAAACGAATCTCTGTCAAATAGAAGCTGCTAACGAAACCTCTGTCGCACACCCGGGACTGTAGTCAGGGGTACGCAGTAGATCACTGTGCCCACTCTTCTCTATTTGAGAAACAAAGGCAACTACACATGTATATTAGAACTGATTAGCACTGTACCCTAAAGCAATTAAATAAATATTAGAAGAAACTCCCACAGCCCTTTGTTTTGCTATAAGGGGCTCAGCTGTGCTCTCTCTAACCCTAACTACATCACTTCAAATTACCAGTAAATTAACAGAGGAACACTTTCAACCTCAGAGCAGATTTGATCCAAATAGTCTTTAAATGCCATTTCTGTTCCTATTAACCTAAAGATCGGCATAGCAGATATTTTCTCGGGGCTGCCCAGCAGTCCAGGGCATTAATGGTGAAGTTGTGACAGCCCTTTTCATGATGATTTATGATTCCGTGTTTAACTTGATTACGCCAATGCTGACTCTGAATACTATTTCAATTAGTGCACAGAAGGTCACATCACAAATATCCCTCTATAATCTATTCCTATTAACACTAATACACAGAGTAACCAAATCTTTTCACCCTTGTTGATTCCCATCATCCGTAGCCCTAACTGCAGGCACGTTTACCAGTTTACTGCGTTGGACACTTCCGAAATGGTAATTTTCCCTCCTTTGAGTATCATTAATAGCCGAAGCCATGACATGAAGAAGAAAGCATCTCTGGGCTGGCACTTGTGTATTAATAATTACCAAAGTCTCAGATTTATTAAACAGGAGATATGCTTTCTAAAATGCCTGTCTAAAGCACTATTTCATGACCAATTACTAAATAAATATACAAAAGATTTTTTTGGGGGGTGGGAAATGAAAGCAGCTTACACCTAAAATCAATTTTAGCAGTAACTAAGTCTCTTCTCATTATTCCTCTAAGGACTCCAGGGAATTGCTCTCATTTATATGTAACCAATCATAATCTTGTTTTCTTTCCCTTTCTTTCTTTTACTTTTTTGCCTCTCATTTTTTTGGGGGACTAATTTCTACGTCTAACCACTGGGGAAAACTGAGAATATTGGGTCATCGGGTCTTTCTTTCCTTCCTGTGAACTGCTTATAAACAGTCCCTGTGGTACAGAATTAAGACTACAAAGAAGAATGGAGTTTTATTGAAAAAAAAAAAACTTTTCAATTTGTCCAAAGGTTAAAGTGAAACCAACTGCTAAAGACAAAATCCACACATCATTTAAACAATTAGTGAGGAATGTTCAAAGACTTTATGTTCAAAGTGCACACAATCTGGATTTTAAGTCGTATGTGGAGGCAATCTAGATGGAAAGTTAATTAACAATAAACCGAGAGAGGGCTTCATCACAGCCGTTTAACTATGCGCAGAGAGGCTGGCGTCCAGCAGAGCGCTTGGTGGGAAGGAAGAGTGGGAACTGGAATGTCACTGTGCTCAGTGGGTCCCCAATAAATGCTTTATTAACAGTGATGATGTCAGTCTTGCAAAATATTAAAGGGGACTTGTCTCTGTGGTTTGCTTTTTTAATTTCTTATTTGTTTTCTTACTCTTCTGAGTCTTTCTTACAATTTTTTTTTAAAAACCTAAGTATTTACATAAGAAAAGAAAAAATTTATCATAATTTTTCACAACTAATAATTGGGAACCTCATGAGGATTTTGCTTTTAAGGATTCTTCAACATTCAAAAATCATATTCATATTTCTCTCACAAACCAGTTTTTCTGATTATTCATGAGCTTTTTGATGTAAGCCAAGTGCTTATTGGACCAAGAAACAGATGACCCCTCCCCCCAGTTTTGAAGGAAGGGGCCAGATTTGTGTAATCAGTATGCTTCTTAAAAATCTGAGCAGCCAAAAGACCAACTTATGAAATACCACTCAAAATAGTTGGACTAGTTAAAAATTCTTTTCCATGATTCTCCTTTCACAACCTTCACCAAGAATGGGCAGATAATCCAGACTGATCCCTGATCAATCCATTCTGTTGCTCCCATATTCCCACAAACTTACTTCTCTTCAGTAGTTGTTTCCTAGCTCATCTTTCAGACCCACCGCCCATCATTCAAAGGGCGCTCTCATCGCCCTCTGAAGGTAGGTGGACAATTCGCTGACATATCAGAGTCCTGGTTGTTGAACGAGCATGCATTTCTCCTCTGCCCATCTGTCACACGAGTCTTTGACTCTACTAAGCGAGGTGTGTCATGGTTACACCTTGTGGGTGAAAGTTCTGTGAAACAACTCTCTGTGTTCAGCACACAAGCTGTATAACCAGTTTTCAAACTTTTCCTCAGAGCCTTGGTTCTGGCTCCTCTGAGGGGAGGTATATTACACTCTTCAAGGACACCATCCCTGTTTCTGAGATGTATACAACATCTGAGTTCCAAACACAGAAGTCTCTCGGGAAGAATCCGAAGGACAACTGCCTCTACCCTCACAAATATTACGCCTACTTTCTTTTCCCATGTTGCAAAGTCAACTCCCAAATCCACAAAATGAAGGGGAAGATCCCTCTCAATCCCTTTCGGTGACACATCAAAGCACAGGGCACAGTGCTTGAGCCTTCAAGTTGCTCAAACAAACTTGATTATTCCTCTTAGTCTCGCTATTGCTTTCTCTTTCCCATCTTTTTCCTTACCCTGAGTTGAACTTTTAATGATGAATTGACCTTAAGACGGGAGCCGCTTATCCCACGTCTGTGTCCGTGGCTCATGTCAAATGATTGAACAAGCAAGCTGTTTGCAAGCTCTTTCCTCCTTACAAACAAGGATCAGCTTCCCTCCCCAGCCCTGGAGTTCTGGTAGAAAATGTATAAGTACATGTATAAGTTATTTATAAGTAAGAGAAAAACACAGAAGAGAGACAGGGAAAGAATTTCATGCCAGGAGAGCAAAGTCGGAGAAGAGAATCATCTAATTTCTCTTAGTTGTCTACAGACACACTTAAGAGGGCTTAAGTATGGACTGACAAAGATGAATGAACCTTCTTACTGTTGCATTAATAGGATAGTTAGAGTTAAGGATCAGTGAACATTTATTCTTATAATAAAAGCTTTCTTTAGTTTTCCATATAAATGTACTTCTTTGTATAATGGTATCTGTGTGGTAATCATAAGTGATGCTTAGACTACACGTCTGAGTGATTAGAGAATAGTTATAAATTTTATATGCATACACCTATACCTCCATGTGAATATAGCCTTCATTGCACAGGTGGTTCATAAACGGATTGTAATAGAAAAGATCCACTTCAAATGAAAGGCTGCGCTGTTCCATCTAGATTGAGAGCGATCACGGAGGGTTACCCCTTGCCCTGAGTAATTTATAAAGAGCAAACGAGGGGCTGGTGGCCATGAAAATAAATATAATTAACCCACTTAGAAAAACCTTCACCCTTGCTACAGATAGTTTTTGCTTGATCGGATTGACTAGTGCAACGCACGTATAAATTCAGAAAAAGATTCTCAGATTTTAAAGTTTCCTTCTAATTTCTCCATAAATAATTGTACTGTAGAAGAATAGGCCCATTTTTCAAACTCTGAATAAGCACTGCATGTATATGAGTCAGTTCATAATTTCTGCACAGATGTCACACTCCACAGGATATAAAAACAAACTAAAGATAGCTGGCCATATAATGTGTAGATATATCATCGTTACAGATGCTCAGTAGAGCCCCTGCATTCCCCCCACCCCAACAAATCTCAAATCTACATATTTTGAAGATACAAAATTGTCATTTGTTATTCTTGGACAGGCTCTCTCTCTCTCTCTCTCTCTCTCTCTCTCTCTCTCTCTCTCGTTTAGTTTTAAAAGGTTCCAAGCTGACAAATCTGGCATGTAACAGGAAAGACATCTCTACACAAAGACAACCAACAAAGCAGCCACTGTGGGTTTCTGACAGGCTTCAGGAGCCTGCATGGTGGGAACGGCAGCGTCCCCTGCACTTGCTCCAGGCTGGGGCCCCGCCATTTGGAATCCTGAACTGTGCAAATGTCAGGGATGTGAGAAATCTTCCTTTCTTGGCTGGAGCATGCAGCAGACCATACACCAAATGCATCCCTTAAGCAGGTGGAAGGCAGAAGTATTTCCTAGAGGACTCCTCTGGGAGTTCATCTCTGCCCTCATCAGCAGGCTGATGAGATTTTAGGTCTGCTGCTCAACTGTCTTTTTCTATCACCTTAAATATGGGGCTGGCTAAACTTTGGCTCTCTGGAGAGTACAGAGCCAACTGTCTTAAAAGGGTGAGGGTATCAAGAACAGATCGTGAGTTTTTCCATAGGGACCTCCCTTAAAGAGACCCACCCATATAGTGGTTTTGTATGAGTGGTAGAATACTTCTATGACTCCGATAGTCTAGGTTTGAATCCTGATTGTTGCTGCTCAGGGTAAGACTTGGAGTTACTGCATTTCTTAGGTCTTATTTTTCACTTCTGTAACATTGTGGCAATAATATTTACTTTCATGATACTGTGAAGATCACCTAAAAAAATGTATGTAAGGTTCCTAGTACATAGAGTTTGACCCACTCTACATGTTACCTGGAAGGCATCTTCCTGCAAGTTCCAAACATGCTGCTTAAGATGGAAGGAAACCAAAGAGCTCATTACTTCCAGAGGTGTGGCATAGACTTACAAGGTGCTTAGTAAATTCCATGTATATAAATTCCATATATATAAATTTGAAAGAGTGTCCAGAGACACCAGAAAGCAAGAGGAGGGTGCAGAGCAGGGGTGTGGGTAGGAAGGGAGGCACTAAAGGTTAGAGATAGTAAAACACAGAGGCTACAAAAGTAGGGAAGGGATAACAGCCACAAAGAGGGGTAAAGGAGGTTGGAGCAGAGTGGGTGGGGAAAATGGTGTGGGTATGGGTGGAGATTGAAAAAACAAAACAAAGGATTCATGATAAAGCCATATAGAAATTGACTTCATAACCTAAAAGATATAGTTAAAGAAGAGTTTGCGATGGAGACCCTCCTCCTGGGTAGAAAATGCTGCTTCTACAAGTCAGAAGGTTTGAAAGAGGAGCCCCAGTATCAGATGTAGGGTCAGAGAGGTGATAGTCACCCCCAAAGAAGGCAGGCTGTTGTCACCACTCCTGGTAAGAGCCAGATGGTAAAAGGCCTGTTACTGAAGACAGCCACACACTCTGATGGCAGAACACAGAGAAACTTGGTGAGACTGAGTTGCAAACTTCCTCCTTTCTGGCTAGTGTTTACAGAGTCACGACGACTTACTCAGACTGCTGAGGGAGAGAATTCATCAGTGGTCTCACCTAGCTAAAGGCTGTGTGCTACAACACCAGCCAACCAGGAGAGACATGTGCTTCGGTAGAGTAGGTGTGTGGCTATTTTGGGGAGGACTCCCTGCTTTGCATTTAGATTTGAGGCTTATTCCACAGGAGGGAATATATACATGAGCCTTCCAACCTGCTCAAAGGCACATGGTCAAGGAGGGCGGAGCCCAAGGACTCACTATTATTTCTCTAAATGAACTTGCTGTCAAGTTGACTTATAAATATATATGTTCACCATAGACCTCTGTGGCTTTCAGCCTGGGGCAGAGCAGCTCCTTGGTTTAGAGGGTGTTGGTTAATGCAATGGCTTCTCTATGGTCAAAGTGCTGGAAATCAGTGGTTGGCAGATGCTCATCCTCAAGTCGGGTATTTATAAGAGATGTTACTAAGGCTTAATGCATCACTATAAACAAAGAGAAGTAACATGGAGGTATCTTGACAAATTCTTGGGTTTATTCTTTCTTTCTTTCTTTCTTTCTTTCTTTCTTTCTTTCTTTCTTTCTTTCTTTCTTTTTTGCATCTCCCCAATTTCCTGCACTGTCACTGACTGAAAACCAGATCCAAAATATTAATTCACATTGAAAATGTCAAAGTCCCCAAATCTGAGCCAAGCATTTTCCCCAAACAAGGTGGCCCGATCCATTTTTGTACAGACTTAGGTTTAAGCATAATTCTCTACAAAGGTTGTAGATGGCGAGGTCACCTATGAATTACACGTGCTCTTAGCTTGCTATTCATGTTAAACTTTGAATCTAGAAAGGGCATGCTGGGTTTCTTTTACATTAACTTTCTTTCCCTCACTGAATACTTCCTGTAAACGTGACAAAGGCTGTAGTGCCGCCGACCGAGCGACCAAGAGCGTCTCGGGGCTGCCCCAGTCTGCAGTAAGTGAAAAGCTCCTTTCAGCTTTGCCTTTAGTTGTGTATTGTTATTTGTCTTTGAACCCATTTATTAGTCCAGAGATAATGTGACAGTTGACTCTTACAGTAACACAGTACTCATTAGCTAGCTTGACAGGGAGGTGCCAACATGAACTGGAGACTGTATTTTATTAATCTTCATGGCTCATTTGGAAGCCTGGCTGGCTATCTTGTAATGTGCCCTAGTGCTGACTGGGACAGAGATGTGTAGCCATGCTTACGACTGAAGAATATAAACTTGCAGGATAAGATCTTTCCCCTTCCTTGACCTGAAATAAAGGCAGAAATCTAACAAAGCCCAAGTAAAAAGATGGACGACTCGGTGAATATTTCCTCCCTTAAAAAATCTGTAGCACTTCTTCTGGAATCTAAGAGTTCTTCACATTTAAAATTGCTCTGGGCTTCATTATCACAAAAATGTAAAAACAGGAGGAAGATTTAATTAAATTTAGGTGGGTTTGGGAATGACTTTTAAAAAGTATAGCTTTCTGTCATCCTAGTTATTATAAACATGGTGGTTATAAACATAGCCTTCTCTGTGGCTCCAGATTTTCTTAGAGCTAGCAAATTTAGATAAACTAGACTTCTTGTTTTTGGAAAATGTTTAACCTAGCTAGTATTTGAAAAAATTCAATGAACCGTCATGACTTGGGTTTCTAATCTAAGGTCTTGGTTGAGTTTTGGTCTCCAAATAGGTCTTAAATGGTAAATATGTTTATTTGAGTCTTATTGTGTCTTTGACCATTATAAACGAATTTGTGATAAAGTAGCTGTTTATTTTCAAAACGAGGAAAAAGGTTGAAAAAGTCCTGAAACCGTCATGGCATGGTGACTTTCTGGACACACTAGCTATTGTTTGGTCCCTCCACTTAGAATAGTCTACAGCACTTTTGAACTTCTAATGGGATTTCACTTATTTCTTACCAATTCAAATGTGTTTTGCTCCATATTAACTGAAAATAGATACGATTTGGATGTTTTCTTTGGCACTCCACTAATAAGGCTAATCAAGATGAGATTCCAAGGCTTAAAAAAAAATGAAATCAACATGTGGTTCAATTCTCACTACTAATACTCCCCTGAAAGACTGTTAAGCTTCTGATAGAAAACAATAAAAAACAAGGAAATTCACTGTTCAAACGGCAGCATACCATATGTCCTTTAATACCTAATTACAACAGGGCACAATAAGAAAGTCATTAAAGCTGCACCCTATTGTGCATAGGTAGCGGCGCGCATATGGCACATTTCAACCATTAGGATAAATTTGATTGCATCTGTGATTTTCTGTTACAACTTTGACTGTATTTTGAAGAAGAAAATGTTGGTAGACATATTGGTCATTGAGAAGAATTGGCAACAGTGAGAAATGGGACCATTTTTACCCCTCTAGAGATAGGTTATTATAAATTGCGTAAAAGCTGGCTAATAACCTCATTCTCTCTTCTGACTTTCAATGCCTTTCGATGGAATATTTTCCTCACTGGTGATTTTCCACTCAGATTATTTTCACTTGCTTAATAAGGGAATTTGATCGGCATATAGCAAAATATGCAATTCTCACTAAATATTGCCTGTAGTATTATAAATTTACACACCGACACATAAATTATATCATAAACACTGGAGGAGAGTACCAGGCCTATACTTTATTTTATGGAAAGGGATAGTGCCACATAAATGAAATATTCAAAACTGGGATCTTCTTTGTGTGGCTTCTTTTCAAGTATCTCTTTCTCTCTCTGTTTGCCGCTTCCACTTACCTACTTATTGACCTGTTTATCTTTTCAAAGTAACTAAACAAGCCTCAAGACTCAAGGGACAGAAGGACAAAGGCTGTGAGTGTCACTCATCTCTAAATCCACAATGCTGTACATACAGCAAACACACAGCACATGGACACATTGAGGTATCAAATAAAGATACCTTGACTTGGATCAAATATATATAATTTATTTGTGTTTCATCCTCGCCTCTGTTCATTTTTTGAACACCTGCTATTTGCTGGGCTACTTTGAAATCCAGCCTTCACCAACCATACATTTTATGAAATAAATCACAAAGTATAAAAGATATAGCTTTTCAGCTAATGATCAGTGCATTAAAGGAAAATAACACACGAAGGGAGAAAGAGGTACCAGAGGCCATGGGTAGAAGTCTTGTAGTTTCTCTGCCTGGAAACTATGAAAATTAATGTTCAGGAGGGGAGAGACTAGGTAAGTGTGCAGGCTTCAAAGAACCAATGTAAACATGACTAAAGGACACGTGGTCCTCATTCTTATGGACTCAAGGGAGATATTGACTAGGGAACATGATGTACGTTAGGAAGTCAAGGTCTTTCTACGGGATCCTTCAGTTCTGGGTCCCCACTTTCAATCCTGGAAGAGTAATGTGGAGGCCAGGAGAGACATGGCCCATGTTGCAGTCTTTGTAACCTCTGGAACATTCCTAACCTCAGGAAGAGCTGTTAAGTGGAAGGGCTGACTTGGGGCTTTTACTCAGCACAATACTTAAGGCTGTAAAGATTCACTCAAGATGACAAGAGTCCTAAAACTTAGGATTGAAAAAGAAATTATTTTATGTATATGCATGTTTTGTCTGTATGTATGTTTGTGTGTCATGTGTATGCCTTGTGCCTATGGGGGCCAGAAGAGAGTGTTGGGTCCCCTGGAATTGGTGTTATATACAGTTATGCGCAGCAACGTTGGTGCTGGGAAATCAAACCTGGTTCCTCTCGAAGAGTTTGGAACCAGGAATCAAACCTGATTCCTCTCAGAGAGTTTCTCTCATAGGGTCAGCTTAACTCTAGAGCCAATGCTCCAACCTCCAAACGTGGAATTTTCAGACTGCTATTAGCATAGCCAGCCCTCTGTGCAAGAGAGCACGAGGGCTTGTCCTCATCTGCTTGTTCCCTTTGACCTCATTGCCCAGCTTCTTTCTCCCCTCCCCTTATCTTCCTGTCTCCAATAGCTATACAGTAGCTATACTATAGCTATATTCATGATTTCCACTTCCTATTCTGTGTCCAATTTTCTTTCTTAGATTATACTTATGAATCAGGTTATATGGCATTTGGACTGTGGCCTATTTTACCACTAAGACAAGGCAAATGCATGAGATTATAGTTACGCAACCCAACCTGATCCATGATCACATCACGTATACATGTATTGAACCGTCATATTGTATCCCGTACATATGCCCTGATGTTTGTTGTTATTTGTCAACTAAAAAAAAAAATAAGCAGGCTTTATCCAGATGTGGTGGCACATGTCTCTAATGGCAGCACTCCAGAAGCTGGAGCAAGATTATGAATTTAGCCTGGGCTACATAGTAAGTACTCGTTCAAGTGAGCAAACAAACAGATAAAACAAAAACCAAGCCCAAACATAGCCAAGCCAGCCAAAGAAAAATATGACTTCCATGATCAAGAAAAGATGAGCATGCAGTGATGAGGCTCATACTACACTCTAATGGATTCTTAACTCAGAAGCCTAATTAGTGA
The DNA here is from genome assembly GCF_978045245.1 of Mus caroli. Taxonomy (NCBI): domain Eukaryota; kingdom Metazoa; phylum Chordata; class Mammalia; order Rodentia; family Muridae; genus Mus; species Mus caroli. The sequence goes on along the minus strand of NW_028227267.1, from coordinate 95,395,203 downwards.
TGTTTAAATATCATTAAATGTTTAAATATCGCTTTCCTTCCCTCGATCCTCCTCTTACTAAAAACATTAAAGATAACCCAATGGGATATAACTGCAAGTTAAAAACTATTTGAAACCAACTACTGATGAAGTCACTAAAATAGAGTTAAATTGCTTTTGGAGATCTTTCAAGTTACTGACATTTTGATGTGTGTAGAAGGAGTGAATTTTACTACATTTTGCTTCCACTCCGAAGTCTTCTGTGGGCATATGTTCACATGTAGCTCCTCTTCTGTGACATTTGTTTGATTTTTAGGTGAATTTCCAAAAATCAGGGGGCAGTCACATCATGATGCTACTTATGTACAAAAATGTTGTTTTCAGGTTTAAATATCTCCACGAGCACAGTAGGCATTGCTTTAATAAATCAGTTATGAGTTAACGTTAGTCTGAGTTTTCTGCTAAACAAACTCTCCCCTCCCCACCTTCCCCACTGTGACAATTGCCCATCAATAACATTGGAAAAACATTATTATTATTATTATTATTATTATTATTGTTATAATTATTATTTACTTCCCACTTCGTGGTCTGCAGATAGCACCCAGTGATCTAAGATTTAGAATGCAAGCATAAACATTAGATAACCTCATCTCTGTAACCTCAGCACTTGAATAGCTGTGAGATTCAATACCAACCTGAGCTACATAGTGAGTATCAGTCCAGCCTGGGACCATATACTCCTGGCTCCTTTGTGATCAAAAAAGAAAAACAAAACTAAACAAAACAAAGCAACAAAACTAATGAGTCCTAACTGTACTTTATATTGCCCACTTAACCCTCAGTGATTACTTAATCCCATGGGCTCTCCCTGTGCAACTTAACTATGGTAGTTTGTCTATCAGCCCATGAGCTTGTCATTTATCAATATGGCCTATGCATAATTTGATGTGAATATCTTGGAGTCATTGGTTTGTAGGGCAGGACTCAGAATTTTCTTGAACATACGTATATTTCTTGCATCCCAATGACTTGCTCAACTGATTCACTATATTTTCATCATTAAATTTAAAAATCTCAGTATGTGTGTCAGGCACCCGTGGAAGTAGCTGTGTAGCCCAAGGTGGCATCAAAGCCAAGATCCCCTGCCTCTATCTGTGACATACCGAGATTACAGGTGTGTACAACCATAGCCAGTTGTGGATTTAGATTTTTGTAAGCCAACGTTCTCTGAAGATGTTACTGTAATCACAGGGGACCAGAGGACAGACAGAGGGCTTGGAGACAGGAGGATGGCTGTGGTAGCATCTGGGATAGGAGAAATAAGGCCTTAGAACCAGGTAGGAGTACATCTAGTCTGAATCTTTGATGAGACTTGTTGGGGAGCAGCATAGTCCCCTTAGGAGCTGGGCTTTTGTCATTCTTGCTGTGCCCTGTGCCCTGGAACTGAACCTGTGTCTGTCACACTCCAGGTCAGATCACAGTACGGCTGAGACAATAGTTAAAAAAAAAATGAGTCTTTGGCCACTTGATCGAGAACATGCAGCACCATTTTGTTACTGAAGATTCCTGGGATACTCTAAAGAGGGAAGAAGAAAATGGGGGCTGGGCAATTGGGGAAGGTTAAAGGTCCATCTCAAACATGCTACTAAGACTGAACCATCAACCAGGTGAAAGGGAGAGATGTACTATAGAGGCTTCTCCAAATGCACGTGCCTTTGGGGCAAAGGGACTTCTGTGCCCATGGTTTCTGAAGTCTAGTGTGCTCTTTCTTCTGCGATATGGATATTATTTTTCTTCGGAGAATTGCTTGGCTGCCCCTGTCTGAACCTTGTTGGATTAAACTCACCATCAGCTATACTTTCCCATCTTCACCTCCACATTCACTTCTGTGTTCTCAGAATGGGGTCCTGGGATGAGCACATTGGAATCACAGTGTTGTGAGGGCTTCTGTACCTTGGCAAACTGTGAAAGAATCAAATCAACGTCTCGACCACTTGCATAGTGGTCTAGGAGTGACTGCAGATGTTAGACAGAAGACTGATGGGCATCCTTGTTTCACTTTTGATCTCATCACTAATTCTGAAAACCAGGCAGCATCCATGTAAACCATAGGCATCTGGCTTAGTGGTGAGAAGCAGAAGGGAACACAGGCTAGCGGGAGCCAGGGTTGGGAGTTCCTGCTTCCGTTTTGTTCTTAGCTTGCAGACACAAGTGAGAACCCTTGCGAGACTGGAGCAAAAGGCCAGACAAGGTGCAAATGACCACAGAGCTTCTGAAAAACCAATTCAAGTCATCTAATCCACGATCCACAAGGCCCTTGGAAACTCTGAATATAGATAATCTAATCATAATTAAATAATAGCACAATAAATAATAAACTATACTTTGTAAAGATAAATTATAAATATAATACATAATTTAATAATAAATAATAATAACGATTTAATATTTGGAGAGAGATAATTTAAGGACCTCTCTTTCTGTTCCCTAACCTTCACACACACTCTCATAAGATGTAATTTGCTTCTTGATGCCCAGAGATGTCTTAAAATGACTGTGCTCTGCATTTTCAGTTCCCCTCCTTACTTGACTACAAAGGTCTTAGGCACAAGTTGTAGGAGGATGGATGCCATAAGTCTTCATGACTTTAAAAACTGTCTATTTGGAAACCTGAGCTTTTTTTGCATTAGGTATTTGATTTCCCTAATCTTTATGTAAAGTTTGAAAGATTTAGTTGGACCAAACAAGGGAAATGTCTCCATTTTCTGGCGTTTAGTCCTTTGAGTTATATTTGCTTAAGTCAAGGAAGAACTTTTCAAAGTTCTTGAAATTGTTTTTGCTACCCCTGAACTAGTCCATAGTCACTGTCCCATTTGAACTTATTGCTAATCATGCTATAAGCTGATTTTAAAGCCATTATTTCATACAGAGAAAAATCAGCTGGGTGATTTAGAGAAAACAGAGATATAAAAACATAGAATCAGAAATTTGCTCCACAGATACAAGATTTTATATGTCATGTTTCTCTTCAATTAAAAAGAAACCTAGGGGAAGGGTGGAGTCCCCGGTCATGTTATTTTGCTCTCAATGTCTGTATAATAGTCGTAGCCATAAACATATGTATGGAGCTCCATCCTTATATCCTGGGTCTCAATATATGTAACATCTTGAAGCCTCAGTTTCCTTTTCTGACAATTAATAAAACCATCGTGATTCATCCAGTCAATTTACCTGCTTATAAAACTAATTTCACTTGTAGCACATAATGGCCTATTGTTAACATGATCAATGTTTTGGGGCCAATGTGTTATTTTTGAGGAAACTGATTTGACATGGCCGAACTATAGTTGGCATTTTAATTTAATATCATTTGGAATGTTAAACTTTATCTTTTCTCGAGAGAAAGCATAATTATTGAAGGCTACAGACTTTTTTTTTTTTTTGTCAAATGAACAAAGCAGGAAAGATACACTACAGTCATTTCTTTTCCATGTTTGTAGTCTGTCCAGATAACAAATGTTCATGAAGTCTGTATATAGTAAAATGAACACACATATCGAAGATATTTAAGTGCATAACAGTTTGTAGTAGTCCTGAAACCTTTGTAAACTGTACAGTGAGAGAGTTCAAGGTGGCGTAGGCCTTGCTGGTCCCTGTCCTTCTTAGGGTCATTTCATTATTATGCTAGCAAAATAGAAGTTGCATTAATGGACTTAACGGTGGAACCCAGAAGAAATGTGAGATAAATAAATACAATGTCAAGTGAGAAAAAATGTTGTAGTTTCATGTTGTTGGTTTGCAAATTGAATTTTTACATAAAATTTACACTAAATGGAACCTCATTATATAGTGACGAGGTCCGGTATGATCCAAATCATTAAAATCACTGTGCTGCTTAATGACTCACTAAGTGGGACTGCAGTGCCATAAATTTAGCTCTAGTTTCATGATTCAAAACACCAGACTGAGACACCAGCAAATCGTATGTGGATCATTAAATTTACAATGAATGTCAGAGATGAAATAAGGGGAAAAAACACTTTGAGAGATAGGGATAATATGTGCTCTGAGGTGACATACATCAAGATAAATGATCTTATACCACTTGTGCTTGGATAATAATGGGGGGTAGGTTTTTTTGTTATTCCTCATTCCATAATTTCTAGAGGGGCTGGAAGTCTAAACTCCTACGAATTAAAGCAGCTGTCACTTTTGGATTATCCTGTAATCTGTTTCATTTATATGTATAATGTATACATTTATATATGCTACTATATTTTTTAAACTTAGCTGATTTGGTCTAGACATTATGGCTCATCTAATTTCCTCTCATATTAGTTCAAAATGATTCTTTTTTATGGTTGGATGGAATTTGGACTGGTATTACACAAAATTTACCATGAATATAAGGTTTAATTATGAAATCCTTAATGATGTTGTTTTAAGTCATGCCATGAGTGCATTCTTAACATTATTTTAGTATTTATTGTTTAGGGTTTGCTTCTGCAACAATTTGTATAGTGCAATTTTTGAGACAGAAAAATAAGCATGTCAAATCTACACCAGGCCTTATAATCTGTAAGTTTTACTATTAGTTTACTGTTTCTTGCATGTACGACTTGACAAGTAAAGAGTGTGTATTTCTTTGGGCCATGAGGAAATTTGCCTCTGAGCATTGATGCTGAGCAGAATGTGTAAGTCACTCATGTGTAAGTCACTCATGATTGTCCATGGTCTGATTCAAAATGGAGAGAACAAACTAGATTCAATTTGTTGTGTTTTGTATCTGTTACATTAGACAATATTGTTACCTACAGCATAAGTCTCTTATCAGGAAAAATTGAACTCTGGTTACACAATGGGGACACTGGCCTTATTCATGCTATACTGATGGTTCTGGTTCTGGGCAGTATGTTATACTTGGCTGCACAACAGCCTTTTCTGGTCAAACGTGTTGGTCAAACACCGAGGACCTGCAGAGCAGAACTCTGTCCACACACTGTCTTCAAAAATAAGATGTATTTATAACCTTTGCGGGGGAGGGGTGGGCTTGACTACTATGTGTATAAGAAGGACAATCACATACAAATGAAAGAAAGCACAAAAGAGACACAAACTTGGCAGAATTATGGCACTCATGACAAGTTTGCAATGGCTTGTCTGTTTAGAAATATCTGTGGAAGTAAAGGTGAGATACTGGTGACGGTAACTCAGGGCAACCATGCAAAACATCATCATGATCATCATGGTCACCATCAGCATCATGATCACCATCACCATCATCATCAACAACAGCAACAACATTAACAACTGCTACAACAACAACACCCTCACTTTTTCTTTTTTGTTCAGAATGGGAAAGACTTCATATTTTTCTCTCAAGACAAGGATAGTTTGATTCTAGCTACAAAGCTCTAAAGCAGAACACTGAGAAGGAGTTCAGTAATTTCTTCTTATAAGATAAAAATTGTGTTACCTTATGATTTTGTTTGGGAGAGTGTTTCGATTGATATACAAGGAAAAAGAAAAATTGTTCAATGCAAGTATTCAAGTTTTCTTCCCAGTTTTTCTTCTTTACTTTATCATTTTTCTTTTTGGTTTTTGTCAGGATAGTCCTTCTCTATGTAGCCCTAGCTGTCCCAGAACTCCTTCTGTAGACCAGGCTGACCTTGAGCTCACAGAGATCCACCTGCCTCTGCTTCCCAAGTGCTGGAATTAAAAGCATCTGCTATTACCACCTGACACATTCAATACTTTTACTTTTCTTAATGTTTGGAGTTTTCTCTGTTTATGTCAGTTGTATGATTTTTGTTTTGTTTTAATTTTCCCTTTTAAGTTCACCAAATGCTCAAGACAACTTCTCCTTTTGGAAAATGCATTATTATTAGTAACCATAAAAATGAGTTCATATGGCCTCCCTTTTCTTCCAACATTTATGGAGGTCTTGGACTATCCAAGTCAAACACAGGACAACAAACATATCAAACTTCAAAGAGCAAAGGAAACTATAAAAAAGAAATTTATTCCTATTGTCCTTAGAGCTATGAAAACAACTTCTAAAATAAACAGGTTATGAAAACAAGACAGTATATTGTGTCAACCCATGCAGGGCCAGATATCCAGGAGTTGCTTATAGCAGACAGGTGTGGACAGCCAGGGGAGAAGACAAAACTATTGGGTCTTTCTTGAGAGCCTTGGGGGGGACTATTGCCTGTGGCAAGGTTCTGAGACAGTCTACAGCGTTTCTCTGCTGAGCAGTCCTGGGCTGTGAGAGGATTGTCCTTCTATCTTCTCTGTGTCTGAGATAACTCCTTAAATCTGGGCCAGAAATACAAAATTTCCAAGTTTAAGTGTGAATAGCAGGAACCCAATTTCCCTCTACTAGGGTATGGTCAAGAAGAAAAAGATGAAATCATTTTGGGTCAGAAAGTTAAGCCATGAAGGAAGCTACTCTATTCAGTTAGGCAGAGAAAGACAGAACCCTGCATTTGCCTATGCATGGCTTGGGGTCAGCGGGAGGAGGACTCAGGATCATTGAGCGGAAAGTTACCAGAATTGTATCTCCGTATTTTCATTTTGACTCTAGACATCTGAGTGGAGTGGGGAGGTGAACTCCCTCGGTTGAGATGGAGAGAGAAGATAGAGATCCTTTTGTTCCACTCTTTGTTTTCCTTTTTGACTCTGCTGAGATACTGGATAGCATATCCTTGCATAATATGGGAAAGCACAAGAATTACAAAGTAGTGGAGTAGAGGGCTCAGGCAGCTAGAGGAAGCCTAAACTTTTATTGCTAACATGCACAGAATTCCAGTGGGCAAACAGGGAACTTGACATGATAGTGCTTTAGCAGGGTCGGGTAGACCACCAGGCAACTCTCAGCCCAAGATAGATTCTACCAGAAGTTCAAGGGCAGTGATTAGCTGTGTTGTGTAATATCTGCTGTGTGAAGAGACAGGCATAGCTTAGAACATTCCAGAAAGCCAATTCTTGCCCAGTGAAACTCTTTAAATCCTAGTTCCATGATTTTTTATTAATCACTGACCATAGATCAAGGCAGTGATTTGGACTACATCTATGAGAAAGAGATATTTTTGATTAATATATGATTACCTTTTAATCTAGATTGGATTAAATTTAACTTACACTTCATTCCTTTGTTGGCTGATGCTTTCATCAACAGTCTCAGATCAGCTTTAAAAGATTTTTTTTTGCATATTTTTGTTAACATAATAAACATGTAATTACTGAATAAGTAATAAAAATTGGAGAATTTTATATAGGACTACTTTATTTAGACCATTTCCATTCTGCTTTCCTCTCTAACTGCTCCTGCGTCTGTCCTCAACTCCTTTTCAAATTCATGATCTCTTCTTTAATTATTATTGTTACATACATATGAATGAATACGTATATAGTCATATAGTCTGCTGAGTCCACTTAGTGGTATCCTCAAGGATATGTGTTTAGGATTGACTGCTTTGGATTGGATAACTTATCAGGGACTTGTCCCAGGAGAAGAATGATTCTCCCATTTAGCTGGTATGACTTACCTATAGCTTTTTTTTTTCTTTTTTGTTTGGTAGGGTAGGCCCTTGTGAGATCTTCCAGACCATGCTTGCATGTCATCCGGTGTGTCATTGTGCGGGGATTGTTGAGGCAACCAAGAACTCCTAATTTAATCTCCTTTATGGCTGGTGGTTCTCTGGGGGCTGAAAGGGGGAGGAGCCATATATCCCTGAATGCGAGCAAAGCTGGAGGGACCAATGAGATGGGGCATTGAGAGCAGCATCGTTAGGCAGGAGGCCAGCCGACCATGCCTAGAGGTCTCATAAAGGAACACATATGTCTGGCTTGCAGAGGATGAGCAACAGTGTAATTATGGAGCCACCGGTGGAAAATTTCAGGATAAAGGGGTGAGCATCTGGGATGCACAACGTCTCTGCAAATGCCTGGCTTGTGTTTACACGATCTGTTTCTCTAACATCCTGAGCACCAACTAGCCATAAAAAGCCCATCACTCTCAGTGGCACCGTTCGTTCAGCTGTTGGTCAACAATATAAACAGCCTTGTTTGGATCAGGTCTTCTGTCTCTTTCATGCGGTTCCAGTACTTAATACATTTTGCATAGGAACGCCCTTTGGCTAGAGAAATATCTTGCATGTGATCTCTTTTGAATCATGAGCTGCTTCATTTGCTCAGCAGAACATGAGGCTGTTTCACTTAGAAGTAAGAGGTTGCACTTCAATAATTCTTGGCCAGGCCCAATTTCATTGTATGTCATTCAGTTCTCTGTCGTTGGTGAATGGAGATGGGGAATAAAGAGGAGGAGGAGGAGGAGGTAGAATGGAAAGAAAGGGCAAAGGAATATTGAGTGATGGTCCCTTTTAAGCATGGAAGTTAATTACGCATGTGTTTGGTTTTTTACCATATCATCTTACTTCTGAACCTTATAGAACCTTGAAATCTTGTCTAAAACTAGGATAGAGGGCAGCTCCCTTTAGAATAGAGGCTGTGGTGTTTTATAAAATGGTGGTTTTATATAATTTATATAATGCAGCAGGAGGGAGTACCTCAACAGCCTGGCCAAGTGTTCCCCAGAGGGATCACCGTCATGAGATGGGCCTAGTAGGTTATTGGGGAATAGAAAGGAACCTGGAAAGGGGGTATAGGTAGAGAAAAGAGCAGAACAGAGAAGGACAGAGAGATGAGAGAGAGAAAGAGAGGAAGAGGCTAGGGAAAAGTGGGGGAAGAGAAAGAATAGGAGATGGAAAGAGAAGTGAGGGAAATAGAGAAAGGGAAAGGGAGGGGGAGAGGGAAGAAGAGGGAGAGGGAGAGGGAGAGGGAGAGGGAGAGAGAGAGAGGGAGAGAGGGAGAGGGAGAGAAGGAGAGAGTTGGGGGAGTGGAGTAGGAGTAGTCCTTACTTACCTGGCTCCTGGCTGGTACCTGGAGCAGAGCCACAAGCTGTTGCTAGGTAACAATTGGGCCGAGCCTAGAGGAATTTCCAACAGTAGCTAAGTAGCATCATTCCTCTTTAAGATGGAGGTTCTGAAAATAGCTGGTTTTCAGACCCCCTTCAGATGTATTTTGTATTATGAGCCATCGCTCAGTACGTCCTCCACATCTGTGAGACACTTTCACAAGGGTTTCCGCTTCATGGAAACTTTAGACAATTTTCTTAAAGGTTTTTGCAGGTGGGCATGTGTCTGAAATGGTGAGAAGTTGAGCAAGAGAAATCTTCCTTTTCACTTATACCTACAAACGAGAGACTGAGTGAGCATGCTTTTGCTGTGACCTCCGGTCTTCCTCTGTCTCCTCTCCAATGTGTCACTTTTCCCAAGTCTCGCTTCCTACTTCTCTAAACCTATTATTGATTTTATAAAGTCGGCATGAGAGAAGAGCTAAAAATACCTTACATTGTCATAAAATACCATAAAGTCATGAAGTAATAACCATTACATCTACTAGAATTATGACATCCTTGCATTTTGCTCTGAGATGAGCCGCACACCATGATGACCCTTTCTTGCTCCCATTCCGCTTAAGGTCAAAGCACCATCATGGTCCATTCCTTATCAGGGTATGAGGAAGTTTCTGTTTCCCGTCTCTGTAAGGACAGGGAAACCCAAATCCTTGCTGAGAACATGACAGCTTATTGACTGTTAATAACCTTGACAATGTTATTTTTCTCAGAGAAAAAGGAGACCTGATGACTTCTTTGTTCAGTTGCCTGGTGCACACCGTAAGTGTCATTGGTAGGGAATTGTCCAGGAGGCATTCCGTATGTAAATGTTCTAATTAGATCAATGTAAAAGAGCAGTCGTACATTCTGTTAGAGCAGTGTGTCTGCTTCCATTAATAAAACCTCCCGAAGGCATGCGCTACTAGTTTTCTCAATTAGTTTGTCCCAGATCATTTCATCCTAGGGTGGGGAGGGTAGAAAGGGTGGCATGAGAGGGTGAAGGGAGGTGGCAAATTTAGAGGTACTTCCTGCAGGTTTGGAGGCTGCCCAAATTTGTTCATTATTCACTCTTTTGGCCACTCTATTGTTGTTGGTGTTTTTTTTTTTAACATCATAATTCCTGCATGGTATTTGTAAAACTGAAAAGTTAAAACTTAACATTTTCCCCTCTTTTCCCTCCAGGAGACAGATGCAGACTGTCACCAGCATCTGCCCCTGCCTTCCTTTCTCTCTCCTGCTCCCTCACTTGCCTTTACTTTCCAAAGAAGTCAACGCTGTCAATAAGAAACCCTAATATGGTGCCCCGCACTCAGGTGCTTAGTAATGACTTTGTCCCTTGTTCTTCTTAAGACCTGTAGCAGATCCCAGAGCTTTGGAAATGCAAAGCCACCAGTTAGAAAACAAAATGAAGACACACAATCTGTATTGATGAGAAAGAATGCCATCTTTTCCCTAACTTGTGGTCTTGACAGATCCCTTACTTTTAAAAGAGAGATATGCACAGGAACTATTTTCTAACACCCTGGGACTCCAGATGATCAGGAAAATGAGAGTGAACAAAATCCTAGCAGGGAACACAAGTACTGAATGTTTCACTGACGTTCACACTCACCTCCATCGCTCTACCAGAGAAGTAGCTTGTTCATATCTGTCTGTCTGTCATTGGTCTGTAAATATATAAACTAAGTATATTTTATGTAATATATAATCTGAATATATAAATATATTTATATTTGAAAGTATTTAAGTATTTATATTTTAGAAGTATATTTTATATATAGTATGTATAATATATATTTTATATATTTTGTATTATGTAGATATACAAATATAAAGAAACAGATGACAATAGGCTTAAAACAACACCCCCCCAAAATTGTCTTCTGGTTACGAAGTAGGATAGAGATGACTATTTTTATGACTTTTATCCCCCCCCTGTATGTCACCTATGTAGTGACTACAGGGCTACAACCAAAATTTAAAGAAACATAATATAGCTAGAAAATGGCCAACTAGCTCACAAGTTTACCAGTAAAACTCACTTAAATTGTGGAATTTCTGCTACTTGACTACTCTTTATCTACAAAGTGGCACTTCCACACGTCAGCTGGTCTTGGAGTCAAGAGGCAGGTAACAGCATAAATGGCAGTGATGACTCGAATGTATGCTTGAGAATTATTTTCTGTGCTTAGAAAAAAGAAAGAGAATCTAGGTTCCTCCCAAGAGCATATTAAAATATCTACAGCTTCTGTTTTGAACGATGATTCTGACTGTGTAGACATTTATTAAGATAGGTTCTAGGTCTGGTTAATTTTGGTGTGTAAATTCCTGTTTTTTCCTTCAATTTTTATTAGATATTTTCTTCATTTACATTTCAAATGCTATCCCAAAAGTCCCCTATACCCTCCCCTGCCCTGCTCCCCTACGCACTCACTCCCACTTCTTGGCCATGGTTTTCCCCTGTACTGGGGCTTATAAAGTTTGCTAGACCAAGGGGCCTCTCTTCCCAGTGATGGCCAACTAGGCCATCTTCTGCTACATATGCAGCTAGAGTTCTGGGGGTACTGATTAATTCATATTGTTGTTCTACCTATAGGGTTGCAGACACCTTCAGCTCTTGGGTACTTTCTCTAGCTCCTACATTGGGGGCTCTGTGTTCCATCCAATAGCTGACTGTGAGCATCCACTTCTGTGTTTGCCAGGCACTAGCAAAGCCTCACAGGAGACAGCTATATCAGGGTCCTTTCAGCAAAATCTTGCTGGTATATGCAATAGTGTCTGGGTTTGGTGGCTGATTATGGGATAGACCCCCAGGTGGGGCAGTCTCTGGATGGTCCACCCTTTCATCTTAGCTCCAAACTTTGTCTCTGCAACTCCTTCCATGGATATTTTATTCCCTATTCTAGGGAGGAATGAAGTATCCACGAGTTGGTCTTCCTTATTGATTTTCTTGTGTTTTGCAAATTGTATATTGGGTATTCTAAGTTTCTGGGCTAATATCCACTTATCAGTGAGTGCATATCAAGTGACTTCTTTTGTGATTGGGTTACCTCACTCAGGATGATGCCCTCCAGGTCCATCCATTTGCCTAGGAATTTCATAAATTCATTCTTTTTAATAGCTGAGTAGTACTCCATTGTGTAAATGTACTACATTTTCTGTATCCATTCCTCTGTTGAGGGACATCTGGGTTCTTTCTAGCTTCTGGCTACTATAAATAAGGCTGCTATGTACATAGTGGAGCATGTGTTCTTATTGCCAGTTGGGACATCTTCTGGGTATATGCCCAGGAGAAGTATTGCTGGATCTTCTAGTAGTACTATGTCCAATTTTCTGAGCAATCACCAGACTGATTTCCAGAGTGGTTGTACAAGCTTGCAATCCCAGCAGAAATGGAGGAGTGTTCCTCTTTCTCCACATCCTTGCCTGCATCTGCTGTCACCTGAATTTTTGATCTTAGCCATTCTGACTGGTGTGAGGTGGAATCTCAGGGTTATTTTGATTTGCATTTCCCTGATTATTAAGGATGTTGAACATTTTTTCAAGTGCTTCTCAGCCATGTGAGATTCCTCAGTTGAGAATTCTTTGTTTAGCTCTGTACCCCACTTTTTAATGGGGTTGGTGTGTGCATTCTTATCTGAAAGGTTTTATAATGAAGTTTATAGATATAAGAAAAATCTAGATCCGGGGTGTAGTAAATGTGGAATGATTGTAAAGCATTATTAAGATCTGGGGAAACTGGGATGCAGTGGATGCTAGTGTCTGCTGCACTTCATGCCTACCTCCCGTCTGGCTCAGGGATGCTCATCTTTCAGGCTTTGGCTCATAGAAACCTCTCCTATCCCAACTAAATTAGTGCTGTCTTCCTCTTATGTGATTTTATGTGCTCTTTGAGAGTTACCTTCATAATATTTATGCTGAAGAACTCTCTCTCTCTCTCTCTCTCTCTCTCTCTCTCTCTCTCTCTCTCTCTCTCTCTCTCTCTCTCCCTCTCTCCTATTGTGGTGTGTGTGTGTGTAAATTTCTGTCCCACCACCCTTTCTGGATTCTGGAACTCTGTAGATGGGAACTATGTTCATCTTTTTTTGTGGCCCTCTCTCTCGGGTTTTGTGAAGAATGGACAGCAGAGAAGAGAGGAACAAAGGGCATCAGAGACTGAAGAGACCACAGAAAAAAGAAGTGGGGAGACTGCCACAGGAGGAAGACAACTCATAGAGTTTGAAGAATTTGGCACAGATATGTGACTTTAAAACATTAGAGCTCCAAAATAAAATCCAAAGCAAGACTGTTCCTCTTTCCCTGGTGCTCTATTCTGGCAAACATCTGAAGAGAAGCGCCTGGGAGAAGCTGTGACGTCAGGGAGTCACGTTCCCGAAGAAACAAAATGCCCAGGGGGATCCACGGGTGGCACAGGAAGAATATAGGGAGAAAAGTGAGCTTTCAGGGGGAGAATAAATAACTTGGGAGAGATGGGTAAGCAAGATGGATCTAATGTGCTAGATTGAGATGATGTTTTGCGAGGAAATCCCTGAAGATGACAGCTGGATACAGCAGAGGAGAAATGTTTTCTGAGAAGAATCTGTCAAGTGCAATGCCCCAAATGCCCGGGTCTCCCTAAAACTTCTACATTGAATTCTAATCCCAGGAGGATGATACGTCCAGATGGGGCCTCCGTGAGCCAGCTATGGGCTTCCTGCTGGCCGAGCCCTAATGAATGAGAGTAGCACCCTTAAATGAAGAAGCTGGCAAAGTGGCTTGCTCCTTTCCTGCCTTGTGAGTTCACAAAGAGAAGTTGGCAGTGAGTAACCTGGAAGAGGGCCATGGATCAGACCATGAAAGCACCAACCATGTTGGCAGCAGATTTTGGACTTCTAGCCTTCAGTACTGTGAGAAATGAATGCTTGTTGTATGAGCCACATAGTCTAAGGTAATTTGTTATAGCAAACCAAACTAAGACAGTGAATAATAGCCTGTTCCTTGAAGTCTCTGCTGGTTAGCAGGCCCAGATTGCTGAGAAGATGGCTAGCCTGCCAGTGTTTCTACATGCTATTCTTCCAGCTAATTTAAGAACATATGAAAGGTAGGGGGTGAGGTCCTTGCCCTAAAGCTTAGGCTCAAACTAGGAGCACAAGGAAATTTCTCTCTAATTATTCAAGTAGTTTAATGATATGCTTTAACAGTTATTTTGCTGCATGGCAATTAGATTCAAATGGTAAGTCAGTCACACAAATGAATATAATTAGTAGTGTTTTTGCATAGTTAAATCAAGCATTTAGACGCCTGTTAGGGAAATGGTGATCCAGAGAGAAGGAGCATTTGTGGCTTCTAGCACTTCTTTTGATAAAGGGAAGGATTATAGGCAGCTCAAAAGTTCCCTTGTGGATGTGGTTAGGACAAGGCTGGGAATGAGATCTCCATATGTCTTTATTTCTGGCTTTTATTTGTCTATATCCCTCAATTCTAGGCAGAGAGGAAGAGGAGAAATGGCAAAGGAGAAGGGAGAGTGGGTATACACTGCTGTGCAAGAGAATCTTAAAAGTCTCTGAGTTGGGGAAAATATCTTACCGTCTCTTGCCCGACTTAATTTTTAAATTAGCAATATATTTTATGTCTTTTACATAGTTCAAGCAGAGAAAGAAAGGGATGACGAATATGAATCATCATGTGACATTTTTATGTATGGTATATTTGCTTCAGAATTTCTTAAAAATAAATGGCGCATTCTAGGTACAGAAGTCCTTGTTTTTGTGCTGTGGACTCCTCTACCTCTCCTCCAGAGGATCTGCTACCGCACAGGAAGCACACATCCATTTTATACGTGTTGGTGTGCTTTTGCTGCATGCATCTTTCCTAAAATGCAAATGCATACTCTCTAAAATAAGTGTAACATGGCTACATTTTAAAATGTCAAATAAATGGCATACTGTTTGCTGGGACTGGAATGATCTCTTCAAATTATGACACTCAAACCATGTGACTTTGGCCCTGCGTGATGACTAATCTTGGTTGCCAATTTGATACATCTGGAAAGAAGGAATCTCCGATGAAGAATTGCCTCCATCAGATTGCTTTGTGGACATATGTGTGGGGCTTTTCCTTGATTGATAATTGTCGTCAGATGGTCTAACTTAACTATGGGTGGTATCATCTTTAGGCAAGTGTGCCTGGGCTGTATAAGAAAGGTAACTGAACATGAGCGTGGGAGAGAGCCAGTAAGCAGTATTGCTTTATGGTTTCTGCTTCATTCACTGCTTGAATTTCTGCTTTGACTTCCCTCAATGCTGGACTGCAAACTGTAAGATGAAATAAACTCCTTTCTTCCCCAAGTTGGTTTTAATCAGTATTTCATCACAACAGAAATTAACATAGGGCATGCTGAGGACATGTAGCTTATAGGCAAAGAATTCTGGAAGCAACCATGAAAGGAACTATGCAAATAGCTCAGTGACATCATCAAAGTCTCAGGAGTCTCATAAGACTTGCCTTGTCAAGTCCAGGGACTCAGGACCTATCCCTACACCCACTCCCATCTCCAGCACAAACTCCACCCACTTTCAGGTCTGTGCCTTTTACCTGGGCAGGCCTTTAGCATATCTGCTCCTCTGAAGATCCCACAATCTGAAGGCTTCCCAGAAGGTCTGCTACAGCCAGGGCCACAAGTTTCTCAGGAGACCTGCAGCAACCCAGGGACACAGGAGGCAGGCTCCAGACAGTGACACCAAGACCAGCTATGAGCAGAGATAATCAGATGGCAAGAGGATAGCTCAAGACCACAAGCAACAGAAGGCAATATACTTTGACATCATCATACCCAGTTCTTCCACCACAGCAAGACCTGGATTAACCAGCACACCTGAAAACCTGGATGCTGATCTATAATCCTATCTTATGAAACTAATAGAGTCCTTTAAGGAGGATATAAATAACCCACTGAAAGAAATACATGAAAGCACAGGTAAACAGATAGAAGCCCTTAAAGAGGAAACAGATCCCTTAAAGAATACAGGAAAGCACAATCAAACAGGTGATGGAATTGAAAACAAAGCTGTCTAAGACCTAAAAGTGGAAGTAGAAACAATAAAGAAAACACAAATGGAGACAAACCTGGAATTGAAATGGTCTTTGCCATTCTTTAATAAGATCTGTTTTCCTTCTGCCTTTTTTCCTTGCTACTGGGATATTTGCATTTCTTGTGTATTTTGGATATTGGTGCTTTACCATATGTGTAGTTAGCACACTCCCCAATCATAGGTTCTATACTATAGAAATGGCATTTACTTCTCTTTGGCTTGTTATTTAAAGTAATGACATGGTTACAATTAAGCTGCCATCAGCTGTCTCTTGGTCACTTCCTTCCCATGCAAAGCTTGGTAATCGGATATATGCTATGTGTTTGTTTTGTTCTGCTTTATGGCTTTTGGTATTATATCCCAACAGTTTTACTTATACTGAGACAGAAGACTTTTTCTGCTGTTTGCTTTTAGTAATCCTACAGTTTCAGGTCTTCCGTTTACATTTCAGTGTTGATTTGAGTTTAGTATCTGGTATGAGATGAGGGTCAAATTTCATTTTTAGAATATGGTTATCTAGTTTCCCAGCACCATTTAGCAAAGACACCTTCTTTTCTCCGGATCATGTTTTTGTTTTTCTTTTCATTGGAATTTGCTTGTTCTTAAATATTTGGATTTATTTGGGAGCTCTCTGCTCTGGCCATTGGCATATGTGTTTCTATCACAGTGTGATGTTAACAGGCTTGGAGGAAACTTTGATGTCATGTAATATAATACCTCTGGCTTTGTTCTTTTTGCTTAAGATTGAGAGAATTATTTATAAAGAGAATTATTGAGAGGTCATTTACTGTGTCACATGACTTTTCACATTTCCTTCTTTTCTAGTTACTATCACAATGACCTTGGAGTTTTAACAGAGATTATATTGAAGTTAGAGATCATTTGGGGGATATTATGAACATTTTTGTAATACTAATTCTTCCAAATAATAAACATGGAGTGTATTTATTTGTGTCATTTCAATTTCTTTCATAAATATTTTACAGATTTTAGAATATATATCTTTTACTTTCTCGATTAATATGTTCCAAAATATTTTGTTGCTACCTATTTTATTCTGAAGGTTAGCCTTGTCAAGTTGCCATGACTTTGTGTGACATAGGAAGAGCCTCATTGCATGAATGGGTTCTTTTAATCAAGTTCATTCATGTGCGGAGACCTAGTCCCTGTTGGAAGAGTCATTCCCTAAACAGGCTCCTGAATGATTCAGTAGCAAAGAAATTGCATTGAGCACAAGCAAGAAAATGACTGGGCATGCATGATTCATTCTCTCTGCTCTGGACTAGGGGTGTGTTATGAAACACTGTTTTAAGTTCCTGTTGCTTTAACTTACCTGAGGAGTACAGTAACTTGTAACTGTGAGCTGAAACAAACTGTCCCCCCCCTTTTTTTTGTCAAGATATGGCAGTCATAGCAACAGAACTGAAGCTAGGACAATTATTTTCTCGCTTTCTTTTTCAGATAGTTCATTTGTAGCAAACACCACTGACATTTATATTGTATTGGTATCTAGTAGATATGTTAGTTTAACATCTTTATTAGTGGAATTCCTGGGGGGGGGGTTCTATCTATAAGGACACGTGGCTTGCAAACAGAGACAACATGGCTTTTTTCTTTCTGGTTCAATTAATTTTATTTCTTTATTTTGTACAATTCTCTATCTGGGTCATGGAGTGACCATGGCCAACAGCCTGATTTCTCCTGTGGTGATGTGAAGAACATCTCTTCACATCAGACTGACTACTAGTGACAAAGACCAGAGAAACAATTTTCCAGAAAATTCTCCAGAGTCCATCTTAGGGATCAGGTGAGTTTACTGTATTTACTTATAGGATTTTGCATGAGATGTCACTTACAGAAAACTGGTAGTGTTATCACTGAAAAACCCAGTGACAACTCATGAAGGCTGCATCCCTAGGGATCCCTGCACAACTTTCTGGCAACTCAACCTGCTGGGAAGTCTCCTCTCCCTAGGAACTCTTACTGTATACATAAACTTGGGAGGGATTTATGAATTTTGTAAGTTTCTGGGCTTCCTGAACATTTTGACTTTCATGAGCTCTGTTCCCACACCCCAGAAATATTTCAGTTGTAGGAAACGGCTACATAAAACTGGCATACAGTATTATGTGGAGTAGATGTGGTGATTGTAGGCCTCCTTGTTGATTCTTGACCTGAAAAAAGAAAAAAAAACCCAGTTTCAACATTCCATGATGAGTATGATTTTTTTTTTCTGCTTGCTTCAAAGTTCTTTATTAACTCAAAGGAAATGAAAATGTAATTCTAAAAGTGGAGGAAGAAAAATGCATCTTTTTTTTAAATTTTTAATATTTTTATTACATATTTTCCTCAATTACATTTCCAATGCTATCCCAAAAGTCCCCCATAGCGCCCCCCACTTCCCTACCCAACCATTCCCATTCTTTTGGCCCTGGCATTCCCCTATATTGGGGCATATAAAGTTTGCAAGTCCAATGGGCCTCTCTTTCCATTGATGGCCGACTAGGCCATCTTTCGATACATATGCCGCTAGAGACAAGAGCTCCGGGGTTCTGGTTAGTACATCATGTTGTTCCAACAATAGGGTTGCAGATCCCTTTAGCTCCTTGGTTACTTTCTCTAGCTTCTCCATATGATCTTACTCATGCACTTGTTATATAATCTATTTGTTTTTTATGTCAAAGTTCATTCTATTCCTACGTTATTGCTAACCACCCCATTTTAGTCAAATGCTTCTGTATTTGATGAGATGGCAATAAGGTTTGCCTTGTATTCTACTCATGAGGCATAGCACATTGTTTTACATATGCTAAGATGTTGAGGTATTTATTATGGTGATTGACGTGTCCAATATTTTTATATTTCTAGTGTTTTTAGTATTTTAATATCTCTGATCACTACCAGTGACAGGGCCTCATTCAACTTGGCAAATAATTCAGTTTAGGAACTTTATTTAGCCTTAGTGTCGGCCTCATAGAACCACTGCTGTAGTTCACCATTCCTCAAAGGGAGGCTTAAGACAGAGATTCAGTTGGATAGAGCTTATGTTCTTATGAGTAAAAGGATCCAGAGAGACAAAATAACCAGCAGAAGGTACTTCTGTTAGGGTGAAGTCTCAAATGGGACCTAGTACACACCTACTCCAGAGAGAACTCTGGGAAGGCATGCACTGAATCACCAGGTTTCTATCCCCCTCCCCCTTCTCAGGCAGACATTGGCTGTTACCTGTTCTTGTGAGTGAGAGGGAAGCACACTTTCTCAAATTAAGCGGCTCTTGTTTGACTGAAAGGTCATTCTGGAGACATATTGAACTCTATGCCATTTAGCAGCCAAGACTAGACAAATCCACCAGTCCTGGAGAAGGGGGTGTAGCTTAGGCATGCTAATTCACTCTAATAAGAAATATACCATCAGGGCCAGATATAGAAAATTATTTCAAGGACTGTGACCCAATGGATCCAGATATGACTTCAATTAAATTGAAAAGATACTTCATTGTCTAGATGGGCACAGTCCATGGCACCATAACCTGTTGTTTCCTCTAAGTGCTGCTACCGACAGTGGGCTTTGTACTTGATAAGTAGTAAAAGTCTCTTTTAAAATAACTGTTTTTTTTCTCAGTTTATTCTGTAGTTCTTCAAAGACAGTTTAAATATATTGAGCTCCGAATGCTCAGACATGGGACGTGAGTACCATCCTCAGCTGCCATCTGCTCAGTCCACATGTCCACACGGAGCCTGCACACAGGCACTCTAAGTAGACAAGCAATGCTCCCTGTTCCCCTGCAGTCTCAGGTTCAGGGTGTTTAGATGCCTTGTCATACTCACAAAGATGTACACTCTTCAGAGCCACTGGGGGTCTGACAAGTTGGGGCTCTCGGAGCTTATTAATTCCAAGAAGTCCTTCATCCGAGGTAGCAGCTCAATAAGAATCTTTAAGTTCCTATGAGTTCAACATCCAAATGCCTTAAAATAAAGAAGTCCCGTGCTCTCTTTCAAATTCCTCTTTCAAAAGCACTGGAGCTCTTTATGATTAAGGGCATACAATGTTGAAAATCTGCTTCTATCATCTCTACATCATTGCGTGAACTTAAACTGCACAGTTCACAGCACAATGGCACTTTGCATGCAGAACACCATCTTTAGTTTTTGACTCTAATAAATTAGTGAGACCTTTACTTTATTTTATTTTATTTTTTTTTTTTTTCATTTTGAGTGTCTCCTGGATGTAAGTGAACTTAACTTTCCCGTGTAAATTCCGTGTCTCAGATTCCTTACTCTTAGGTCTCATTAAATTTTTGAATTAGCTACTCAGTTGGAATGCTCTATTTTTTCTCCCTTTTCCTCCCCTTCCATTTGTTCTTATTTTCCTCCATCCTTCCCTTCCTCCCTTCCTTCTCTTCTTTCTCTTCTTCTATTCTTCTTTCTCTTCTCTTCCTTCTTTGTAAATCTCCTGGCCCTCCAAAAAGACCAGGACTGATTTTGGACCACAGGACTCAGATTTACTTTGGCCGAGTAAATGAAAGTTAGGGGAGGTGAAGGAGAGTGTACAGCACTCATCGTGTATGCAGTGAATATGCTGACAATCTGGGGACTAAAAAGTCAACTTTCTTCTTTAGGACTACCACACAAGGAATGTCCAGGAGTTAGAGGACAGTGTGGAGTTAAGGCAACAATACAAACGAATGAACATGCTAAAATGCGTTGTGAACTCGGTGGAGTGATTTGGTTTAGGTGAAGATGTTGAAGATACAGGAATGGGGGATCATCAGAGAACAAATCTAACGAGATTAGGCAGCGAGGGGTCTAGAACTTATCCCAGAGGATTAATCACTGTTGTCAGAAGAAATATTTTATTTGGTGTAAGAGGGGGGCATACGAGATGTCAGAGTAATTTTAGATTTGTATAGGAGGTAACAATTTTCTGATCCTTGGTGTACTTCTTTCTTAGAACTGAATAAGGCAGAAGTAGAGTTTATTTAGGTGTTCAAGCAGGCAAATACTGTGTCAAGCCTTAGATTTCCCTCCCAGTGCCTACCCCACCAGTTACCCTTCATACTTCCCTGCTAATCTGTAGACCTTCAGCAGATCTACATGTTTTTAGTCGTTTAGCCTCTCAACCTCTGCACTTTTTGATCTTTATTAACGCTCAGCACTTGGCCCATATCGGAGCAATAGGTATTGACTCCCAGGGCAGGGTAAGCAAGGTTGCTCTTTTCTTGAGCTTATTGGACATGGAAAATTATATTTCTCCATGGACTATCTACATTTTTAAACATTTAAATTCCTTTGTACTTAGGAGTTAAGAAGTAAATAGATACCAACTCTGGTATCTCTAAAATAAATCGGATGTTCCAGAAGTGATTAGACTTAAAAACCTTCCTTATACGTTTCAAGTTAAGACCAATAAACATTAAAGGCAAGAAAATTAGATCAGCATTACTACTTGTGAGCAGTTTGTAAATTCTGACATCACCTTAGCAGTAAGTGTTAAGCATTATTAAATATAAAATTATTTAGGGGTGGCTATTCTTCATCCTTAGAACGATATAACAAGGTCTTCACACCTCAGAGAATTCACCAGCTAGTGATTACTGATGTTGTGTGAGACAAGGGCAGACTGAAGTTGATATGACATTTTATTGCAATATCTGCCTTTTAAACTCCATCTCTTGCGTTTCCTTTTGTTTCTTCCTGAAGAGACATGTGCGTCTGTTCAAAACTACATCTTCAAAATACCAGTGCAAAGTCTTTTCTATATGTACTGATGCCCATACTATAAAATGCTTGTCCTTGGGGTCAAGTATTTTAATATATGAATAAAACTCTCATCAAACCGCAACAAATTATAAACTCCCTGAACTTTAGATTATGATAAAGAAGGGCAATTGCATACCAAGATGCTACCTAAGATTTAGATGGGAAAATAAAAACCCAAACTTGCTTGCATAGCTTTCTAGTTCTTTCTGTTCCTTTTAACTTAGCTCACAAATCAGCTGTATTCCTGACCTGGCCCCTTACTAACAAAGAAATCATCTCATTGCCTCTGAAAGGCTATTTCAGTTCTGCTCCAAAGCTTATTTTTAAAGCCATTGCCATGAGTTCAGATGGACAACAGTAGTTCTCAAAGATGGTCAAGAATACATATTCAGTATCCCTTAGCTGAAAAGCAAAGTGGATTGTCTTTTCCCCCTTAAGTATTTGAATATAACTTCAATGTAAGATCCAAACTCAAAATCATTTTTTATATTGTTTTCTTTTCCTGGAGCTTAGAGATTATTTATTATGTTTTTGGTTTGTTTGTAACTCAGCATACGAAATTAGGTTGGAAGTTTTCTTTTGTGGTATCATGACAGGATGCTAAAAGTTTCTGCTTTGGGCCATTTTTCTTAGGAATGTTCAACTTTCAGCTTAGGAATGCTCAACTTGTGTGTGTGTGTGTGTGTGTGTGTGTGTGTGTGTGTGTGTGTGTGAATCCCAATCATTTTTATTATCTTACTATCTGATAGTTATATTCTACCTTAAAACAAGGGGTCTGCATTCATTCTTCTTGACTCAGGATGGTCCTGTAAATATATCAGAAATTGTGCGATTGTCAGTGCTCAGTTAGAAAACTGTATTTGGCTTTTACCTGGTCTTTCTTTTGAGATGATTGTCATTCAACTTACCCACCATGCCGGGGAAGCCCAGATTAGCTCATGCAGAGTTCACATGGAGAGGACCAGAGGGACCAGTAACTGGGACCATCAATCAAGAGACAGCATCTGCTGCCAGGCTCATAAAGGGAAAGAACCTTCAGCTCACATCAGCTCCAGGCTCTGAACCCTTCCAACCAACCCTTCGAGAAACAGTAAGCAGCCCGTGACAAGTCCTTGACAAACTGAAGGCTTGTGAGCAAAATAAATGTCAACTCTTATTAAACCATGGGGTTTTGGAAAATTTTCTTGTATAGCAATAGTCATGAGACTGCCTTGCCACAAAAATATTTTTTCTTTTGGAGATGTTTATCCTTCAACTTCCCTCTTTAAAAAGGAAAGAGTGTTGCCTTTGATTTTCGATCCCCTTTTCATCCTCACTCCTAGAGACCTCTTGCGAACTTGCTGTACTGGAACCTGCTTATTTGGGAAAGAAATAATTATTCCAGAGTCAGTTTTCTGGAAGTAAAACTTTCGAATATTTGTTTCGACAAACATTCTCCTTACCATCAGGGCCTGGTGAAGATTGAGGGTCCCCGTGACTGGGTGCCTGGACCTCTAATTGTCTTGTGTCTTTGCTGTATCTCTCTCCTTTCCCCTTCTTTCAGTTTCCATTCTTGTCCACTTCCTGCTGTTCTACCTTCTCCTCGGTGAGTTTTCTCAGCCTCACAGTCTCCTCTTCCAGAGTTCTTCTTAATCTCACAAGGCCCAGCTTCAACTTCTCAGAAGTTCTTTCCAGTGTGCATACACTGGGCTCAGGTTCTTTCTGTTTTCCTGGCCAAGGCCCGTCCAGCAGACATGGACAAACTGGGTTTATCTGAAAGGGGTGGTGGTGAAGGGGCTGGAAATGAAAAGGATGGGGGGGCAGATAAGAGAAGGGTGATGCCAAGACAAGGTTCTGGTCAAGGCTCAAAATTTAATTCTGCAGCTCCAGTTTATAAAGGGAAACCATCAAAGTCCATCCCTTGTTTCAGCTGGATAATGTTGCAAAGAAAGTGCAGAGGGCAGTCTATTCTTCTAAGGTCCAGTAGGAAATTGCAAGTGTAGCAAGGTAGCTGACTCCACCTATGTAGTTAGGCCCACTGTGGCAAACACTCAAGGTCTGTTCAGCTTGCTCAAGGCTGGGGAAGGGCACAGGCGAAGCTCCTAATTGTACTCCAGCAGCAGAGGTAAAACACTCATTCTGTATAATCCATCTGTAAAGTCAAAATGAAAACAAGCCAATTAGCAGTTCAGAAACCTCTGTAAACTTTATAAGCTGATACAAGGAAAATAATTTTGATATGTGACCAAAGCCCAGAAATACTAACAAGCTGATCATTTACCAAAGCAATTATCCAGTGGGTCAAGGCTCTTAAGAACCTCATTCTCAGGCCCATGTCTACTCATTGCTCCATAGACACTAGTGCTCCCCCTTTGCCCTGCTCACAGCATCACCTCTGTATCTTCCTCTCAGAAAGTGTGAGCTCTGGGAACTATTACATTTCTTGTCCTCCCTCCCGCTATCCCACCCGTCTTATCATTAGTCACAGGGACAGTGATGGTTGGCGTCTGAGCCTGCTGACACCCACACCTTCCCATCTGCACATGGTCATCTTCAGTTTGCAAGACTTGGTCTGCTTTTGCCCCTTTGAAAAGTCTTCCAATTCACCCCAATCCTCTTGCATATTTAGCTAGTCTGCCACTCATTACCATTGCTCTATCCAGAAAACAACAACAACAAAATGAAACAAACAAACACAGACATACAACAAAACAAAACAAAACAAAACAAACCAGAACAGCAGAAATCAGAGAACACCGGCAACCAAGTTAGTGTGCCACTGTAACTGAATTTCTCGACGGAACCGTTAGAGTTTCAATAGCAACATTCCTAGTTTTCATTTCTGCATACTCACTGGATAGCATGGATCCAGGCACATAGTAGGCTTAGAATAAATTTGTCTTTAAAAGAATACCATTTACTTAGAGACTGTGGCTCCAACCATCTGTTGTTTGGAAATAATTCCTTCACAGAATCAATTTAAAATCACTCCCTCAGGCTACATAATAAAGAATCACATAAAGAGATGTCTGTATTTTGTTTAAGACTTTTTACTAAAAATCACAGTTCACTTTGTGGTTGAAAGCCCTGGAATAAATATTCACAGTATTTAACCTCTCTTCCGTTAGTGGGAGGTAAATGCTTGGCTCTACCGATCCACGACGCGATTCTTCTTATTAAATATTTTCCCAGAGAAGAAGAAGCAGCACAGCTTCTTTTCACACTACCTCCCATTTTAGATTTAATTCAGCTTCATAAAGTAAGGGGCTTGATTATGGTGCTTCCATAATGCACATAATGTACTTGAATAACTTCCACTCCAGCCATTACCCTCTCTTCACCCTGCTCCACTCTATTGTTTTCTGCCGTACTCCAAAGGGCTCCTTTTTATGTTCTTACTATTCCACCTCGGACTCCACATATATGAGAAAACACGATACTTTTCTGTGAAGGTGTATCTTTACAGTTAACAGGATGCTCTCTTGTTCTCTCTTGATCCATCTGTTTTCTATTTATTTATTTATTTATTTATTTATTTATTTATTTATTTAACATTTCAAGTGTTATCCCCTTACCAGGCTTCTCCCCCTCCCAGAAGCCCCCTATTCCATTCCCCTTCCCCCACTTCTGTGAGGGTGTTCCTCTACCGACCACCTCCCACCTCTCTACCCTCTAGTCAATACCTACAGTGGGGCATCTATCCAGTCTTCATAGGACCTAGGACCTCTCCTCCCATTGATGCCTGACAAAGTCATCCTCTGCTACATATGCAACTGGAGTCATGTGTAGTCCTGGGTTGGTGGCTTAGTCCTTGAGAGCTCTGGGGCGTCTGGTTGGTTGATATTGTTGTTCTTCCTATAGGTTTGGTAATCCCTTCAGCTCCTTCAGTCCTTTCTCCTAACTCCTCCATTGAGGACCCCTGCACTCAGTGCAATGGTTGGCTGCAAGCATCCGCCCCTGTATTTGTAAGGCTCTGGCAGAGCCTCCCAGGAGACAACTATATCAGGCTCCTTTCAGCAAGCATTTCTTAGCATCCACAATAGTGTCAAAGTTTGGTGCCTGTATCTAGGAAGACAGTTATGCTAGGCTCCTGTCTGCAAGCATAACAGAGTATCATTAATAGTGCCAGGGATTGGTTCTTGTCCATGGCTGTCAAGTTGGGACAGTCATTGGTTGGCCAGTCCCTCAGTATTTGCTCCATCTTTGTCCCTACACTCTTGTAGGTAGGACACATTTTGGGCAGAAGGTTTTCTGGGTGGGTTAGTGTCCTTATCCTTCTACTGGGAATCCTGCCTGGCTGCATTAGTACCCCCTTCCTGGGGGGATCCCTCTTCTCAGAGGAGAAGGGGATGGGGGAGGGGTTGTGTGAGAGGAGGACTGGAAGGAGGGGCAGGTTGTGATCTAGATGTAAAGTGAATAAATAAGTGAATAAATAAATAAATAATAAAAAAGAGGCACTGGACTAAGTTAACTATTGTCTGAAATCCCAGATATGGACTTAGGTATCCTCCATCATCCTGGCCAGTACTTACTAAGCTTGGCCAGTACTTACTAAGCTTTACTAAGCTTGTTTCAAATTTGGCTTTAAAAAAGGGGTTGTGTGCTTGTAGCTGATTCAAAATTCTGAGTTAAGAAGTTCAACTGCCCAGGCCTGAGGTTTTAGCTAGTTTTTATTCTGCAAACTGCTCAGGTACACCTTCAACTCAGCTCAGTTACTACACATGCAAGTGACAGGAGAAGAAAAAGAAAAATATTAGTTTTGAATTTTTATCGTTATGACCACTAGTTCCTCCTAAGGTTTCTTCTTTTCCTTGGTTCCCTTTCTAAAAGATGAATTCTGTGTTTATGACATTGCTCCTGTTGCTTTAGGCTGTTGGATGGCCATTTGTCTCTTCATGGTGGCTTCTTCTTATCTCATGTCCAGTGTGGTACACATCTCAGGTCCTTGTGTATCATTTTATTATTTTTCATGACTATATATTTTTAATTGATTTTTTAAATCTCATCATCTTAGGTATGTGTGATATATGTGACATGAATGTGTATGTATGCATGTTTGTGTGAGTGTGGGTACCATCTGTGTGCATGTGGAGGCTGAAGTGGATGGGAATTACTCTTTATTCCCTCCTCGTCCTTCTTTATTGAGGCAGAGTTTTCATCCATTCCTACAGGCTCCTTAATATTAGTATAGTTAGCTGCCCTGTTCTGGGGGTCCCTTACCTCAGCCCTCTGAAGTTGGAATTGCAGGTGGGCCACCGTGCCCACTATGCATTTACATGGAATACAAATTTCAGTCCTTATGCTTGGGACTCACTTTGTAGACCAGGCTGGCCTTGAACTCAGAAATCTACCTGCCTCTGCATCCCGAGTGCTGGGATTAAAGGCGTGCGCCACCACACCCGGCTATAGGAGGCAAATTCTTCAAGCACAACCCCATAAATATATTATTCAATTTAAATCCGGTTCTCTTGATCTAATTCTTATTAAAGTTAAAATTAATTGGATTTTAAAAAATACCTGTACTTTCGAATGACAAATCAAAATTGGCCTTTATGTCTTGCATTTAGGTATAGGTACTATTTCTGCACACCTTACCCTGTGAGCTTACCTGGACTCCAACTGCTTACCTTTCTTTCTGTTTTTCCTTCTATACTCAGGTTTGTTTGTTCGGCAACTTCAGCAAAATCTTACAAGATTGTTTAGATATTTGTTCCCTGCTTGTAAAGCTCTAGCTCCTGAAAAATATATGATGTCATATCACAAATAAATCAGTGTGCAGGGCCGTCCACAGTAGAATCACTTAAATGGTATTTTCCTTGGATCATTAAAATATCAAGATTTATAAACAATTTAAAAACATATATATCAGTGAAGTGTGAGACCTGAGCTAAAGTACGCCTTTGTTAAGAAAAATGTGAAAACATCGTATTTTATTTTTAAACAACATGCATAAATTGTTTTGTGGAGCCAAATCATATATATGCATATATATGACAGAACTGAGGATGACCTGAATTTATAACTGAATCTCACGGAATTTATCTGGATCAGACTGATTTATCTGGCTCAGAGTTCCATCATTGTTCAAAGAAGGTGTTCTTGCATGCAGAGTCTGCCATTGTTCATCAAGTGCTCCTAATCTTGACCTTGCTTCCGCCTTTTGCTGATCTCAAGCCTCTCCCTTTGCCTGGAGTGCTTTGTAGCCCTTTGTGTAAAATCTTAACACAGGAGCTGTGCATCATCCCCTCTCATAGGCTGAGTACAGGACCGCTCTCAATCATTTCTATCTATTATAACTTTCTAATGTGTCTCTTTTGCTATAATCTCTTCCTTCTTCATCTACAGATCAATACCAGGATAGCAGTTTTAATACCTTCACATACAATGCCCTTCTGAGAAAGGCTTTTAGGGGTTCTGCATAGTCCCCTAACTCTTTAATTTCCCACTCATTTCAGTCTTCACTTTTATTTGCTACATGGATACTCCACTTAAAGCTAACTCCTCTCTTCATGATTTTTCTCCTCCAACCTCACAAGCCAGACACCTACTTTTCACTTTCCACTCTGCTTATCCCAGGCTCTTGATTCTTAGGCTCCAGTCTCAGGTTCCTTTGACAGTGTCTGCTGTCTAGTAATCATCTATGCCTTCACATATGCTCTACCACCACCATTAGCAGTGATCCATTACTACCCAAGAGTACCATGGGTTGCATGAAGACCAGGATCACTTCTAACTTTGCAATCTGCTTGGTGGGACATGGACAACAACATGTGAGTGGTGATGGAAGCAGAAAGAGCTCGACTCTCAGAACCATTACACTCAAGGCATGTCACACCAGTGTGCTGACTTGTTCAGACATGATGTATATAGAAGCACTGCGGCTTCATGACACTCAGTTCATACAGAGAAGGACTTAGCTGTCTTCTTAGCAGGAAAAGACTAGCCACTTCTGCCTCTAGGTTTCCTGTTTCCAGCTGAAACAGTTAACAAGGCCAATATATCTATGCTTATTACTGCTTCCTTACTGCTTCCTGTCAATTGCTATGTTAAGTATTATTGATACTGGACGCTGGGATCTTGAGGTCCAGAAATTAAAAATATATACATGTTAAGCTGCTTATTTTGATCAGAGTGGGAAAAGTTTTAGTAGGTAGGGGGTCTTGATTTGAGAGTTGAGGGATGCTGTGATCAATGATGTGATTGGATGGCCCAATCCCATAGAAGGAGTTACAGGCTCCTTTGGGTTTATTTAGGGGGAGGAATATAGGGTCCCTTCCATTGGTAGCATCATCAGCCTCAGTGATCACTCCAGCTTTGTGATCTGGCCAGAGCTTTTTAAAAATGCTGAGGGAGCGAGGGAGCTGAAGTTGGGAAGAAAACACAAAGACTGGGTAGAGAGGCACAAGGAACGAGTGTTTGACATGACTCTATTATAGTCCTAGACACGTGTCCTTCTCAAAAGAGTAGCATGTCTGCGCACACAGTGCACACAGAGTCCAATGAGGGGTTAGGATAGTAAAGAGAAAGACATTGCACAAATGAAAGATGCCAACTCCTTCATCCCATGTTTAATCATACATCGAGTATCTACAGGTGCTAGAAAAGACAAACTTCTACAATGGAGTACTACTCAGCTATTAAAAAGAATGAATTTATGAAATTCTTGGGCAAATGGATGTATCTGGAGGATATCATCGTGAGTGAGGTAACCCAATCACAAAAGAAGTCATTTGATATGCACTCACTGATAAGTGGATATTAACCCAGAAACCTAGATACAACTTCCAAAACACAAGAAAATCAAGAAGGAAGACCAACTCGTGGATACTTCATTCCTCCCTAGAATAGGGAATAAAATATCCATGGAAGGAGTTGCAGAGACAAAGTTTGGAGCTAAGACGAAAGGATGGACCATCCAGAGAGTGCCCCACCCGGAGGTCCATCCCATAATCAGCCACCAAACCCAGACACTATTACATATGCCAGCAAGATTTTGCTGAAAGGACCCTGATACAGCTGTCTCCTGTGAGGCTTTGCTAGTGCCTGGCAAACACAGAAGTGGATGCTCACAGTCACCTATAGGATGGAACACAGGGCCCCCAATGTAGGAGCTAGAGAAAGTACCCAAGAGCTGAAGGGGTCTGCAACCCTATAGGTGGAACAACAATATGAACTAACCAGTAACCCCCAGAGCTCATGTCTCTAGCTACATATGTAGCAGAAGATGGCCTAGTTGGCCATCATTGGGAAGAGAGGCCCCTTGGTATTGCAAACTTTATATGCCTCAGTACAGGGGAAAGCCAGGGCCAAGAAGTGGGAGTGAGTGGGTAGGGGAGCAGGGCAGGGGAGGGTATAGGGGACTTTTGGGATAACATTTGAAATGTAAATGAAGAAAATATCTAAAAAAAAAAAAGACAAACTTCCCCATCACAGATGTTGAATGCAGGATAGCGGGAGGGAGACTACTGTTTCATTGTGGTGCACAACCTCTAAAGTGAGGGATTGTTTATTTATTTATTTATTTTTATTTATTTATTTTTGGACAGGGCCTTGCCCCAATATACATTATCTTGTCTCTGCATCCTACATGCTGGGATTATAGTCATATTAGTTATTTGCTATGACAAAATATACTTTACAGAAGCAACTTGAATGTACTCAAGGAAGGACACATTTCTTTTGGCTCACATTTCAGAGGTACAGTCCAATGTGTGTGGGAGTCAGGGTACAGAAGATTGATGCAGATAGTAGCACGAGCCTGCAGCCAGAAAGCAGGGAGCTGTGAATATCAGTACTCATCTGGCGTTATTTGGTTTATTTAGTATCCTCTTTTAGTTAGGGACCCCAGCCTATGGGGTGACACTGCCCACATTCATAGCTGATCTTTCTACCATAATTAACATAATCTAGACAGTTCTTGTAGACACATATGGTTTATACTTTTGTGGCGATTCCAAGTCCCATCAAATTGACATTTAAGACTAACCATTACAGTTGCTCTGCACCACCATGGTCTGGCCGTGCTGGTGATTTTTAAGCTTACCAAGCTCCTGTGAGGCTAGAGGGTCCATTCAGGTTTTCTTTGTGTCATCAGTGCCCCTTCGTCTTTGTTATTTGTGTGGTTATCAAAGCCTAGGAGTTTTGGCTGGGCTCAGTCACAGGAGCCTCCTGATGTGGTGTTTTATGAGCTGCTAAACCATGCTGTTCATGAATAGCAGGTTAAAGGCCCAGTGTGCGCCATGGGTCCCCTGTGGTAGCTCCTCCCTGATTGATTGCTCCTTGCATCCTTGTTATCTTACCCAGAGCTCATTATTTTGCTAACTCTTAGCTTAAGTTTTACTGAGTAGTTAAAGTTTTAAAGTGAAATTATGTACTTTACAAGAAAACAGATAAAGCTGGAAATCATCATGTGAAGCCAAATAAGGGGGACTTACTATATATGTGCACACACATACGCACACACACACACACACACACACACATCACATGTTTCTTCACATATGTGGAATACAGATTTCAAGAGGAGAGAGATGGAAGTAGAAAGGAGGCTATTTGGGAAGAGGAGAGGAAGAGAAAGCAGAAGAGAAGAACAAGACAGGAGGGATAAGAATATCATCACAACACAGGATATACATATAGGAAAATGTCACCAGAAGTCCATTAATTTGCATATAAATATATGCTAATAAGGATGTAAAACATTTGAGTTAAAAATGAACAACTGACATAATCTATGAAGGACCTGGTTGGGTGGTTGAGGTCACATGCTGTGCAAACCTAAGGGACTGAGAATGAATCGAGGACATTCTCCTAAAAAGCTGGTTATGAATGAACATGCTTGTAACTCAGTCCTTTGAGGATGCAGACAGAAGGATGTCTGGAGCTTGCTGGCTGCCAGCCTAGCTCTAACTTCAGCTCAGAGAAATTGGAAATTAGAAAGTGGAAAGTGACATTTGAGGTCCTCCACTGGCCTGCAGGTGTGCCTGTGTGGAATTGAGAACCGACCGCACATGTGTGCATAGAGTACACAAACATCAACATGCATTCTGCAGTCAGGGGAACCATCTCATGTCATGACTCCCACGACAAAGATGCGACCGCAGAATGGGTCACTGTGATTTCCTAATAAATATGGGAGTTCATAAGTGTGTAGACAATCTTCTTAGAAGAATGAGAAAGATTCAAACTTATCTGAGGGACTTTAGAACAAGTGCATCTCCAATTATGCCGGATAATACAGCCAACTATTTAACACTCTATAGTGTTAAATAGTGGCAGTGGTTTTCCCCAATCTGTGTGGTGAAACCAAACACTCCTAACTATATGCAGCTAGTTCCTCGGGAGAAATCCAGTTTAGACAAATTTGGGTTTACTCAGAGAAAGAAAACAAAATGAAAAGGAAAACCCTGCTTTAATATACTCATAGGCTGTTATTGCTCCAGTGAGCAGGTGAGGAAGAGAAGCAATTCTTTATTTCCAAATTATAAAGTACGATCAAATTTGAAGCTGTGAGAATATTGAACTTTTGCTAGAAAAAAAATAAATGATTTGAAGCCCTGGTGATCACACAGAGCATCTCGACAATTTGACAGCTATGAATTTATCTCACTTGTGAATGAATAACCTTTGCAAGTCACTGGGGACTTAAATATTCCCAACACATTTCCCTGGAAACACTTCAAAAGGCCTAGTTCATTTCTGTCCTTACCAAACAGCCCCTTTTGTTTGCCTCTACTTTGCTGGCCTTTGTGGTTTGAGAAGGGACTTGAAAGTTTGAAAATTAACATGGTTACAGCTTGCCAGTGGGTTCCACTCCTGCAAGAATGAAGCAAGATTAACTCTTTGATTATTTTAGGGATTAAACAGCTTCTATTTACATCTGAAATAGGGGGAACTTATTAATATTGTTTACAAAACTTCAGCTCTGTCCCTGAGCTAAGGTTGAATATAGTTTCGTATTTAAGAGGGCACATTTGCCCTGAAGTGTGTGCGGCAGACGAAGATCACATCTGATTTAGTTGAGTTCTATGCAGTTCTTAGAGCCTGGCCAAACACCAGATAGTTTCTTAAAGCTGGGCCTTGTACATCAAGTCCAGTGTAATAGTAGTTTTAGATACTGTCCTATACATCCTACTCACTTGCAGCTGAGTGATGGGTTTTGGATACTAGGATTGCAGAGACTTCTTTCTTGGCTCTGAGAGTTGAGCCATTTTCCCAAAGTTGGGTTGAACCTCATAGACACACTGTGAGTGTTGCTGGTGGAGCCTCATTTTTGCAAATGGACACAAACAAGGGACGAAGAATATAGGTTGAAGTAAGCATGGCTTCCGCTTCTTTTCTGGCCCTGTTGAACTTTCATCTTTGAAAACCTGGCAATGTCTTGGACCACTTCTGCCAAATGCGCTTCCTGTTCCTGTGTCTGGCCACCACAAACACAGGCGAGATTTGTACAACAGTCTCTACCTCCACAAAACGAAATCAACACTTCCGACTCCTGTTGCTTCATGTTATTTCTGCGGTGCATTAGGGACTTAAACAAGTTCAATGGCACCCTGATTTCCTGTTATCCGCCTCTGGAAGTGGCTTTTCGTTTCTTTCCTAGCTTAGTTCATGGGACTGACATAATCCTATGAAGAAGGTGTTTTTTTAATTCATAGGAAACAAACATCAGGTCAAAGTAGGCTGAGAAAATGGAGGCATCTGAGGGCAGAGAGTATGTCACTGAGCCGCAGGTGAGCAGTGTAGATGAGCCTCCCTGGAAGCCGGGGCTGATCGGTGATCCAGAACAAGGCAGAGAGTAGGATTTTAGCCGTGGTGTCTCACTATTACTGTCTTTTGCTTTGGTGTCATTATCCCTTTCTCGTCTCCATTTGTCCCTTTCTTCTCCTCTTGCTTTGTTTTTATTTTGTATACTTGCATATGTCTCTCCTAGTACCCTGCCCAGTTCAGTGTATTCAGAAGAGGGATAGCTGCTTCATTCTCATATTGGTAGGTAAAAAGTGTCTTTCACCATGCTACAAAAAAAAAAAAAAAAAAAAAAAAAAAACAATAAAAAAAAGTTTGCTTCTAGGTCTTTGTTTCCAGTATGGATCTATTTTGCAAATGAATTGTTTCATGTCCTACAGATAGAAGGTTCTGCTTTTATTCACATTTATGTTTATAAAAGCAGAACCTTCTATCTCACGGACTTTTCTTATGTCCCAGATCTTACTGGTTGCTAACATTTGCCAGTTCTTTCTTCAAAATGTCACTTCTTTCCCTGATTCTCCATTCTTTTTGAGCTTCTTACCATCTCCCTGATTTCTTCTATTACAGAATCCTTTTAATTTTAATTATGCTATCGCCATCCTGCTTCTCGTGCAGCCACTACATCATTCATAGGGTGACAAGCTGATCATAAAATACTCTTTCAACCTGTCATTTGCCACCAGAAGGCTTCGGTGACTACACAGCCTCCAGGAAGCCACATGGCGTGTTGTGAGAGTGTAGGACCTTGGTTGGCCACCACTGTACTTTCTCCCCACAGCCCTAACTGTTCCCTTCCCCGGCATTGAGTTCCTGCGAGCCCCAACATAACTGAGCTTTTCTGAAATTGTGCTTTTGCTTAAATCCATCTTGCTGGCTTGGACTGTGCTTCTCTCTGCCTGTGTGAATTATAGCCACCATTCAAGTCTCACTTGCTTTATATAATCCTTCAGGTTCTGTCTAGTCCAAGCAATATTTTACTTCTCTGAATTCGTATATTTCTTCATTTTTCATTCATTTAACTTGTCCTCCAACTATATGAATACAGCTGGGCTATGCTCTACAACTTAAAACTTTTCAATAGCATCATTTTCTCAACTAAGTTATATATATTTCAAGAGGCAAACCATGTTTCTATCTTAATACCTTTCTTATGACAACAAATACTGCCACTTATATACAATGATGTATATAACCAAAGGTTGGGACTAGAGAAATCTCTGACAACCATTTACTAGAATGCTAAATGTATATTAACTTGCTAAACCTGTGTTGATGTTCCACTTTAATTAGTTCTTATGATCTTTAAAATGGTGAAAAGGTAGTTTATAGACATCTAAAGTAGATGACTTGGTTTTGGGTTGATACCAATGTCTTGGTTCTCAGGTTGCAGGGTAGCAAGGCAGGTAGCAGGTGCGAGGCAGACTCTGAGATTGGGTCAAACTCCTAGTTTCTTCTCATCTATGTAGTAAAGCAGGAGAGCTGAAAAGACTTCTAAGCAGAGGAAAATGTCCTGTGCCTTGAGATGGAAGTAGATCAACTGCTAAAATGAAGTAGCCTGTGGCCAAAAGAAATGCATCCTAGAATCAATCACTGAGCCACTAGCTAGCTTAAAGAGTGAGCTGCTTCCGGTACAAGTTCCTAGTGGCCCAAGTGTTATAGTGGTGGGGAGTACACATCCACTTTTCTCTCATCGGTATTTTCTACTAAGTTCTCCAGGAACTTCTCTTGTTCTCTTTCTCTTTTGTTTCTGTAGGAATTAATCAAAAATCACACAGTTGGGGTAAATGGAAAAATATGATTTTTTTTCCAAAACGGTTAATTAAATTTGCTAGTTTATTCAGAAAGTTGGAGACATGATATTAGTGATACAGTGCAGTTGTATAGTTTCCTATATCTATAGTTTCTATAGAGAAAAGAAAACACAGCACAACACCAACCTAGGCAGGAGAGCATAAGAAGCAGACACGGGAACCAGGAATTCCTGAGTGAGGGTGCGGGTATAGTGATGAGCACAGCTGTCTTATAGATGATCTAGGTGCACTTTGGGAAAGTAGGACTATTGTAATTATATTTATTCCTAATTTGTTTATGATTATACCTGTGGGTATATGAGTGCCTTGGAAGACATTTCTGCCCACAAATCCTATAAATCTATCAGGTTTCTTGCTCTCCTTGTTGTGCAGGCCATTTCATTGAGATGTTCTTTGGTTTCATCACCTTGACTTGTTGTTTGAGTATATCTCCTTGAGATGTTTGCCTTCACATCTATTTGGCTTCCTGGACTTTAACTGTACTATAGAGAGTCTTAGTGAACAGATTTAAGACTTCTGTAAAGTTGCTTGTTTAGAAAACAGAGTAGTTGTGAAAATTACTTAGACACTGAAGTCAGCTTAGTTATGTGGCAGGTGCTTCTGAAGAGAAAAATGAAATAAAAAGAGAAAAGAGAAAACACAGAATCTTTTCATCAGGAAGCACACACACACACACACACACACACACACACACCCCAAACAAAACAAACCAGCATCTCTAAAACTCAACTTAGGTCTTCATGGCTCAGTATCTGTTCACTTAACTGATTATTGAAAATACAGCTTTGTTTTCCAAGTGTAAAGAAGGCTGGGACCATTTTGGCATGAAAATCATTACTAAAGTTTCATAAAACACACACAGCATTTGCTGCACCACTTTTAATTAATTATTATTATTATTTTACACTTGGAAGGTGAACAGTTTTAGTGAAAAGTCGATGGTAGATAGAACATTTGGCATCAATACAAGATTTAAAGAAGCAGGTTCCTATTCATTTTGCCAAAAAGTGTTTAGGACTGATTCCAGCTCCTTCCTTCAGCCAAACACCTATATTTTAAGTGTTTCAATGTTTTCAGTAGTTCAGAGGAAGCATGAAATTGTTACCTTGATAACCTACCTCATTTAACTGAAAAGGTTTTATAGTCTTCAGATGGTCTCCTGTAATGGGAGAGAGAGAGATAGGAAGAAGGAGAGGGAGGAGGAGGAAAGGGAGTAAGGAGGTGAGGAGCAAAGGGAGAGGAAGAGGGAGGAGAAGAGGGATGGGAAGAGGGAGAGGGAGAGGGAGAGGGAAAGGGAGAGGGAGAGGGAGAGGGTGGGGAAGGGGGAGAGGGAGAGAAGGGAGGGAGGAAGGAAGGGAGAGGGACTGACCGATTCTTTCTGTTTATAGTTTGGATGATATAGATAGAATATTTTGACCACATTTGCAGCTCTTCTAGAGAGTTCATCTTTTGGATCACTATTGAGAAAGTGACTGGAAATAATCATCACAATAATGAAGGACTTGGTTTCCAACTTCTGCTATATGCATAGAATTTGTTAAGTTTTGGGTCTTTTGTAGGTATTACAAACTGTACCTAAATAAGAAAAAAGAAAAGAAAAGAAAAGAAAAGAAAAAAGACTCTTCCAATCTCTTTCTATAGCAGTATCTTCAATGTTTAGCTAAGGTTTATGAATTATGTAAATTATCTAGTAAAATATGTGGAGCACAAAATAGATTATAAAAAATAATCGAACAATTTTATGACATAATTTATAAAGCCAATAATCTTTCAAATTGTCAACTTCTGAATATTTGGGTACACCTTTCTCTTACATAAATCTCAAGTATGTCCAAGTTCCTAACCTATAAGAAAGACATCTTGGAAAATGGTAAGGGTATAATAGCATCCAACTGACTTTCAAAAAAAAAAAAAAAAAGCTTACATGTGCTCCATCACTCAGCACTGCTGTATCATTGGGTTCTGCAGTGATCATTGGAATTGAGTAAAAATTGATTATATTTTATTTTCATGGATAATTAGCCCCCTCTCTTCTTTGAGGACTATGAAAAAAATACTTAGTTTTTGGTGATGTTGGCTAATGTTTAATGATTCTTCCATTGTAGGACTGAATGAGAATCACTGGACCACACACAACATCAATAAACAGCAACTGTCTCGCATGGAGGCCCATGCCAGAATACACCAATGTTGTGAGTCGACACTGCCAAAATCTCTATCTTTAAATGAAATTTAATGAGAGAACTCCGAAGACTGTTCATTTTATTAGATATATTTTCTATAATTTTAGTAACAGGTTGAATGTGAAACCCTGCAATTTCTCCCTTTGAGGCATGTATTTCTGGGGTCCTTCATGCAGTCATAGAATTGTTCCACAATCACCAATGTCTTTTTCTTTAGTCAAAAGAAGCTCTGGGTCTTAACACCTACTCCTACCCTCTTACCACCACAAACATCATGGTACTAGCACAGTCTATTCTACCTTCTGTCTCTGTAATTTCAGCTACCCTGGCTGTTTCATACTGATGAAATCAGATCATGTGTACTTTTGCTTGTGAATGGTGTCTTCTAATTTATTTGTCATGTTTTCAAGGTTAGTATACACTTGTCAATATTTTATTCATTATTATGATGGACAGATTGCAATTGCTTTATCATGGTGGATATTTGAGCTCTTTCTAATTTTTTGTTGGCATAAGTAATGACAGTAGGGCCTTTGTTCCAAGGTTAACTGTTTTGAATGCATAGAGTTTTCAAACATATTTGGCATACAACAGCCATATCTCTGGGATACATGCAACTCCATGTTGTGTCATTTGAGAACCTGCTAATTTGCTTTCCTGAGTGGCTGTGTTGTGTTTGTTCTAACTAACAACGTATTAGAATTCCAGTTTGTCATTACCCCTGTAAGTCCTTGTCTCTGTCTGTATCTAAGTTGTTTGAATTTGTGAAGAAAACATCCCCACATCCTGTTCATTACACAGTTAGCAAAGGAACAGTGTCTCTCCATTTCTCTGCTTCTGTTATTGTAGAACACTCCTTCATTGATTCTTCCCACACTTCCACCGACTTTATTTGATTTTCTCATTGTATCTTCTTTTTAATACATTTGTTAGTCACTTAAAAAAACATATATAAAGGAGGAGAATTTTCAGGGGATGTCTTAGAGTATGGGGAGGTCTGGCTGGAACAGGATTGTGCAAAAGCTAGCATGTCTGGAGTGCTGTGGTCCAAGGTTGTTCTTGCTAGCTATACACAAAATTTCTGCAACCAAAGGGAGAAAATATTCCTTCTTCTCTTTTACATTTTTTGTATTTGTTTATATTACTTTATTATGTGCATGATGAGTTTGCGTGTATGTATATAGGTGCATCACATGTATGCCTGGTGCCCCCAGAGGTCAGAAGAGAGAGTGACACATTTTCTGGAACTGGCATTATAGATTATTTGAGCCATCAGTTGAGTGCTTCGAGCAGAAGCTTGGTCCTCTGTTAGAGCAACAGGTGTTCTTCACCTTCCTCACTGGTGTTCATCACTGAGCACTCTCTCTAGCTCCACCTACTCTGCTTAAAATGAGGATGTTTATGCCAAAGATGAATACCAAATCTCTCTTGGAAAGATGTGCTTATGTGTTCAAAGCAAGTAAACAAAACAAAACAACCAAAAAACAAAAAAGCAAAACCAAAACCACATGAATATCAAAATAAAAACAAAAAAACCAATCTAACAAACAAACAAACAAACAAAAAGACAAAATAAAAACAAACAACACCAATAGCAAAACCAGTCACAAAGTCACAGGATCAGTGTAATCTGAGGAAGATGATTTTTGCCCATGTGACATAGTCATGGTTCATGCCTAATCCTTAAGCAACCTTTCTGCTATGGCTACTGGGGCAAGAATCTGTGTGATGCTGTACCCTACAAGGTCTTTAGAGGAAGCAAATACATTAGAGTCGATTTGGGGAAGAATATATGAGTATATAAAGATGTACATATATATGCAAACTGACAGCCACACACACACACGGTGACTACAGTGTTGTTTCAGAAAGTCCATGCCCTAGATATTTTTCCACTCTGGACGTTGCTGTATAAGCCAAAAGCCATCATAAAACGAAAAATCTTTTCATGTCCTTTGAGTTTGTATTTGTATTTCTTTTCCATACGATTATACAGAATTTGGGTTCTGTCTTCAAGACATTTAGACTAGACTGGCAGGAAAAGGAAAGCCAGCCTGAAATAGTACAAGAAAGTGACTTTTATCGAGTGCCTACCATGTTCCATGTTCCTTATTTATTTATCAAAATTCCTAAGGTAGGTATTATTAGACTCCCTTCATTCCCTAGAGGCAACAAGGACACAGAGTAGTAACGTAACATGCCCATGCTCAGACAGCTGTTCAGTCAGTCACAGGGTTCAGCCAGGATCCCACTACATCATCTCCTGCCACGGCTAGGAACCAAACCATATTCTCCATTTTTTTTTAACTTGTCTGAAATCCATAATAACATTGCACATGGATAAAAATATCAATAAAAGATTATTTTCTTGTGTTCATTATGGCTTAGGGTGGATTTTATGTTTATGCTTTTATTAACTTTTAAACAATACTATTGTTTATAGCTAAAAGTGCATATATTTTAGAACACATGCTTCCAACTACCCACAGGTTTATTAAATTAGCTCTTCCAAATTTGAAAAAGTAACTTAGGAAAGAAGTAGTAGAGCACTGACCTTAAAGGACATCAAGAAGGGATGGAGAGATGGAAGAGGTGAAGGGGGATGTTCACCTAAATGGAGGGTATAGGAGAAAGCTAGATGGAAACCTACTATCTTGCAACCCAATCTAAAATATATAATTTTCAAAGGGGGGGGATGGGGGTACCCTGCATGGTTAGATAACGTGGTTCCGAAATTATCTGGGGGGTTCCTAAGCAAAGATTCCAGGGCCACATGTGAGATCCCTTCATGTGCGTTGTAGGTCAGGGAAGCACCAGGGATCTCCCGAGCAATGTGGTCTCTAGCCACTGCTGTGGTTAGCTACCATAACTAGGTAAGACCACAATGCTGGAGACTTCACAGACCTTGGTTGTAAGACAAAATCAAGACTGAATTAAACTGCATAGTTTTCATAGTGCTACAACGTGCTGTTCCGGCTTCTGGAGGAGAGATTTACCAGTGGTCTCAGCGAGCTGTAAACTTAGGAACTGCAAAACCAACTTGCCAGGCAAGATGGGCTCACGGACATAATAGTTGCACAGTTGCTATAGGTGTAGCCATCCACTCTTGAGTGGATTTGAAGTCTGTTCTACAGGAGGAAGTCTGTGCCTGATATTGCAAACCTGCTCCAAACCACATGGAGAGAGAAGCCTTTAGGCCCTCGGGAGGACTGATTTCTGATGTATAGCTAAACTGATATAGCGTCAAACTGCTTTCTAAATATTTGTGCTTGTACCCATGGACAAATGTTATTTACCAATTTAAGTAGAAAAACTTGCTTCAGCGAACAAGTACTGAGAGTGAGTGATGGCTGAGTGGTCAGCCCCTGACAGAACACTTAGACTACCCACCCTTTCCATGGCTCAGGGAAAGCCGGTGCAGACATGGCGCAGAGAGCGAGAACCAGAAGATAGGGATATGGATGGCAAACTGCTGTCCTGGGTAGGACCCAGCCTTTGTCGTCACGGACTCACAGCAGCTGGGGTTGCTTGCCCTGAGCCTCCACATTCACAGTTTGTCCCAGATTAGGGAGGGCTCTTTGCTGAGCTTTTGACTACCAATAGATTCATGGAAAGGAAGAGTCATTACCTTTCAGCTGCATATACACTGGTAAGCTCACCAGACTCTAGCTCCAAACCCATGCTCACACTGATAAGAGAGTGGGTGGACCTCAAAACAAAGCAAAAATAGATGAAAGTGGGGACGGTATTTCTAGGGAGGATTGCGGTTTTGAAGGACAGATAAGAGAGGGATGGGGATGAAAGTAATTAGAATGCACGCTATCCGTGTATTAAGTTGTCAAGAAACAAATTTAATTAGTAAAAATTAAAGAAAAAAATTAAAAGAACATTTCCCGAATCCTTAATATTCACATCTATTATTATTATGTTGCCTGCCCGTTTATCCAGTTACATCCTCTTCTTCCTGCCTCCCCAGCCACCTCATAGAGCATTTTGTGTTTCTGAACACTTAAATTCAATTTGTTAAATGTCAGCGAGAAAAAATAAAATGGAGAGGACACCAGTTAATAATGCACTTTTACATCCCATCATCCCGTGCGTGGCTCCACGTCTTGCTGTGTTGACCTAATTTGCCATGACAGGAACATGGCTTCCGTTTCAGAGCTTTCCGACTGCAGCAATCGCTGAACCTTAGTGCGAGTTCCTGTCCCTTGGCAAATTGAAGCAGACTGCGTTTCCCAGGACCATTTGAGATGGGTATCTGTGAGCACAAGGCAGGGTGTGATGGAGGACTGAGAAGTATGTCTTTTATCTCACGAATACACTGAAATGTGACATGGCTGCTTTAGTATGGAGTGCCTGGTTCTTACTGTTTGAAGAGACGATGATTAAGAAGCATATTTGATTAATATTTTCTAACTGTATAAATTTTGGATAAATTGTTTTCTTAACTCTATAACAAATATGATAGTAATAAGAGCCAGCGGGGCTGGAGCCAACGGGGCCGGGGGGAGCAGAGGTCGACCGTGAGTTCAATCCCCAGCAACCACACGATGGCTCACAACTATCTGTACAACTACAATGCACTCATATACAATAAATAAATAAATAAATAAATAAATAAATAAATCCTTAAAAAGAAAAGAATAGCGTCAATATGAATTTCATAGTTTAGTTGATATAATGCTACCTGTATGTATGTTTTCAGGGCTCACTATTTAAAATTGGACAACCAATTGGTTAGGAATATAAACATATATGTGTAATGTATATTTTATATGTTTATGTAAATGTATATATGATTACACATACATATACGTTGTATATACTTTCATATATATATACATATATATACATATATATACATATATATACATACATACATATATATATACATATATATATGCATGCAACAACAACAGGCATAAAAAGAAACTGAATTTTCAGGAGAGAGAGGAGAGGAATATACAAGAGTTTAGAGGGGAAAAGGGAAGAAAGAATGTAATTAAATTACCTCAAAAATTTAAAAGAAATCAAGGAAAACAAAACCTAAAGCAAGAGGATTTAGGACACAATAATGGGTATGGAAAATGTGTATTCTCAAACAGATTTTTTAAAAAATAGGTGCTGGAAAACTTGAACTAAATGAACAGAGCAACAGGAATCGATTTAATAGAACTGATTCATCAAGTGGGATATGAGTGTAAAGGCAATTCTGTTGATAATAACAAGTAAAATAGAAAAAAATTTCAGAGTTTGTCAGACAATCAGATGAATGTTCACTTGTAAGTAAGCATTGGGAACAACACACAGCATTTCAATATTATCACTTGTAATTATTATAATTTTTCACATTTTGAAATAGCTATTTTGAAATAGCTAGATAAGAATGAATAATTTAATTCTGTCTGCTACAAAATTAAAACATATGGATCTCATTATATTTCTGTGATAACTTCTGTTATGTCTGTGTTTATCATAGGCCCATAATCCATGTGCATGCTCTGGTCTTTACCAG
This sequence comes from Mus caroli, assembly GCF_978045245.1. NCBI lineage: Eukaryota > Metazoa > Chordata > Mammalia > Rodentia > Muridae > Mus > Mus caroli. The sequence goes on along the minus strand of NW_028227267.1, from coordinate 95,352,194 downwards.
CGATGGTAGAGCTGTTTCATTAAGATGAATAGCACCAGTGCACACCTGTTTGCTGCAGGAATTAGCCTCCCGTTTCTTCTGGAGTCCCTGTGTGTCCGGAAAGTTTGCTCTTCACTGAAGGTTTGAGTCTCTTCATCGTGAGTTCCTTCGAGGGCTGTGTTCCACGATACCGCAAGAGGCTCACACTCTTCTCAGCTCTGCTGCCTGGATCTCTCAAAGAGCCAAAGTTGTCCAGGGAACAAAAATGTCAGCTTCAACGCTAGGTCAGCATTTATCACTTGGTCCCTGGACCACTGGAGCAGGAATCAAGTCACTGGGCTTTTTCTCCTGAAATCAGAGGATAGTGTCTTGGGCAAAATGTTGCCATGACAGAACTGCAGTTTTTATATCCCTGCCCATTCTGAATTATATAACGCTCAGCATCTGAACGTTTCGCTTTCCCAAGCTTACTGTCCAAGAGGGCGGATACTGGTTGTGTTAAGATGGAAGCATTTGGATCAATGATGATTCTTTAGATTTTTTTGTAGCAAGATGATCGATATGTCTGTGTAGTGGTGGTGGTGATGGGCTATCTATGGATAATCCTTCACTTTGCTATGGGAAAGAAGTGAGTTGAGAAACTAGATCATCATAAAGTGTCTGACCTTGTAAGCTTGGTTTCAGGATGTCTTTTTCACTCTTAAAAAATTATTGAGGATCCTAGAGAATTTATTATTATACTGCTTATTGATATTTTCTTGAGACTTTAAGACTAAGATGTTTCCAAAATACTTATTTATTAATCCATTTAAAAGTATCAATATAGCTGGATTGTACAAATATGCAGGTCAGATGAATGGTTATTAAAGTCTGGGATAATGGTTAGGTATTGCAGTTCAATGCAGGAGTAATATTTTACAGGACTGACCTGATGACCATACATTGTATACATGTATCAGAATGATCGTGCTGTGCTCTATAAATGTGTGTAGTTGTTACACGTCAATTAAAAATATGATTAAATAAACTCACTGAGCATGACATGTTTTCACTTCAAACCTCTCTATTTTCTGAAACAAAAAGAAAGTGGTTAGAGGAGTGGGGTTGTGTACGCGTTTTACATTTTTGTTATAGCAACTATTGTGAGATATTACACATCAGATTCATTCTGGGGACCTCTCTGAAGTGGAAACTTCTACTTTCATTAGAAAGTTAGTTATGTCAAATAATGTTTTGCTGGGACACACAGGTGAAAGGATGTCTTGCTAAAGTAGACACAGGTGAAGCATTGTTTGAATATAGCAGACACGTGAAAGGACATTTGATGAAGGAGTATAAATATGACCCCAGAGACTGTGGGAGGCGAGCACTGAGCACTGGTTTGGTTTGCTCAGCATCACTATTCTTTGCTAACGACTCAAATGGATTGATTGGTTCACCTTACATAGCATAGTTGAGCTCAACTTGTGGTAACGCTGCCATTGAGAAAAACTTGCCAAGAACTGCCTGTGAGGTTCCAGTGGCAGCTTGCCTCTTCAGAGGCCACACCTCAGGCAGGTTGGCGAGCCTGGTGGTTTCTTCAGGATTGAACTACAGCTGCTGGTTAGTGCCCGGTGTCTGACTGCCTAGAGGACTGGACTCTAGCTGCTGCTGTGTACCTGCTGTCTGCCTGCTTAGAGGACTGCTCTCCAGTTGCTGAGTCATAGCTGATGTTTGCTACGAGACTGAACTACTGCCAAAGAAGATCAAGCACACCTCCAAAGAACTATTGCTAAAGAAGTCGACTTCCCCCATATCCTAATAACTTTTCTCTTCCACTACCTCTAGTGTGTGCTGGGCTAGAGGAGAGGTCAAACCCAAATTAAAAGTAGGTTGCAAAAAATGTATGCCTATACCCCACTGTGTGCTTCTTGGAGAATGAGAGAAAGAAGTAAAGAATATGTATTCTAGCATTATGAGAATGGTTTTGGTCTTGTAGAATTCTTGAAAAAAATCCTGCCCCAAAAGGCTACACATCCTTGATGTGGCATTGAATCAAGGAGGCATCTTGGGTTTGGTGTGGAGGAATGCTGGCTTTACTGGATGGTATGGTTCATGTATTTGAAGTCTTTACCTCCACTGCTGGTTCTGTTTTGGGAGGTTATGAAAATTTTGGGACCTGGGGTTTAATGAGGAAGACATAAATCACCTCGAGTAAACTTGGAAGGTTAAAGCCACTTTTGTTTACAGCTTGTACATTCTGATTCTTAGTTTAACATAATGAGCTGTAGCCACAGACTCCAGCCATTGCAAGTGGATCCAGTCACCATGCTTGCTCTACAGTGATGGATTGAGATGTCTCTGAAACTGTAAGCCAAAATAAACCTTTCCTCCATTAAGTTGCTTCTGTCTAGTAGTCTGTGTTACTGATGAGAAAGGTAAATAAAAGACCAGCAGTGGTGACTGTGGAAAGAAACAGGGAGACTGACCTCGAAGAGGAGGGGATGAATAAAGCCTCATCTCCCGGGACCCACATCCTACGCTGGTAAATTTGGCATTGTCCGTACCACATCGTGTGTGTCACAGGGATAGTCCTTACAGTGCCTGCCCAGCATATTTTGGTGAGGAAGGTTGGAGTTTTGACACCTTAAGCTGAGCCTTGTACTGAGGCTCTCAGTACTCAGGTGCTGATGAGATGGGACCTGCTCAGCAAGCCTATCTTAGTTTAATCTCCTGACAGAAGCAACTTCAGGGAGAAAGGACTTATGTGGCTTACAATGGCAGTTTATGGTCCATTCCTGCACAGGCAGCAAGGTGGCAGGACTTATGTGGCATCTAGTCACATCTATATGCTACTGCTCAGTCGCTCCAGCTTTTGCATTTAGTGTAGGGCTAGCATGTAAAATTGGCACTACCCATATTTAGGGTAGATCTTCCCACTTCAATAAACCCCACTAAGAAAATGACTTATCCATCTCTCAGTGAATGAAGTCCAGGCATTTCCACATTGAGCCTCTATCCACAGGTTCATCTAGACTGTATAAAGTTGAGAATTAAAAGTAACCATTGTGAAGGGCGATGGCAACTCTTAAGCAAGTCACCAAAAAAGTGACGTGAGGTGAGAGTGGGCTGACACAGCTGGAGGACAGTGACAAGAGTGGCTGGTGGACTCCTGATCCTTCCTTCTTAAAGGAGATCTTCTTTAAAACCCTGCCCCTTCCTCTTTCTTGGTGCCATCTGGGAGAAAAGATGAACAGTGGAAGAAACTTATAGATTGGAAATGTATGTAAAAATATTGAAGATATCTAAAATAAATTGGAATAGTTAGACTGACAGAAACTAAGTGTAATTCTTTTCCTTTTTTTCTTGCTTTGGGGGCCTCTTAGAATGAGATTGACTGCGATCCTTATACAACATACTCATCGGCAGCTGAATGTGTGGTTATGCACCCACTATTCCAAACCTGGGAAGCATTGGAAACAGCATGCTCTATGTAGTGTATTACACTGTGGACTCACTAAGTGCCACCCACAGCATGTTCTCTGTAGTGTATTACACTGTGGACTCACTATGTGCCACCTACAGCATGCTCTCAGTAGTGTATTACACTGTGGATTGACTATGTGCCATCTACACCGTATATGTGCCATCTAAACGGTATATGCAATGCTTCTCTCATGACAAAATCTTGATTCATAATTTGGGAGGGGGCTTTATGTTGCCCCGTGTGCTCAAGAGAAATAAAGAAGCTATTATAAAGCTTTGTGAGAACCTAGAATCAGTAATAATTTCTGGGCTAACTGTGCTGTTTGATTCAGAATCTAGACTTGTACATCAAATGACATCGAAAGAGAGACAGGAAAGTCTGACTAAATGTTGAAAGTTCATAAGTGTTGGGTTAGTTTTCCTCTCTATCCCCACCTTATCCCCTCATCTCTCTCTCTCTCTTCTCCCTTTCCACGTTTCCTTCCTGCTACCCTTCCTTCCTTCCTCCTCTCCTCCCTTCCTTTCCAAACATAACTTTCCACCTGATGAACTATATTCCAACAATCTTCTGTAGACTGCTAATGATGGTAAAATAGCTTGCGACAGTTACTCTCATAGACTTCCCCCCTCTATTCTAACCAAGAAAGAATCCATAAGATTGTTCTTTCTTCTTTTAGATGTTAGCAGTTCAGTGGCTACAGAACCCAAAGGTCAGGTCCAGCACACAGTGGAAAGCTGGCAAACCAGCTCTTCAGAGAAGTCTGGATTAAGCTGTGGCTGAGTATTTGTAAGAACAGGGACTTGGCTAGGAACTTCTCAAGTTTACGGTCAGTTAAAGTAAAGTCTGCCCAGGAGGATTCTGAGTCTGAACAGGCTCACAGCGAAGAAAGCCTCAAATCAAGCCCATCATCCTTTAAATAAAGAGTAAGCATTAGATCTCAGACTAATATTATAACTGAGGCTGTGTAAAAGCTATCTTGAATATTACATGAAGATGGCTGTCAAGATAACCATGCCTTCAGTAGCTCGTCAGGATTTTCTCATTGACAGGATGAAACACTGGTACCCAAAGCAGCTGCTGGTGTGATAAAGGTGCTCTGCGTGTGTGTGCAGAGATCTGCCTAATGTATTCTGCTTTGCGTTTTACTTTATAAGGGGATTCTTGTTTCTCACAGGAAGTACAGTTAAAAAAAACCAGTCAAAATATAGAAACTTAACTTGTACTACCTCTGTGTGGAAACACTGGGTACTTAAAATATAGATCTCGTCTTTGGAGATGATTTTACTGAAAATAATTTAGTCGCTCACCACATTCCCTCAGGGTTGCTTTACTATAGTTATTGAGAAGTGTGCATTAAGCCCTGGGCTTCATTTCACATCTCCAATATCAATCCAAAGCATTCGCTTTCATGAAATTTTGATCTGAGCTCACTGCAGATTTAAGACGAGATTTCCAATCACTGGATCGCAGGCCTTGTACATCCCTCAGACACCCTTCACACTCCAATATCTACAATCCTACAATTGTTCAATCCCAACAAAAAAATGGCAGTTTCTCAGAAAGCTTTGTCAGGTCCCCTAAGTCCCAGCTAATCATCACCCTGCATCTTTAAGCATAAAACACCATAAATACAACCACCACCATTGCTTCCATCCTTTATAATAATGGAATATCTTATGTAAGCTTCTTTAAGCCAATTTGCTTACTTTGTAAAAATAATTTCTTTTACCAGCACTATTTCCCAGGCTTAGTCAGGATTGTTGAATAAATTTGGCAGGTAATTCTCTGTGTTGGTGTTTGTGTTTGTGTTTGTTTTTAAGACAAGCTATCAGTATACAGCCCTGGCTAACTTACAACTTATCATCCTCCTGTCTCAGCATCCTGCACGTGTAGAGGCAGGGTAAAATAATGCTTAAAACACTCCTAGATACCTGGATCCATGATAATAAGATATTTAGAGGCAATTACAAATGGACTGTAAATGCTCAGCATGCCACAGAAGAAAAGAAAGATACTTGCCCTGTCTCACTAAAAGAAAAAAAAAAGTACTTTGCATTCTATATAGAAAGGAATTTCCCTGAGCCAGCCCAAGATGTTGTCAAGACTGTAGGTTGCTCTCTTCAAACTGATGGCAAAACTTCATTGCTATTTAAAAAAAAAAAGAAGAATAAAAGAAAAAGAAAAATTTCCTTTACTCCATGGAAAATTACTGAAAAAAAAATTGGTTTTGACTAACAGTTACAATCACTGGATTAGAGGGACTTGAAATTTGTTAGTGAGAATATAGTTGAGAAAACTCTTACTACAACAGTTTCCTTGTTTAGAACCAGTCCTTGGTGCAAGGTTTCCATGCACAGCATGCAAATGTGTATCATGTTCATAAATCCATTCACCAATGATGGCTTTATGGCCAAACTGTATTTCTTCCAAACAAAGTGGCGGTAATATTTTTAAAAATCTGCAAGCCCTTTGAGAGTCTTCAAAAAGAATTTCATCATCTTTTCTCATTGAAGTGAAGATATTTATAACGGAGAGGATGTTGTACTGCCACTATGGGGGGGAATTGCATTCCCCACCTAAAAATATAGCCACTGATAGTGTACATGTTTTGCATTTAGCATTGAAAATATATGAGGAACGAGATATAAGTAGATGCAGGAGAATCTAGAAATTAGCCTAAGTCAGCTCTGGAGATCAGATTTAGGGAGGGCCATAAATCACTCCCTAAGAGAACATTACTATTCAGAATACTCTAAAATGTACCAAGAATCACCAACCTATTTGTAGCCTGTATAAACTATTTTTTCCCCTAGGTTTTATCAGACTCTGTAGTTCCATAAAAGTGTGCAGTGAAGGTCTGAAAGCTATTTTAGGGCTTTTTCTTAAACATTGAATCTTATGGCTGTGAAAATCCCCAAAGTCGCCAGGACTACACCTATGTTTTCATAAACACCAAAGCTATAAAGGCTCATGTCCTTTGGAGTGATGCTTCTCTCTCGCTTCCTCAGTTTGTTGTAGAAGACAAGTCATCAGTTCTTTAAGTCCCATGGAAAGCCGTATTCCACCCAATTTTTAGGGACATTTACTCAGAGTGGTCTCAGCACTTTGGGAGGGAGTGCTATGATACAAACTTTTGGAAGACATCTTTGTCAGTTTGTTGATCTATGTCTACCTCTGCTGTTTCCAGCCAGTTAAAACTGTTACAAGCTCTGCTGTAGATATTGTGGTATACTGAGGCATCCTTGCTGGGTCTTCTAAGATGACAAAACAGTCATGACTTTTATGGGAAAGTGAGTCTGAAGTTCACTTAAAGATGAATCTTCTTCTCCTAGACTCTGGGATCTGTTTGCTTGACTCTAGTGGTGTCCTGGGGATGTGGAAAAACAGGTGTGTGAAAGTCTGACTCCACCTACTCATCTTCTGGAGCAACTGTGCCATTTGTCATGCTGGCAAGCCTGTTCTAGCATTCATTTGGTGCAAAGGCACTTTCTAGGTATCCACTGTAGTCCAGGAACGCCCTCATGTTGTGATGACCATGGTGCCAAGGTGAGTCAACTCTCCATATGGGGTGTGTGTCTAGTGAAAGAGAGAAACAATACACAATGAAACAAATTCTAGAGAGTAGGATATACAAGGCAATATGTAACATCTAGAGTTTATTTGCAATACTCTGTGTGTGTGTGTGTGTGTGTGTGTGTGTGTGTGGGTGTGTGGGTGTTTGAGACAAGGTTTCTCTATGGCTATCTTGGAACTTTCTCTGTAGACCAGGCTGGTTTCAGTCTCAGACATATGCCTCTGTCTCCCATGTGCTGGGATTAAAGGCATGCACCAACCCCACCCAGTTTTATTTACAGTGATTGATTTTGAGACATGATTATTAAGTTCAAGGAACAATCATCTCAATGTTTATGGAGTTTTCTTGGCCTCTGCCTTCTTTTCTATCAGGAAAATGCTCTTGGAGCTCTCAGAGAGAACTTCAAAGGGCTCAGAAATCCTCCAGCAGACTTTAGGATGACAGGGGGCCAGTGTGGAGCACTCTAAGATGTCCTAAATGCCTTTCTTAGGCTGATTCTCAGTCCCTGAGAAAAGCATTGCATCATCAGTTCCTTCTGAAATACCCTTTCTGTACCTGCCATTCCAGCCCAGATGGAGCATCACTGGAAGTGGACTACGCTGGCCACGCCCAGCATGGCCAAATATGGTTACCTCCTTGGAAGCACAGTGGGACCTAGTGAATGAGCCTTATTTATCTGCAGAGGCAAGGTGTCTCCTACATACAGTCACTTACTCCTGGGAATGTGGGTTTTGCAGGGGTCAAGTTACCAAGCTGGAGTACTGCAGCTTCTGACTCTGTTTAGACGTGTAGAGCTTAGACAGTAATTCCTAGGGATTGGTCAGACATGTGCTCTCACGGTCCTTGTTGAGAAGTCTTCTAACTTTTTTTTCCCTCTTTCTCGTTTTTACTTCTTGGGAGAATCCTTTCTCTCTCTCTCTCTCTCTCTCTCTCTCTCTCTCTCTCTCTCTCTCTTAACAAAAAGTATGACAAAATAAGTATTTTAGGTGGCAAAAATAATTCAGGTATTTAAAAAAAAATCCTGCCTTTGACAGCTATGCAAAATAATATCAGTTAGGGCTGGGTGTAACACTGGGTAGTTCAGCAGGTGTGAGGGTATGGGTTTGAAACTTAACACATCAAAATCACCACCACCACCACAACTACCACTACCACAACAACAGGAAAAAAAACAGCAGGAAAAAAAAAGATGCCTCTCTTCTTCTTTGTTGCTGTGATCATGGTTGCTCTCCATATTTTCCTTCATTCAGAGGTCTTGACTGGACGACTGGCCTGAGGGGGAAGTCATGAAACCTGCTCAGAGTTGAGCAATGGGCATTCAGTGAGTGCTAAGAGGAATCTTTGCTAAGAGGAAGAATCTCTAGTCTTTGGTGGTAACATGGCCACAGGGTAACCCATTAAGCACGTGTGTCAGGCACACAGCCAACAAAGCATATACACATTGTAGGACACTTATTGGCTGTTTTCTGAACTTGCATGTGGAGTTTATTTGGGGGAGCAGTAGTGAGGCTTCAAAATGTTAAATTTTGACACTTTGTCAAGTTCCTTTATTCAGATGGAAACATCCACAATTTTGGCCTCTAAGGCAGAGTGTTTCTGAGGTCTTCAGGAGGAGGAGAGCCTCATTGATATTCATTTGGGCTTCACAGGATTTCAGAGAAACAGTTGGCTGTTGTTCTGAGTTTGTATTCTTATTTCTAAGCAAAATGTGTTACAAGTTAGCATCATTTAGATTCCCCATGCCAGCAATATCTGACATCAGTTTCCACTACGTCTTCACCTCCACTGCTCTTTGTAGACCTCAGTTTTAGCAGGGAGGCTGCAGCACCACATAGTCCTAGTGCTACTGGCACAAATATATAATTTTGGCTGTTGACATGAATATTTTCTCTCTCCCTCTGATGCATTTGTCTTCTTTGCAGAAAATTATTCTTGCTAATTCTACTTTTATTCCATTACTATCCTCCCAGGGTCACGAACAGTGGGAGGGAAATAGCAGAGAAATTAAGCCGCTGGTACAAAACCTGTAATATCGTGATGAATTCCAACGCCAGATTCACAAAGACATCTGTTGTTTTTCTCCCGTTCATCCACAGTTTAAATCATTTTTCATTGATGAGGTACCTATCTCGATCCCAGGTGAGATGCTTTTCAGATTCCGATAAATTTTCTAGTTAGAAAACAGACTTTTAGATGACGGCAGAGCAATATCATATCGGACCCATTGAACGAGTGCTGGAGACGGTAGCCAGGGTCTTGTTCCGGCTCAGCGGGCTCTCTACTGCTCTACTGTGTCCTCGGTCCCGTCTGTCCCTTTGCTTTTATCAGTAGAAGCAAGCGCAGAAGAGAATTAAAGGTTTGACTTTTTAAGATACGGTGTGACAACAAAGATTATAAAGCTTGGAAATCCATCTATCAACTATGAAATATTAAATATTATTGTCTTTTATATAAACCCCAGCACTACTGCGGCCTGTGGGAGACAGACGCACCATGCATGCTCGTCTGAGAACGTACCTGTTTGGGAAAGGGAAGGGGAATTTAAAACCTCTTTCGAGATGTCAAGCTGGCAAGGCACGGAAGCTGTATGCAGTACCATGCGATTTTCTAATAGATCTACTTTGTTGACGTCTCAGTATCTTTGTCTTTCAGGAAAACTTTTATCTTTAATATTTAGCACTGAAACAGGTTATAACTTTCAGTTTTTACGTTCATCTTACGCTTCATTTTCCTTCCTTCCTTCCTTTTTTTTTTTTTTTTTTTTTTTTTTTTTTTTTTTTTACTTTTCTTGCTTTGGTGCTGAGAGTCCAAGCCAGGGCTTCTCACATTGTGAGTAGGAACCTGTAATGGGAATACCCCCTTATGCTTTTCATCTTTATAGTTCCAAGACTTAGTATTTAATTTTGTTATAATTTAAAACTAAAAAAAATTACAAAGATACAAAGCAGGTCGACTTTCCAGCCTCAGAATAAATCCCTTTTCCAGATTCAGTAATTTTTTTAGTCTGTGTCTCTGTCTAGATAGTAGATAGATGATGCATAGATAAGTAGATAGATAGATAGATAGATATATAGATATATAGATAGATAGATAGATAGATAGATAGATAACAGATTGATCTAGGCAGGCTTTTGCCAGATGCCAAATCAGATATAAGGAGTTGGAATTATGTTAAAAAAAATCAGGTACACATCGCGATCTTTATTTTTTTTTAATTTTTTTTATTACATCTTTTCCTCAATTACATTTCCAGTGTTATCCGAAAAGTCCCCCATACCCTCTCCCCTACTTCCCTACCCACCCATTCCCATTTTTTTTTTTTTGGCCCTGGCATTCCCCGGTACTGGGGCATATAAAGTTTGCATGTCCAATGGGCCTCTCTTTCCAGTGATGGCTGACTAGGCCATCTTTTGATACATATGCAGCTAGAGTCAAGAGCTCCGGGGTACTGGTTAGTTCATAATGTTGTTCCACCCATAGGTTTGCGGATCCCTTCAGCTCCTTCGGTACTTTCTCTAGCTCCTCCATTGGGGGCCCTGTGATCCATTCACTAGCTGACTGTGAGCATCCATTTCTGTGTTTGCCAGGCCCCGGCATAGTCTCACAAGAGACAGCTATATCTGGGTCCTTTCAGCAAAATCTTGCTAGTGAATGCAATGGTGTCAGCGTTTGGATGCTGATCATGGCAGGGAATCACCTGAAAAAATGTTCAACATCCTTAATCATCAGGGAAATGCAAATCAAAACAACCCTGAGATTCCACCTCACACCAGTCAGAATGGCTAAGATCAAAAATTCAGGTGACAGCAGATGCTGGCGAGGATGTGGAGAAAGAGGAACACTCCTCCATTTCTGCTGGGATTGCAGGCTTCTACAACCACTCTGGAAATCAGTCTGGCGGTTGCTCAGAAAATTGGACTACTACTACTAGAAGATCCAGCAATACCTCTCCTGGGGATATATCCAGAAGATGTCCCAACCAGTAAGAAGGACACATGCTCCACTATGTTCATAGCAGCCTTATTTATAATAGCCAGAAGCTGGAAAGAACCCAGATGCCCCTCAACAGAGGAATGGATACAGAAAATGTGGTACATTTACACAATGGAGTACTACTCAGCTATTAAAAAGAATGGATTTATGAAATTCTTGGGCAAATGGATGGACCTGGAGGGCATCATCCTGAGTGAGGTAACACAATCACAAAGGAACTCACACAATATCTACTCACTGATAAGTGGATATTAGCCCAAAACTTAGGATACCCAAGATATAAGATACAGTTTGCTAAACACATGAAACTCAAGAAGAATGAAGACTGAAGTGTGGACACTATGCCCCTCCTTAGAATTGGGTACAGAACACCCATGGAAGGAGTTACAGAGACAAAGTTTGGAGCTGTGACGAAAGGATGGACCATCTAGAGACTGCCATATCCAGAGATCCATCACATCGCGATCTTTTAGTGAATTCACAATAATAAAAATCACATCGCACATGTGATTTTGAACATTCTCCATCTTCTCTCATGAAACTTGATGTGCCAGTTTCTTACCTCCAGCATCCTAACAGGGATGCGGTGCTGTGATCCTTTCTGGATCAGCTCCGGCTGACCCGTAGCTGTGAATTACGGCAAAGGCAGGGCCAGGATTTTAAACGCTGCCATGAAGAAGTCTTTTTGGACTTTTGGGAGGTACATTAAAACTTTTCCAAAGTTAATAAATAAATTCATGAACTTAGAGAGAACACAGCCTGTGAGTGAGTTAGTAGAAAAAGACTCAACCCTTTAGGTCAGAGCCTCAATTAAGCTCCAGAAGCAAGCCTTAGTTGAAGCAGCCTTCTTGAAGGCCGTTTTCTGTTGCTGACACTACCTCTGCGTCTGTTGGCATAGTGAGGATTCAGCACATCCTGGATTTGGTGTGTGCTAATTTACCGGCACTATATGATCTGTTCTCATCAGGATGGGTTTGTCACTAGGCTGCTTCAGATGAGCTAATTCCCTTCAACCAGGCAAGGAGGAAGCCATTTATATAAGCAGAGACTCAGTTTGGACTGACGGCTCTGAGATCGAGGCCAAGGACTTGAAGTGAAAGGGGCAGTTTCTGCTGAGTCCTCTGTGCGGACCCAGATGCTGGTGAGATGGGGTGACACACAGTAGGCGTGGTGCTAATTCACTTAGGGGCCCCTCGCTGTTATTTTGAAGAAGCTAATAAGACAATGTGAGTTTGATGGGTTGTAGTTTCTTTCAGTGACTGCTTGTTATCTTTCACAGTTTGTGAGGTTGAAAAGAGGAAGTTGGAGAAGATGGAAGCTCAGCTCACTCAGCTCATGCTGGCAGGTTTTTTATTTTTATTTTATTTTATTTTTGTACCCGCATTCATGATTTCCAGGAACTAGACAATCAAAGAATTGTCTTCAGTGTCTACAGTGTCTTGGATTTCCAGGTGCATTGATTTCGTTTTTCAATACTGGCTCTGTCAATACCTTTGATATCAGGAAAAATACTTTTGTCAAGATCCATTGCATTAATTTTCTTTAAATGTCTTGTTATTATTTGTGTGTTATGATGCTGTGTACCATTTTCACCTTTAGGATTTTCCCACCAGGGCATTCATTGACGCTTTTCTCACATATTTTATGAACTTCTATTATTTATTTCTTTAATTTTTCATGACAAGGCTTTCAGTTAAGACTGACTCAACAAGTTAATTGGAAAAAAAAAGAGAACCTGCAAACAGAAAATATACGTTTAGAATAGAATCAGCGACTCAGTTTTAAAAATCCCAACAGAACCTTTCATTTTTTTTAATCTGTTCTTTCTGGTGAATATATAAATTATAAGTGATATATTATGGATCGTGTGGTAGCTAGTAGAGTCTTTCTCTGTTCTGTTATTTAAAGTCGGAAAGGGTTTGGTTCTGTGTAATCCTGACATTGCTTTCATTAGGAAGGTTTCTCCTCAGCCTTACATTCAGAGCCAAAAACAGGTAACAAAGACAACGTCACAATCAGCCCAGGGAAATGAACTTGAAACTTCATTCACAACAAACTTAGCTTTCTGAAATGCTAGAAGATGTTATAATATAAGAATAAGTGTGGAATAGCGCCTGCATCCACGAAGCAAATTTTATGAAGATTTTGCGGATACAGGAACTATAAGTGCCTGGGAATCTTACATTATCAGAATTTACCACAACAAGAAACAATGCTAGGCAAATGAAATTGATGACGAGACTGTAGGCAACAACGACTTTGCTGAAGTAGAAGTGCTTATATTTAAGTTATATTTCAACAGCAATCCAAGCAGTCCTATAATAGGCCTATCTGTGCTAGGGAATAGAATGTAATGTAGTTTTATGAAGCTAGCATAAGGATTCTTGGGGGGAAAAATCTTTAAATTACTTTTGTTTCTATCATAGTTTGTTTTAGACAAGGTCTTATTATTCCAGGCTGGCTTTGAACTGATGACGTGGTCAAGAATGATGTTGAGGAGTCCTCCTGCCTCAGTCCTGTTATCACAGATATACATCATGATGCTTCCTGTATACGCTCTTAAGGATAGAATCCCAGGCAACTGTGCATGCATAGGAAAGGGCTCTGCCAACTGAGCTGAATCGCAGCCTGAACAACTTCTCTTCTCGTGGTAACAGCTGCCAGCATTTGAAATGCCAAATGAGAAATAGGAACCACTGCTATGAAAAATAGAAGCAAAATAGCAACCAAGTACTCCAAAATAAAAAATGTAATAATCAATAAGTTTCAGATACCTCAAGCAAAACAAAACAAAACAAAATTTCATTAAAAGGAAAATTGCATGAATGAAATAAATACTCTCGAAGACAGTTATTTCAGAAAACCAGACGGTCACACGCAGCCATAAAACATGATCCCCAGGAAAGTCTGTAATCTCACAGGGACTCTGTCAGCTACTAAACTCATGTGTAAGACTGTCTCCAGAGCACTGCCTCTTAAGCTGGAAGAGGTGTGAGATTGTGGTCCGTTTACCTGAACAGAGCATCCCACTCTAAACAATGCTCTGTTTAGACGAAACTATAAAATATAAACAGATGATTATCTGATAGAGAAGTGGGTAGGTCAGTCCCTGGGTAGATAAACAGAAATGATCAGCATACGTACAGTGGCTACTAGTTGTTTATTATCAAGTTTGAAAGCTGAAAAAATTTTTTTTTGTTCAATTTTTTGTTGGTTTGTTTGTCTTCTCTAGGTGTCAGAAAAACTGTTCAAATAGTTTTTTAGAGATGAATCAATAGCCCATGTCAGAGGAGTACATGTACTTGAATTAGAAAATTCCTCACATTTTTCAATCTTGTTTACAGAAATACCATTGAAAAAGAACATCTGGGAAGTTGAACCAAGACTAATTGTCTGTCTAATATTTTCATTTAACAAGTGATTCTACTTACTCTAAGCACATTACTTAAGAAAAGAAAGAAACCACTTATCAGTGAGTACATATTGTGAGAGTTCCTTTGAGATTGTGTTACCTCACTCAGGATGATGCCCTCCAGGTCCATCCATTTGCCTAGGAATTTCATACATTCATTCTTTTTAATAGTTGAGTAGTACTCCATTGTGTAAATGTACCACATTTTCTGTATCCATTTCTCTGTTGAGGGGCATCTGGGTTCTTTCCAGCTTCTGGCTATTATAAATAAGGCTGCTATGAACATAGTGGAGCATGTGTCCTTCTTACTGGTTGGGACATATTCTGGATATATGCCCAGGAGAGGTGTTGCTGGATCCTCCAGTAGTTCTATGTCCAATTTTCTGAGGATCTGCCAGACAATATGTACTCACTGATAAGTGGATATTAGCCCAGAAACTTAGGATACCCAAGATATAAGATACAATTTGCTAAACGCATGAAACTCAAGAAGAACGAAGACCAAAGTGTGAACACATTGCCCCTTCTTAGAATTGGGAACAAAACACCCATGGAAGGAGTTACAGAGACAAAATTTGGAGCTGTGATGAAAGGATGAACCATCTAGTGATTGCCATATCCAGGGATCCATCCCATGATCAGCTTCCAAACGCTGACACCATTGCATATACTAGCAAGATTTTGCTGAAAGGACCCAGATATAGCTGTCTCTTGTGAGACTATGCTGGGGCCTAGCAAACACATAAGTGGATGCTCACAGTCAGCTATTGAATGGATCACAGGGCCCCCAATGGAGGAGCTAGAGAAAGCACCCAAGGAACTAAAGGGAACTGCAACCCTATAGGTGGAACAACAATATGAACTAACCAGTACCCCGGAGCTCTTGTCTCTAGCTGCATATGTATCAAAAGATGGCCTAGTAGGCCATCACTGGAAAGAGAGGCCCATTGGACTTGCAAACTTTATATGCCCCAGTACAGGGGAACGCCAGGGCCAAAAAGGGGGAGTGGGTGGGTAGGGGAGTGGGGGGGTATGGGGGACTTTTGGGATAGCATTGGAAATGTAAATGAGGAAAATACCTAATAAAAAATGAAATAAAAGAAAAGAAAGAAACCAACACATATATACATATATGTGTATATCTATCTATCTATCCATCCATCTATCTATCCATCTATCCATATGAGTATATATTTACATCATCACATCACCGATAATGTAACAAATGTATACACAGCTTTCTTTATATGTGTGTATGTATTAAGTGTGTATATATCAGAGAGATAGAGAAATAGAGAGAGGGGGAAGGAAATAGAGAGAGGGAGAGAGATATACTTGTCAATGGACTCTATTCCCAATGTCACTAATGGACACATGAAAGTCTGCATGCAGGTATCTCTTCAAGAGAGTAGAGCACTTTCTATGTCATGTACAGTGTGGACAGTATGCGTTTTAAACAAGGCACCATTTTATTTACTTTTGAAAAGAATTCTAGGAAAATGAAACAGAAAGAGGAGCAAAGATAAAATTATGAAATGAACCCTGAGCATTTCATTTCAGGCTAATGATTTTCCCCTACCCAAGGGGAAAAAACCCAATACCTTATGGCTTTATTCAGCTTATTCACGCGACATATTATACATATATATACCTCCAATCTCACATACAAACCCATTTGGTGTGCCTATTTTAAGAGCTTCTTCGGGACTCTAATGTTTCTTTTTATTCATTTATGTTCCCTTACAAAATATTATTTACAAATTATCACTTCCACCTCTTTGATGTTGAAGAGTTATTTTAATACTTATGGTTCCCATCTCTTTATCATGACTTGTTCTTGGGGATGCCATTATTTTATATTAGGTCTAATTTTAGTTTATTCTTTTCCCCCTGTAACAAGTTGTTAAAGAAATATAAATATTTTACATAATTTTTAGTGACTCACATTTCAGGGTTTATAACAGTAATATAAGGGAGCATTACCCCATTCATTATCATGTGTTCCATTTTAGAAGTTGGTTCTATCAGTGTAAAATTGTAAACTAAGCAGCACTGTTATCTGCATTCACTTTGAGAAAAATTACTCGGCAAGTACAAAGTAATTAAGCAATAAGACATGACAAGCCTTGCATTTTGGGGAAATTATTATACATCTTAGATGTCTTGAGAGGTTCAGGCCAAAGGCTGAATGGCTTCAACCACCCAAGAAGACTAATAAACCCTCAAGAAATGTACCACCTGTCATATCTTATTGCTATTATGGAATGGAAATCGTGAAACCAAAACAAGGGGAAAAGGTTAGATCCGTGCCTTTGCTAAAGATTACTTACAGGACTGTGACATCACTGACAGGTCTATGTGCGTCCGGAGAATTCTAAAGCCATTGCATAATTATTGCACAAACAACACAACTCATTTGAAACTGCTGCTTCAGCATCCACAATGCCAATTTTGTCATATACCAGTCCCCCAATGCCCTCTTCTTACAGAAATCATATTGGTACACTTAATCCCAAGCTTTCTTCTTGCCATGATCATACAGCTTTAGGGGCAGGGGTGAGGAGGTAGAGGTTGTTATGTAGAAATAATCCTGCCCCTTAGAGGATTGGAGGCATTTGGTTCCTTGTATGCCTCCTAACACCCCAAGGTCATTATCTCATGATAATCACATCTCCTGGAGTTGCCTTATTGCTTAAATGTAACACTAAATTTTAATTACAATGAAATAGAGCTCTTCTGGTAGTTTACACAACATCTTGTGTTCTCATTGCCAGATGGAAAAAATGCAGAGCTTTTACTGTAATCGAGCGTGGTGGTCCTGGGCTCCAACACAATAAACACATATTGTTAGGTTGTTGAGAAAAGCACTCTGCTTCGTGGAATGATCTGCCTTCTTTCGGAATATTTCAAGCTGACAGTTTATTAAAGGATTTCAGCTTTGTTTAAAAAATATTGAAACATGGCAAGTGTATTTTCCTCAAATTTGACTGTAATGGGCAAATTTAATGAAAAACAAACCCAAAAACCAATAGTACTACCCACTGTTAGAAAAGATAGATTGTCTCTCACAGAATTCTTGTTTCTCCTTGGTTTTGTGCCATTTTGAAATGTTGGGCATTTGTATGTACATATTTCAGTGACCTTGTATTTCTTCACTTATCCACTTATTCACGTGATGCCTATGTGATCTAACTCCTTTGTTAGATCCCTTAGGTTTCTGCATCATTCTGATTTATTTATAATCAACATTTTCACTTGACAGAAACATGTATAATCTTCAGAATAATTCTGAACCATGACTCAGGACTATAGGTTGATGGGAAGTTGTGTCTCCTAACACCTGAGGTAAAAACAAACAAAAAAAACCAAAAACAAACAAAAAGCTTGGTCTGAGGATGAAGCTTGGACAGGATGCTTGTCGACCATGCAGGGTCATCACTGAAACACCAACGCTGCAATATCTTAAATGTAATCATCTTTAGAATGCTTGGTTATCTTTTGGATGTGTGTTTAAAACATAACAGAAAAAAAAATACTTGTTCAAATGCAAACTCAAGAAAGCTTAGAAAGCTATGGGATCCCGTCACATTGGAGCATCTGGCTAGCCTTTATTAGAATCCCAGTCTTCTACTTCAAGAGTTGGGGAACGGGTCCACCACCTGCACCTGGGAGCGAGGCTGTTCCACAGCCCACTGTGAACGGGTCCTGCCAGGAGAGACCTGGTCTCCCAGGACTGCTTTCACTCTCAGGCTCGAAGGTGAGATAACCACTTTCTCTTCAATAACTGTCAGGAGCAGGGCCAGCAAGGTGCACCTGGGACACAGGAACACTGGAATGGCTGGAACAGGATCCTTCCTGTTGCCATCTGCACCCAGAGCTTGGGCTGTTCCAGAGCCCTCTATACAAAAGTTCAGCCAGGAGAGAGCTAGTCTCCCAGGAGTGCTGACACAGGCTTACAGATCCACAGGAGGGACAAGCTCCAGCCAGAGACAGCAAGGCCATCTAATACCAGAGATAACCAGATGGTGAAAGACAAATGCAAGAATCTTGCCAACAGAAACCAAGGCTACTTGGTACCATCAAAACCCAGTTCTCCCACCACAGCCAAGTCCTGGATACCCCAACATATTGGAAAAGCAAGAGGTGGATTTAAAATCATATCTCATGATGCTGATAGAGGATTTTAAGAAGGACATAACTCCCTTAAAGAAATACAGGAGAACCCAGCTAAAGAGGTAGAAGACCTGAAGGAGGAAACACAAAAATCCCGTAAAGAATTATAGGAAAACAAGACCGAACAGGTGAAGGAATTGAACAAAACGATCCCAGGGGCTGGCGAGATGGCTCAGTGGGTAAGAGCACCCGACTGCTCTTCCAAAGGTCCAGAGTTCAAATCCCAGCAACCACATGGTGGCTCACAACCATCCGTACTGAGATCTGACGCCCTCTTCTGGTGCATCTGAAGACAGCTACAGTGTACTTACATATAATAAATAAATAAATAAATCTTTAAAAAAAACAAAACAAAACAAAACAAAAAAACGATCCCAGATCTAGAAATGGAAGTAGAAACAATAAAGAAATCACAAAGTGAAACAACTCTGGAGATAGAAAACCTAGGAAAGAAGTCAAGAGCCATAGATGCAAGCATCACCAAGAGAATACAAGAAATAGAAGAAGGAATCTCAAACACAGAAGACACTGTAGAAAACATTGACACAACAATCAATGGAAATGCAAAAAGATCCTAACCCAAACATCCAGAAATTCAGGACACAATGAGAAGACCAAACTTAAGGATAATAGGTATAGAAGAGAGAGAAGATTCCCAACTTAAAGTGCCAGTAAATATTGTCAATAAAATTATAGAAGAAAACTTCCCTAACCTAAAGAAAGAGATGCCCCTGGTCAGCACCAGCACTGGGTCACCTTGGGTGCGGAGTTGGCGGACACCCCCAAGGTCCCTAGAGGACTCTCCACGCGTTCTTAGGACCACTGGTGAGTGGAACACAACTTCGGCTCCAATCCAATAGTGCAGGACCCGAGACAGCATTAGGGAAGCAGAAAACCCGACCTGACCGGGGTCACAAGTTCCTTCCAGTTGGCGCCAGTACTTGGTCACCTTGTGCGCAGAGTTGGCAGACACCCTCACCGTCCCTACAGGGCTCTTCATGCAATCTTAGGACCACTGACCAGACAGCTCCATGCTCCTCAAAGGAGACACCATTTCCAGGCACTGTAACACACCTAGGATCTTTGACAACAGGATCACAGGATAAAAGGAGCTTGGTCACACCTGTATTTCAGGGTCTCAGAGGAACTTGACTGCCAAGAACTCTGACATACCCAGAATCTCAGGTTCACAGGAGCCCAGAAGCAAAGGATCACAGAGAAAGCTGGACTCTGAGGAGTCCTGAATCAACTGGGACTATAGGAAGGACTGGCTCCAATCAGATATATTGAGGGCAGCAAATACTTGAGATAATCAGATGGCAGGAGGCAAGCGAAAGAACAGAAGCAAAAGAAATCAAGGTTACTTGGCATCATCAGAACCAAACTCTCCCACCATAACAAGTCCTGGATACACCATCACACTAGAAAAGCAAGACATGGATCTAAAGTCACTTCTCATGATGATGATGGAGGACTTTAAGAAGGAAATACAGGAAAACACAGGTAAACAGCTAGAAGCCTTTAAAGAGGAAACACAAAAATGCCTTAGAGAGTTACAGGAAAACAATACTAAACAGGAGATGGAATTGAAAAAAAAATCCAGCATCTAAAAAGGGAAATAGAAACAATAAAGAAAACCCAAAGGGAGACAACTCTGGAGATAGAAACCCTAAGAAAGAAATCAGGAACCATAGATACGAGCATCAGCAACAGAATACAATAGATGGAAGAAAGAAGCTCAGGTGCAGAAGATTCTATTGGGATCATGGACACAACAATAAAAGAAAATGCAAAATGCAAAAAGATCCTAAGTCAAAACATCCAGGAAATCCAGCACACAAAGAGAAGACCAAACCTACGGATAATAGGAGTAGATGAGAATGAAGATTTTCAACTTAAAGGGCCAGCAAATCTCGTCAACAAAATTATAGAAGAAAATTTCCCAAACTTACAGAATGACATGCCCATGAACATACAAGAAGCCTACAGAACTCCAAATAGACTGGACCAGAAAAGAAATTCCTCCCAACACATAATAATCAGAACAACAAATGCACTAAATAAAGACAATTGGAAATGTAATTGAGGAAAATATGTAATAAAAAATATTAAAAAAAAGAATAAAGATGAACAGAGTTGTAAAAAAAAAAAGACAAAATATTAAAAGCAGCAAGGGAAAAAGGTCAAGTAACATATAAGGCAGACCTATTAGAATTACACCAGACTTCTCAATAGAGACTATAAATGCCAGAAGATCCTGGACAGATGTTATACAGACACTAAGAGAACACAAATGCCAGCCCATGCTACTGTACCCAACAAAGCTCTCAATTACTATAGATGGAAAAACCAAAGTATTCCATGACAAAAACAAATTTATGCAACAATTCTCCACAAATCCAGCCCTTCAGTGGATAATAAATGGAAAAATCCAACAACAAGGAGGGAAACTACACCCTAGAAAAAGCAAGAAAATAATTGTCTTTTAACAAACCAAAAAGAAGATAGCCACAAAACATAATTTCACCTTTAACAACAAAAATAAGAGGAAACAACAATCACTTTTCCTCAATATCTCTTAATATCAATGGACTCAATTCCCCAATGAAAATAGACTAACAGACTGGCTACATAAACAGGACCCAACATTTTGTTGTTTATAGGAAACCTACCTCAGTGACAAAGACAGACACTACCTCAGAGTAAAAGGCTGGAAAATAATTTTTCAAAGAAATGGTCCCAAGAAACAAGCTGGAGTAACCATTCTAGTATTGAATAAAATCGACTTTCAAACCTAAAGCTATCAAAAAAAAAAAAAAAAAAAAAAAAAAAAAAAAAGGAAGAACACTTCATACTCATCAAAGGGAAAATCTACCTAGAAGAACTCACCATTCTGAACAGCTATGCTTCAAATGCAAGGGTACCCACATTCATAAAAGACATTTTACTAAAGCTCAAAGCACATATCACACCAAACACAATAATAGTGGGAGACTTCAACACCCTACTTTCAGCAATGTACAGATCCTGGAAACAGAAACTAAACAAAGACACAGTGAAACTAATAGAAGTTATGAAACCAATGGATTTAACAGATATCTATAGAATATTTTATCCTAAAACAAAAGAATATACTTTCTTCTCAGTACCTCATGGTACCTTCTCCAAAATCGACCATATAACTGGTCACAAAACAGGACTCCAGATACAAGCATACTTAGCAGCTTAACAGCACACCTGAAAGCTCTAGAACGAACAAACAAACAAACAAACAAAAAACTACACCCAAGAGGAATAAATGGCAGGAAATAATCAAACTCAGGGTTGAAGTCAACCAAGTGGAAACAAAAAGAACCACAGAACCAACCAAACCAAGAGCTGGTTCTTTGAGGAAATCATCAAGATAGATAAACCCTTAGACAGACTAAGCAGAGGGCACAGAAACAGTATCCTAATTAACAAAATCTGAAATGAAAAGGGAGACATAACAACAGAAACCAAGGAAGTCCAAAAAATCATCAGATCCTACTACAAAAGGCTATATTCAACAAAACTGGAAAACCTGGATGAAATGGACAAATTTCTAGACAGATACCAGGTACCAAAGTTAAATCAGGGTCAGACTAATGATCTAAACAGTCTTACTTCCCCTAAGGAAATAGAAGCAGTCATTAATAGTCTCCCAACCATAAAAAGCCCAGGACCAGAGTTCTATTAGTGCAGAGTTCTATCAGACCTTCAAAGAAGACCTAATACCAATACTTCTCAAACTTCCACAAAATAGAAACAGAAGGAACTCTACCCAAGTCCTTTTATGAAGCCACAATTACTCTGAGAGCTAAACCACACAAAGACCCAACAAAGAGAGAGAACTTCAGACCAAGTTTTCTTATGAATATTGATGCAAAAATACTCAATAAAATTTTTGGAAACCGAAACTAAGAACACATTAAGATGATCACCCATCATAATCATGTAGGTTTCAACCCAGGGATGCAGAGAACCACCCCAGGGATGGTTCAATATGTGGAAATCCATCCACGTAATCCATGATATAAACAAACTCAAGTTAAAAAACCACATGATAGCACAAGTCCCTTCCGGTCTGCATCAGCACAGGGGCACCTTGGGCTCAGAGTCTTTGGACATCCCCAAGGTCCCCACAGGACTCTCCATGGGATCTTAGGACCTCTGGTGAGTGGAACACAACTTCTGCTCCAATCCAATCTCTCGGGACCTGAGACAGCATCAATTAGGGAAGCAGAAAACCCTGCGTGACCATGGTCACAAGTCCCTTCCAGTCGGCACCAGCATCGGGGAACCTTGGGTGCAGAGTCTGACGACAGCCCCAAGGTCCCCAGAGGACTCTCCATGGGAGCTTAGGACCTCTGGTGAGTGTAACACAACTTCTGCCAGGAGGCAGATTCGAACACCAGATATGTGGGCACCTTCCCTGCAAGAGGAGAGCTTGCCTGCAGAGAGTACTCTGACCACTGAAACTCAGGAGAGATCTAGTCTCCCAGGTCTGCTGATAGAGGCTAACATAATCACCTGAGGAACAAGCTCTAACCAGAGACAACTATAACAACTAACTCCATAGATTACCAGATGGCGAAAGGCAAACATAAGAATCTTACTAACAGAAACCAAGATTACTCACCATCAGCAGAACGAAGCACTCCCACCCCACCCAGTCCTGGGCACCCAAACACACCTGAAAAGATAGACCCGGATTTAAAAGCATATCTCATGATGATGGTAGAGGACATCAAGGAGGACTTTAATAACTCACTTAAAGTAATACAGGAGAACACTGCTAAACAGGTAGAAGACCTTAAAGAGGAAGCACATAAATCCCTTAAAGAATTGGAGGAAAACACGACCAAACAGGTGATGGAATTGAATAAAACCATCCAAGACCTAAAAAGGGAAGTAGAGACAATGAAGAAAACACAAATTGAGGCAACACTGGAGATAGAAACCCTAGGAAAGAAATCTGGAACCATAGATGTGAACATCAGCAACAGGATACAAGAGATGGAAGAGAGAATCTCAGGTGCAGAAGATTCCATAGAGAACATCAGCACACTACCTCAGAGTGAAAGGCTGGAAAACAATTTTCCAAGCAAATGGCCTGAAGAAACAAGCTGGAGTAGCCATTGTAATATCGAATAAAATCGACTTCCAACCCAAAGTTATCAATAAAGACAAGGAGGGACACTTCATACTCATCAAAGGTAAAATCCTCCAAGAGGAAGTCTCAATTCTGAATATCTATGCTCCAAATGCAAGGGCAGCCACATTCATTAAAGAAACTTTAGTAAAGCTCAAAGCACACACTGCACCTCACACAATAATAGTGGGAGACTTCAACACACCACTTTCATCAATGGACAGATTGTGGAAACAGAAACTAAACATTGACACAGTGAAACTAACAGAAGTTATGAAACAAATGGACTTAACAGATATCTACAGAACATTTTATCTTAAAGCAAAAGGATATACCTTCTTCTCAGCACCTAATGGTATCTTCTCCAAAACTGACCATATAATTGGTCATAAAACAGGCCTCAACAGATACAAAAATATTAAAATCGTCCCATGCATCCTATCAGACCACCATGGACTAAGGCTGATCTTCAGTAACAACACAAATAATGGAAAGCCAACATTCACGTGGAAAATGAACAACACTCTTCTCAAATGATACCTTGGTCAAGGAAGGAATAAAGAAAGAAATTAAAGACTTTTTAGAGTTTAATGAAAATAAAGCCACAACATACCCAAACTTATGGGACACAATGAAGCCATTTCTAAGAGAGAAACACATAGCTCTGAGTGCCTCCAAAAAGTAACTAGAGAGAGCACACAGTAGAAGCTTGACAACACACCTAAAAGCTCTAGAAAAAAGGAAGTAAATTCACCCAAGAGGAGTAGACGGCAGGAAAAAAATCAAACTCAGGGGGAAATCAACCAAGTGGAAACAAGAAGAACTATTCAAAGAATCAACCAAATGAGGAACTGGTTCTTTGAGAAAATCAACAAGATAGATAAACCCTTAGCCAGACTCACTAGAGGGCACAGGCACAGTATCCTAATTCACAAAATCAGAAATGAAAAGTGAGACATAACAACAGACCCTGAAGAAATCCAAAACACCATCAGATACTTCTACAAAAGGCTATACTCAACAAAACTGGAAAACCTGGAGGAAATGGACCAATTTCTAGACAGATACCAGGTACCAAAGTTAAATCAGGATCAAGTTAATGATCTAAACAGTCCCATATCCCCTAAAGAAACAGAAGCAGTCATTAATAGTTTCCCAACCAAAAAAAGCCCAGGACCAGATGGGTATAGTGCAGAGTTCTATCAGACCTTCAAAGAAGATCTAATCCCAGTTCGTCACAAACTATTCCACAAAATAGAAACAGAAGGTACTCTACCCGACTCATTTTATGAAGCCACAATTACTCTGATACCTAAACCACAGAAAGATCCAACAAAGATAGAGAACTTCAGACCAATTTCCCTTATGAATATGGATGCAAAAATACTCAATAAAATTCTCGATAAATGAATCCAAGAACACATTAAAATAATCATCTATCCTGACGAAGTAGGTTTTATTCTAGGGATGCAGGGATGGTTTAATATACGAAAATCCATCAGCGTAATCCATTACATAAACAAACTCAAAAACAAAAACCACATGATCATCTCCTTAGTCGTGGAGAAAGCATTTGACAAAATCCAACACCCATTCATGATAAAAGTCTTGGAAAGATCAGGAATTCAAGGCCCATACCTAAACATGATAAAAGCAATCTACAGCAAACCAGCAGTCAACATCAAAGTAAATGGTGAGAAGCTCGAAGCAATCCCACTAAAATCAGGGACTAGACAAGGCTGCCCACTTTCTCCCTACCTATTCAACATTGTACTTGAAGTCCAACCTAGAGCAATTAGACAACAAAAGGAGATCAAGGGGATGCAAATTGGAAAGGAAGAAGTTAAAATATCACTTTTTGCAGATGATATGATAGTATAAGTGACCCTAAAAATTCCACCAGAGAACTCTGAAACCTGATAAACAGCTTCGGTGAAGTAGCTGGATAGAAAATTAACTCAAACAAGTCAAAGGCCTTTCTGTACACAAAGAATAAACAGGCTGAGAAAGAAATTGGGGAAACAACACCCTTCTCAATAGTCAAAAATAATATAAAATACCTTGGTGTGACTCTAAGGAAGTGAAAGATCTGTATCATAAGAACTTCAAGTCTCTGAAGAAAGAAATTAAAGAAGATCTCAGAAGATGGAAAGATCTCCCATGCTCATGGACTGGCAGGATCAACATTGTAAAAATGACTATCTTACCAAAAGCAATCTATAGATTCAATGTAATCCCCATCAAATTTCCAACTCAATTCTTCACTGAATTAGAAAGAGCAATCTGCAAATTCATCTGGAATAACAAAAAACCTAGGATAGCAAAAACTCTTCTCAAGGATAAAAGAACCTCTGATGGAATCACCATGCCTGACCTAAAGCTGTACTACAGAGCAATTATGATAAAAACTGCATGGTACTGGTATAGTGACAGACAAGTAGACCAATGGAACAGAATTGAAGACCCTGAGATGAACCCACACAACTATGGCCACTTGATCTTTGACAAGGTAGCTAAATCCATCCATTGGAAAAAAGACAGCATTTTCAAAAAATGGTGCTAGCACAGCTGGTGGTTATCATGTAGAAGAATGTGAATTGATCCGTTCATATCTCCTTGAACTAAGGTCACATCAAAGTGGATCAAGGAACTCCACCTAAAACCAGAGACACTGAAACTTATAGAGGAGAAAGTGGGGAAAAGCCTCGAAGATGTGGGCACAGGGGGAAAATTCCTGAATAGAATAGCAAGGGCTTGTGCTATAATATCGAGAATTGACAAATGGGACCTCACAAACCTTCAAAGCTTCTGTAAGGCAAAAGACACCGCCAATAAGACAAAAAGGCCACCAAGAGATTGGGAAAGGATCTTTACCTATCCTAAATCAGAGAGGGGACTAATATCCAATATATATAAAGAACTCAAGAAGGTGGACTCCAGAAAATCAAATAACCCCATTAAAAATGGGGCTCAGAGCTAAACAAAGAATTCTCACCTCAGGAATACCAAATGGCTGAGAAGCACCTGAAAAAATGTTCAGTATCCTTAATCATCAGGGAAATGCAAATCAAAACAACCCTGATGCAAATTCCATCTCACACCAGTCAGAATGGCTAAGATAAAAAATTCAGGTGACAGCAGATGCTGGTGAGGATGTGGAGAAAGAGGAAAACTCCTCCATTGTTGGTTGGATTGCAAGCTTGTACTTCCACTCTGGAAATCAGTCTTGCAGTTCCTCAGAAAATTGGACATAGTACTACCGGAGGATCCAGCAATACTTCCCCTGGGCATATATCCATATATGTTCCAAGTGGTAAGAAAGACACATGCTCCACTATGCTCATAGCAGCCTTATTTATAATAGCCAGAAGCTGGAAAGAACCCAGATGCCCCTCAACAGAGGAATGGATAAAAAAAATGTGGTACATTTTCACAATGGATTACTATTCAGCTATTAAAAAGAATGAATTTATGAAATTCCTAGCCAAGAGGTTGGACTTGGAAGGCTTCATCCTGAGTGAGGTAACCCAATTACAAAAGAACTCAAATGATATGTACTCACTGATAACTGGATATCAGCCCAGAAACTTAGAATACCCAAGATATAAGATATAATTTGTGAAACACATGAAATTCAAGAAGAATGAAGACCAAAGTGTGAACACTTTGTCCCTTCTTGGAATTGGGAACAAAACACCCATGGAACAAGGTACAGAGACAAAGTTTGAAGCTTAGACAAAAGGATGGACCATCTAGAGGCTGCCATATCCAGGGATCCATCCCATAATCAGCCTCGAAATGATGACACCATTGCATACACTAGTAAGATTTTGCTGAAAGGACCTTGATATAGCTGTCTCTTGTGAGACTATGCTGAGGCCTAGCAAACACATAAGTGGATGCTCACAGTCAGCTATTGTATGGATCACATGGCCCCCAATGTAGGAGCTACAGAAAGTACCCAAGGAGCTAAAGGGATCTGCAACCCTATAGGTGGAACAACATTATGAACTAACCAGTATCCAGGAGCTTGTGTCTCTAGCTGCATAAGTATCAAAAGATGGCCTAGTCGGCCATCACTGGAAAGAAAGGCCCATTGGTTATGCAAACTTTATACGCCCCAGTACAGGGGAATGCCAGTGATAAAAAGTGGGAGTTGGTGGGTAGGGGAGTCGGGGGGAGGGTATGGGGGACTTTTGGAATAGCATTGGAAATGTAAATGAGGAAAATACCTAATAAAATTATGAAAAAAAAGGGAGACACAACAAAAAACAAAAACAAACAAACAAACAAACAAACAACCCCCCCCCAAAAAAAAACCTACATGATCATGTCATTAGATGCTGAGAAAGTATTTGACAAAATCTTATACCTCATCATGATAAAAGTCCTGGCAAGATCAGGAATTCAAGGCTCATACAAAAGCATAGAAAAAGCATTATACAGCAAACCAGTAGCCAACATCAAAGTAAATGGAGAGAAACTTGAAACAAGCCCCCTAAAATCAGGGACTAGACAAGGCTGTCTGCTCTCTTCCTACATGTTCAATATAATACTTGGAGTCCTAGCCATAGCAATTAGATAACAAAAGGAGCTCAAGGGGATAAAAATTGGAAAGGAAGAAGTCAAAATATCACTATTTGCAGATGATATGATAGTTTACTTAGGTGACCCCAAAAACTCCACTAGAGAACTTCTAAACCTGATAAACAACTTCAGCATAGTCGCTGAATATAAACTTAACTCAAGCAAATCATTGACCTTCCTCTATTCACAGGAAAACCAGGCTTAGAAAGAAATTAGGGAAACAATGCCCTTTACAATAGTCTCAAATAAGATAAACTACCTTGGTGTGACTCTAACTAAGCAAGTGAAAGATTTGTATGACAAGAACTTCAAGTCTCTGAAGAAAAAAATTGAAGAAAATCTCAGAAGATGGAAAGAGCTCCCATATTCATGGATTGACAGGATTATTTTAGTAAAAATGGCTATCTTGCTGAAAGCAATCTACAGATTCCACGAAATCTCTATCAAAATCTAACTAAATTCTTCATGGAGTTAGAAAGAGCAATTTGCAAAGTCATCTGGAATAACAAAAAAACCTAGGATATCGAAAACTCTTCTCAACAATAAAAGAACTTCTGGTGGAATCACCATGCCTGACCTCAAGTTGCATTACAGAGCAATTGTGATAAAAACTGCATGGTACTGGTATAGTGACAGACAAGTAGACCAGTGGAATAGAATTGAAGACCTGGAGATGAACCCACACACCTATGGTCACTTGATCTTTGACAAAGTAGCTAAAACCATCCAGTGGAAAAAAACAGCACTTTCAACTAATGGTGCTCGTTCAACTGGTGGTTATCATGTAGAAGAATGCAAATCGATCCTTTCTTATCTCCTTGTACAAAGCTCAGGTCCAAGTGGATCAAGGACCTCCACATAAAAACAGATACACTGAAAGTAATAGAAAAGAAAGTGGCGAAGATCCTCAAAGATATGGGCACAGGATAAAATTTACTTACCAGAACATCAATAGCTTATGCTCCAAGATCAGAAATTGACAAATGTGACCTCATAATATTGCAAAGCTTCTGTAAGGGGAATGACACTGTTAATAAGACAAAAAATGCAACCAACAGATTAGGAAAATATCTTTACCAACCCTATATCCAATAAAGGGCTAATATACAATATATACAAAGAACTCAAGAAGGTATACTCCAGACAACCAAATAAGCCCATTAAAAATATGGTACAGAGCTAAACAAAGAATTCTCAACTGAGGAATCTCAAATAGCTGAGAAGTACCTAAAGAAATGTTCAACATCCTTAGTCATCAGGGAAATGCAAATCAACACAACTCTGAGATTCCACCTCACACCAGTCAGAATGGCTAAGGTCAAAAACTCAGGTGACAGCAGGTGCTGGCAAGGATGTGGAGAAAGAGGAACACTCCTCCATTGCCAGTGGGAATACAAGCTTGTACAACCACTCTGTAAATCAGTTTGGCAGTTCCTCAGAAAATTGGCCATAGTAATTCCTGAGGACCCAACAATACCTCTCCTGGGCATATATCCAGAAGATGTTCCAACTGGTAAGAAGGACACATGCTCCACTATGCTCATAGCAGCCTTATTTATAATAGCCAGAATCTGGAAAGAAACCAGATGTCCCTCAACAGAAGAATGGATACAGAAAATGTGGTACATTTACACAATGGAGTACTATTTAGCTATTAAAAACAATGAATTCATAAAATTCTTAGGCAAATGAATGGAACCAGAAAATATCATCCTGAGTGAGGCAACCAAATCACAAAAGAACACACATGGTATGCACTAACTGATAAGTGGATATTAGCCAAGAAGTTTGGAATACCCAAGATACAATTCACAGACCACATAAAGCTCAAGAAGAAGGAAGACCACAGTGTGGATACTTAGGCCTTCTTAGAAGAGGTAACAAGATAACCATGGAAGGAGTTACAGAGACAAAATGTAATTCAAAGACTGAAGGAAAGGCCATCCAGAGACTGTCCCACCTAGGGATCCATCCCATATATAGTCCCAAACTCAGATATTATTGTGGATGCCAACAAGTACTTGCTGACAGAAGCCTGATATAGCTGTCTCCTGAGAGGCTTCACCAGTGTCTGACAAATATAGAGGTGGATGCTCTCAGCCAGCCATTGGACTAAGTGCAAGGTCCACAATGGAGGACCTAGAGAAAGGACCCAAGGAGATAAACAGGTTTGCAGCCCCATAGGAAGAACAACAATATGAACCAACCAGTACCCCCCAGAGCTCTCAGTGACTAAACCACCAATCAAAGAGGACTTATGGCTCCAGCTACATATGTAGCAGAGGATGGCCTTGTCAGACATCAATGGGAGGAGAGGCTCTTGGTCCTGTGAAGGCTCTATGCCCCAGTGTAGGGGAATGCCAGGACCAGGAATGGGAGTGGGTGAGTTGGTTAGCAGGGGTAGGGGGTAGGGGGTAGGAGGTTTTGGAGGTGAAACCGGGAAAGGGAATAACATTTGAAATGTAAATAAAGAAAATATCTAATAAAAATAAATAAATAAATAAATAAAGAAAGAAAGAAAGAAAGAAAGAAAGGAAGAAAGAAAGAAAGAAAGAAAGAAAGAAAGAAAGAAAGAAAGAAAGAAAGAAAGAAAAGATTTGGGGAGAGTAAAAATGGCACTCTCCTGCTCTTGGCACTCAATCCCCTTGTTCTTGGAGAATCTGAGACTTGCCATGTTTAAGACCAGAGTTGAACTACTATTTCCTCATATGCTTGACACTCTTCTCCTTCAAGCCTTTGCTTGCAAGTCGTTTTTCCAAAACAGTGCTTTGTGATCACACTGGTCAACACTTGCTGGCTCACTTCTGAATCTCTCTTAATTTACTATATTTGTTTTCATGGTGTTCTTCATCTTCTGAGCAACAGTACAATTCAAGTATGCATTGTTTGATAGAATTCTATGGTTTGAGAGGAGAGGCCCTTTCCTTGTTTTGGTTCCTAATGAACTTAAGATCTTCAGTGCATCTCAAGTGTCTAGATAAATTCCTCATGCATAGTGTTTGTAATTACTACAGTTGTTTGACCTTTACAGATATCCAAGAAAAAATATTCCAAAGGAGGAATATCCTGCTTTAGCACATGGTTTCAGAAATATCACTTCATAATCCTTGGCTCCCCAGATTGTGTGTCTGTGGAGAAGGGAAGTGCTGTGGTGTTGGGATCCTGTGGAGAAGGAGACCGTTTTCACAGTGAACAGGCAGCTCACAGGCAGAACAGAACCTGAATCATTTTAACCTCAAAAGCTATGCCCACCGATTATGGCCTCGAGGTAGAACCTACATCCAAAAGTTTCTAGAACCACCCTAAATAGATCCAAACGGCTGAGAAGTAAGTGTTTGACAAATGAGCTGATGGGGACAGTTCCTATTCAGAGCGTAATACTGTTCAACTAAGAACTTTTGAATGAAAGGATGAACAATGAACATTTTGACCGTCCCCAGAATGTCAAAGTAGTAGCAAGGCTGACCTTTTTTGGCTGCCAAGCTTTTCCATAAGAATCCAGAAAAGGATTATGCCTAATCCATCTCCTTCTTCAAAAGAGGAAATCTCCTGAATGCTGGCTCTATTCTCAGTTCCTTCTGAACAATTAAAACAGGAGCACAAATCTATCAACTTATCTCATTACTTTGGAAGGTATTTTAAGCGACTTTTATGTTATTTTATGCTATTATGATGGAGTAATATTTGGGTTTTAACTGTTCAATTTAGTTCTATCAACTATTTATCTGTCTATATCTATTATCTATCTATCATCTACCTCTGATCTATCTATCTATCTATCTATCTATCTATCTATCTATCTATCTATCTATCTATCATTTATCTATCTATCAATAGATCTATCACCTATTTATTTTTACAGGTCCTCACATGTCCCATACGGGCCTTGAACTTGCTATGAACCCCTCCCAGGTACTAGGATCACAAGTGTGTGTCGTGGTGGCCATTTTATATGGTGCTGGGGACCAAACTGAGACTTTCTGAATGCTGGATGAGAACCCTACCAAGGGAACTACCTTCTCAGCGGTTAGTAAAGAATTAAAAAAAAAAAGCACCCATATATTTACTAAGCTTCTAGTCTGGAAAAATATTTTTTTTATGAAGATTAAAACTCCATTCTTACCCTGTGAATAAAATGTAGAAAGTAATTATTTCAGAAAGAAAAGGTTTTAAAAGTTAATAGCTTGAAACAAATTAAAAGATTAAATATATTGAGCTAGCTGGCATTTCTTTTTTTACAGGTAAAATTTCAATAGTTTTATCAATGCCATGATCACAACAGAACTCTTCCAGTTCAGTATGTTCAGGACCGTGCAGTTTTTTTTTTTTTCATCATCTCTTTTTATTGGTGCAAATATTTGAAGTCAGGAATACTTTCTTTAAGTCACCTTCAAGGACCATGCGTTTTAATGTTACAGCCCGTATGAACATGACGGGATGTTGGACGTTGATATACCAGTGTCCTGTACTCAGTTCTTTTGATTTGTTGTTTCTTGTTTTCCTTTTATTATTATTTTTGTTTATATTTAATAAAAATTGATATTATAATTTAGTATTTCTCCCTTTCCTCCCTTCAAACCCTCTTACAATTTTCTTGCTTTTTATCAAATTCATGGCCTCCCCTGCCCCCATTAATAGTTATTGAGTGTACACACCCACTCCCCACATGAATATACATATATATGCATACACACATACATATATATGTATACCTATGTATATACATATATAGTCTTATATACAATCTGTTCTGTTTGTATAATGCTATCAGTATGTCCTTCACGGCTGAGTTTTGGCACTGGGCCACCGATTGTTCCCTTTCCTGGACCTCCTCTTTCCATTCCTACCTCTCCTCAGCTGTATATAATTTGTTTGTATGGCTGAGGCCTTATGGGTCTTTTCTTTTTTTTTTTAATTTTTAATATTTTTATTACATATTTTCCTCAATTACATTTCCAATGCTATCCCAAAAGTCCCCCATAGCTCCCCCCACTTCCCTACCCACCCATTCCCATTCTTTTGGCCCTGGCATTCCCCTATATTGGGGCATATAAAGTTTGCAAGTCCAATGGGCCTCTCTTTCCATTGATGGCCGACTAGGCCATCTTTCGATACATATGCAGCTAGAGACAAGAGCTCCGGGATTCTGGTTAGTACATCATGTTGTTCCAATAATAGGGTTGCAGATCCCTTTAGCTCCTTGGGTACTTTCTCTAGCTTCTCCATTGGGAGCCCTGTGATACATCCAATAGCTGACTGTGAACATCCACTCCTGTGTTTGCTAGGCCCCGGCATCGTCTCACAAGAGACAGCTATATTTGGGTCCTTTCAGCAAAATCTTGCTAGTGTATGCAATGGTGTCAGCGTTTAGAAGCTGATTATGGGATGGATCCCTGGATACGGCAGTCTCTAAATGGTCCATCCTTTCATCACAGCTACGAACTTTGTCTCTGTAACTCCTTCCCTGGGTGTTTTGTTCCCAATTCTAAGAAGGGGCACAGTGTCCACACTTTGGTCTTCATTCTTCTTGAGTTTCATGCGTTTAGCAAATTGTATCTTATATCTTGGGTATCCTAAGTTTTGGGCTAATATCCACTTATCAGTGAATACATATTGTGTGAGTTCTTTTGTGATTGTGTTACCTCACTCAAGATGATGCCCTCCAGGTCCATCCATTTGGCTATGAATTTCATAAATTCATTCTTTTTAATAGCTGAGTAGTACTCGATTGTGTAAATGTACCATAATTTCTGTATCCATTCCTCTGTTGAGGGACATCTGGGTTCTTTCCAGCTTCTGGCTATTATAAATAGGGCTGCTATGAACATAGTGGAGCATGTGTCCTTTTTACCGGTTGGGACATCTTCTGGATATGTGCCCAGGAGAGGTATTGCTGGATCCTCCGGTAGTACTATGTCCAATTTTCTGAGGAACCGCCAGACTGATTTCCAGAGTGGTTGTACAAGCTTGCAATCCCACCAACAATGGAGGAGTGTTTCTCTTTCTCCACATAATCGCCAGTATCTGCTGTCACCTGAATTTTTGATCTTAGCCATTCTGACTGGTGTGAGGTGGAATCTCAGGGTTGTTTTGATTTGCATTTCCCTGATGATTAAGGATGTTGAACATTTTTTCAGGTGCTTCTCTGCCATTCGGTATTCTTCAGGTGAGAATTCTTTGTTCAGTTCTGAGCCCCATTTTTTAATGGGGTTATTTGACTTTCTGGAGTCCACCTTCTTGAATTCTTTATATATATTGGATATTAGTCCCTTATCTGATTTAGGATAGGTGAAGATCCTTTCCCAATATGTTGGTGGTTTTTTTGTCTTATTGATGGTGTCTTTAGCCTTGCAGAAGCTTTGCAGTTTCATGAGGTCCCACTTGTCAATTCTCGATCTTACAGCACAAGCCATTACTGTTCTATTCAGGAATTTTTCCCCTGTGCCCATATCTTCAAGGCTTTTCCCCACTTTCTGCTCTATAAGTTTCAGTGTCTCTGGTTTTATGTGAAGTTCCTTGATCCACTTAGACTTGACCTTAGTACAAGGAGATAGGAATGGATCGATTCGCATTCTTCTACATGTTAACAACCAGTTGTGCCAGCACCATTTGTTGAAAATGCTGTCTTTCTTCCACTGCATGTTTTTAGTTCCCTTGTCGAAGATCAAGTGACCGTAGGTGTGTGGGTTCATTTCTGGGTCTTCAATTCTATTCCATTGGTCTATTTGTCTGTCACTATACCAGTACCATGCAGTTTTTATCACAATTGCTCTGTAGTAGAGCTTTAGGTCCGGCATGGTGATTCCACCAGAGGTTCTTTTATCCTTGAGAAGAGTTTTTGCTATCCTAGGTTTTTTGTTATTCCAGATGAATTTGCAGATTGCACTTTCTAATTCGTTGAAGAATTGAGTTGGAATTTTGATGGGGATTGCATTGAATCTGTAGATTGCTTTTGGCAAGATAGCCATTTTTACAATGTTGATCCTGCCAATCCATGAGCATGGGAGATCTTTCCATCTTCTGAGATCTTCTATAATTTCTTTCTTCAGAGACTTGAAGTTTTTATTATACAGATCTTTCACTCCCTTAGTTAGAGTCACGCCAAGATATTTTATATTATTTGTGACTATTGAGAAGGGTGTTGTTTCCCTAATTTCTTTCTCAGCCTGTTTATTCTTTGTGTAGAGAAAGGCCATTGATTTGTTTGAGTTAATTTTATATCCAGCTACTTCACCGAAGCTGTTTATCAGGTTTAAGAGTTCTCCGGTGGAATTTTTAGGGTCACTTATATATACTATCATATCATCTGCAAAAAGTGATATTTTGACTTCATCTTTTCCAATTTGTATCCCCTTGATCTCCTTTTGTTGTCAAATTGCTCTGGCTAGGACTTCAAGTACAATGTTGAATAGGTATGGAGAAAGTGGACAGCCTTGTCTAGTCCCTGATTTTAGAGGGATTGCTTCAAGCTTCTCACCATTTACTTTGATGTTGGCTACTGGTTTGCTGTAGATTGCTTTTATCATGTTTAGGTATGGGCCTTGAATTCCTGATCTTTCCAAGACTTTTATCATGAATGGGTGTTGGATCTTGTCAAATGCTTTTTCCGCATCTAACGAGATGACCATGTGGTTTTTGTCTTTGAGTTTGTTTATATACTGGATTACGTTGATGGATTTCCGTATATTGAACCATCCCTGCATCCCTGGGATGAAACCTACTTGGTCAGGATGGATGATTGTTTTGATGTGTTCTTGGATTCGGTTAGCAAGAACTTTATTGAGGATTTTTGCATCAATATTCATAAGGGATATTGGTCTGAAGTTTTCTATCTTTGTTGGGTCTTTTTGTGGTTTAGGTATCAGAGTAATTGTGGCTTCATAGAATGAGTTGGGTAGAGTACCTTCTGTTTCTATTTTGTGGAATAGTTTGTGAAGAACTGGGATTAGATCTTCTTTGAAGGTCTGATAGAACTCTGCACTAAGCCCATCTTTCCTGGGATTTTTTTGGTTGGGAAACTATTAATGACTGCTTCTATTTCTTTGGGGGATATAGCACTGTTTAGATCATTAATCTGATCTTGATTCAACTTTTGTACCTGGTATCTGTCTAGGAACTCCTCCATTTCATCCAGGTTCTCCAGTTTTGTTGAGTATAGCCTTTGGTAGAAGGATCTGATGGTGTTTTGGATGTCTTCAGGATCTGTTGTTATGTCTCCTTTTTCATTTCTGATTTTGTTAATTAGGATGCTTTCCCTGTGCCCTCTAGTGAGTCTGGCTAAGGGTTTATCTATCTTGTTGATTTTCTCAAAGAACCAGCTCCTTGATTGGTTGATTCTTTGAATTGTTTTTCTTGTTTCCACTTGGTTGATTTCGCCCCTGAGTTTGATTATTTCCTGCCATCTACTCCTCTTGGGTGAATTTGCTTCCTTTTGTTTTAGTGCTTTTAGGTATGTTGTCAAGCTGCTAATGTGTGCTCTCTCTAGTTTCCTTTTGGAGGCACTCAGAGCTATGAGTTTTCCTCTTAGAAATGCTTTCATTGCGTCCCATAAGTTTGGGTATGTTGTGGCTTCATTTTCATTGAACTCTAAAAAGTCCTTAATTTCTTTCTTTATTCCTTCCTTGACCAAGGTATCATTGAGAAGAGTGTTGTTCAGTTTCCACGTGAAGGTTGGCTTTCTATTATTTATTTTGTTATTGAAGATCAGCCTTAGTCCATGGTGATCTGATAGGATGCATGGGACAATTTCGATATTTTTGTATCTGTTGAGGCCTGTTTTGTGACCAATTATGTGGTCAATTTTGGAGAAGGTACCATGAGGTGCTGAGAAGAAGGTATATCCTTTTGTTTTACGATAGAATGTTCTGTAGATATCTGCCAGATCCATTTGATTCATAATTTCTCTTAGTTTCTCTGTGTCCCTGTTTAGTTTCTGTTTCCATGATCTGTCCATTGGTGAAAGTGGTGTGTTGAAGTCTCCCACTATTATTTTATGAGGTGCAATGTGTGCTTTGAGATTTACTAAAGTTTCTTTAATGAATGTGGCTGCCTTTGTATTTGGAGCATAGATATTCAGGATTGATAGTTCCTCTTGGAGGATTTTACCTTTGATGAGTATGAAGTGTCCCTCCCTGTCTTTTTTAATGACTTTGGGTTGGAAGTCAATCTTATCCGATATTAGAATGGCTACTCCAGCTTGTTTCTTCATACCATTTGCTTGGAAAATTGTTTTCCAGCCTTTCATTCTGAGGTAGTGTCTATCTTTTTCTCTGAGATGAGTTTCCTGTAAGCAGCAAAACGTTGGGTCTTGTTTGTGTAGCCAGTTTGTTAGTCTATGTCTTTTTATCGGGGAGTTGAGTCCATTGATATTAAGAGATATTAAGGAAAAGTAATTGTTGTTTCCTGTTATTTTTGTTGTTAAAGTTGGCATTCTGTTCTTGTGGCTGTCTTCTTTTAGGTTTGTTGAGGGATTACCTTCTTGTTGTTTCTAGGGCGTGGTTCCTGTCCTTGTATTGGTTTTTTTCTGTTATTATCCTTTGAAGGGCTGGATTCGTGGAGAGATAATGTGTGAATTTGGTTTTGTCGTGGAATACTTTGGTTTCTCCATCTATGTTAATTGAGAGTTTGGCTGGGTATAGTAGCCTGGGCTGGAATTTGTGTTCTTTTAGTGTCTGTATAACATCTGTCCAGGATCTTCTGGCTTTCATAGTCTCTGGTGAAAAATCTGGTGTAATTCTGATAGGCT
Organism: Mus caroli; assembly: GCF_978045245.1. NCBI lineage: Eukaryota > Metazoa > Chordata > Mammalia > Rodentia > Muridae > Mus > Mus caroli. The sequence goes on along the minus strand of NW_028227267.1, from coordinate 95,314,092 downwards.
TGCCTTTATATGTTACTTGGCCTTTTTCTCTTACTGCTTTTAGTATTCTATCTTTATTTAGAGCATTTGTTGTTCTGATTATTATGTGTCGGAGGTATTTCTTTTCTGGTCCAGTCTATTTGGAGTTCTGTAGGCTTCTTGTATGTTCATGGGCATCTCTTTCTTTAGATTTGGGAAGTTTTCTTCTATAATTTTGTTGAAGATGTTTGCTGGTCCTTTGAGTTGAAAATCTTCATTCTCATCCACTCCTATTATCCGTAGGTTTGGTCTTCTCATTGTGTCCTGTATTTCTTGGATGTTTTGAGTTAGGATCTTATTGCATTTTACATTTTCCTTGATTGTTGTGCCGATGTTCTCTATGGAATCTTCTGCACCTGAGATTCTCTCTTACATCTCTTGTATTCTGTTGCTGATGCTGGTATCTATGGTTCCAAATTTCTTTCCTAGGGTTTCTATCTCCAGTGTTGCCTCATTTTGGGTTTTTTTTATTGTGTCTTCTTCCCTTTTTAGGTCTAGTATGGTTTTGTTCATTTCCATCTTCTGTTTGGATGTGTTTTCCTGTTTTTCATTAAGGACTTCTACCTCTTTGATTAGGTTATCCTGTTTTTCTTTAAGGATTTGTAACTCTTTAGCAGTGTTCTCCTGCAATTCTTTAAGGGATTTTTGTGCTTCCTCTTTATTGTCTTGTACCTGTTTACCAGTGTTCCTTTGTATTTCTTTAAGTGTGTTATTAAAGTCCTTTTTGAAGTCCTCTACCATCATCAGGAGATATGCTTTTATATCCGTGTCTAGCTTTTCCGGTGTGTTGGGGTGCCCTGGACTGGGCTAAGTGGGAGTGCTGGGTTCTGATGATGGTGAGTGGTCTTGGTTTCTGTTAGTAAGATTATTACGTTTACCTTTCACCATCTGGTAATCTCTGGGGTTAGTTGTTGTCGTTGTCACTGTTTAAAGATTGGAGCAGAAGCTGTGTTCCACTCACCAGCAGTCTCAAAATCCTGTTGCCGGGGTCTTGGGTAGCTGGCGGTACCCCGGTGCTGGTCCAGCCGGAAGAGGCCTGTGGTCCTACTCAGGCCGGTTTTCTGCTTCCCTAACTAATGCAGTCTCAGGTCCCGCGCGCAATTGGATTGGAGCAGAAGCTGTGTTCCACTCTCCAGAAGTCTTAAGATCCTGTGGCGGGTGTTGTGGGTAGCTGGCGAGTGTCAGCCGACCCTGCGCCCTAGCTACCCCGGTGCTTTTCTGACCGGAAGAGCTCATGGGTCTTTTCTGTCCAGATCTGTATGATCATTGGTGTCCTCCAAGTTCAGCTCACATTTGGGCAGTCACATTAGTGAGGCTTTACCGGTGTAGCTTCTGACAGTACTAGGAGACACAATGGCATCACAAACTCTCTGGTCTTCCAGTCTTTCTGCCCTCTCTTTTGTGGTGTTCCCTTAGCCTTAGGTGTGAGGATTGTTTCCTATGTACTCACGGGGACTGGGTCATGCCAGGTGTCATTTTAAATGTTATTTTCTAATATCAATGCACTCCCACTAGCCTTTACAGCCCTTTATTTATCCCACGCAGTGTATGTCCAAGCATGCAGTCTTTAATATTTCTCTTTGTGCATTGCTGTTTCTCCCATCACAGAATTAGTGCTTTGAGGTAGAGCCCATATCTAAGTATTTTGCTCTTCATTTCCTTGAGAACTTGTATTACCAGAAATTCAGTGTGGGAGCGGTTTTACTAACTGTGAGCACTCTGTTGAGGGATTTCCTATTATCTTATTAATACTACATCACCCCCACCCCCGTACACACTCTATGTCCATAGAACTAAAAAGGGCAGGAATAACTTGGCGATTAATGTCTGTTTATAATAAAGGTCTCAGATTCGGTAAGATGTTTTTCTAAAACTGTATATCTTCTTCCTGATGATGTATCTTTCCTGTCTCCTCTCACCTCATATAGAAGGGTGAGATTTTGTGGGTTTTTTTTTGGGGGGGTGTTTTGACATTTTTTTTTTTGCATAAGGTTTCTTAAAAAGTATAAGTAAGATCAGGGGGTAAAGGCTTCAGAGGTTTTTAAAGAAAGGATCTCAGCTGCTCCTTTTAAAATTCCGTGTGTATGACTTCAATGCTTGCCTGTAAGTAGGAGCAGCATGTGTGTGCAGTACCGAAAGAGGCCAGAAGAGGGCATCAGGTCTCCTGGAAACTGGAGATAAAAAAGGTTGCGAGCCATTATTTGGATGCTAGAAACTAAACCCAGGTCCCCCTGCAAGAGCCAAGTCCATCTCTCCAGCCCCTTGGTTAGTCTTGTAGCAGTACACAGTATGTTCTCTGCATTCACCACGTGGGTTGGATTTACTGAGATTGTATTGTTGCATGCTTATCTTAAAGGTTCTTTTTATTTATTGAGACGTCTGTTGTGGCAGGGTGGAGGGTGTGTGTGTGTGTGTGTGTGTGTGTGTGTGTGTGTGTGATCATGTAATGGTAGGTATGTAATGGTAGGTATGTAGAGGTCAGAGGCCAACTTTTGGGAATCACTTTCTTTTCACAAACCTAGATTGTCAGGCTTGTATGTGATTTTATCCACTGAACCATCTTGCTAGCCCTTGAGAATTCTTTTTTTTTTTCTAATGGTTATTTTGTTTATTTACAGTTCAAATGTTATCCCCCTCTCTGGTTTCCCCTCCGATCCCCGCCCCCTTCCACTCACCTCCCCCTGCCTCCATGAGGGTGCTCCCCCACCCACGCACCCACTTCTGCCTCCCCACCCTGGCATTTCCCTACACTTGGTCATCAAGCCTTCACAGGACCAGGGTCCTCTCCTCCCATTGATGCCCAACAAAGCCAACCTCTGCTACAAATGCGGCTGGAGTCATGGGTCCCTCCATGTGTACTCAGTGGTTGGTAGTTTAGTCCCTGGGAGCTTTGGTTGATATTGTTGTTCTTCCTATGAGGTTGCAAACCCCTTCAGCTCCTTCAGCCCCTTACTCCTCCATTGGGGTTCCCGTGCTCTGTCCGATGATTGGCTGCAAGCATCCCCATCTGTATCAGTAAGGCTCTGACAGAGCGTCTCAGGAGACATCCATATCAGGCTCCTGTTATTTTCTTTAAATATGTCTGTCACATCTGAAATCCTGCACTATCAGGCTGTCTGATACATTTTGAACAGTTTTTTTGTTTATTTTATCTTGAGGATTATTTTTATTTTAAATTATTCATATATATCCATGTCAGTGTGAGGTATATACATGTGAGGGCAGTACCCTCAGATTCTAGAAGCGGATGTTAGATCCCCTGGAGCTGGAGTTACAGGCAGTTGCGAGCTGCCTAATGTGGGCGCTAGGAACTGCGTCAGGATCCTTTGCTCCTCACCTCAGAGTCATCTCTCCAGCCTGCACTTCCATTTCTTTTCTAATTGGCCATATGAAATAATACACGGCATTAGGGATGCCTCAAATGTATCGTTTCCTCTCTGCTACCTCAATATTAACTGAACCCGATGCCCTTGTTTAGTGTCAGCATCAGCGAGCCAGCGGCAGTATAAAGACAACATTCAACATCATTTAGTAATTGTCTGAAAACAGGAAGACGAAGTATTATCTAAAGCACAGGGCAATCCCATTGTGGAAACTTCACTCTGGCTGCAACCTCTTATCTTGTTCTGCTCCTACACACGGGTCATATTATGCACCGCTTTGTGCTAGTTTGACAAGAACTAATGTGAATGCTTAAATATTTTAAAGGCTGAATGCCTCTGAATGATAAAACACGGAGCTGATCAACCCTTCCTGTTGCGTTTGTGGTTAATGATAAAGTAATTTAATACTTTTTTCCTTTTTTTTTGGTCTATTAGTAGTTTCTACCCCAAACATTAAAGTTCCTTAAAGGAGAAAAATCTTCAAATAAGGCCACTGGATGACACTTTTTAACTACCGTTGTTTTTTATTCAGCCATAAAATCTATCTTTCATAAAGAAACCCACTTACATGTCTTACTTCACTGAAGGTTATTTGTAGACTGAAGGTCTTTTCTTGTCAAGATATGATGAATACCATGTGTGAAGACAGAAGAGCATCAGACCCGTATTAGCTGGAAAACCCACTGATCTGTGAATAACCTAAAAAAGAAAACCTGAAGATTAGCAACGTCGCTTTTAAGAATGATCCATCAAATTCAACAAGCAGATTCACAGAGATGAATCATCGGGTCCCTTTTTAGACCTGCGGTACAGTAAAGGTTATTTTCTCTACCCACAAACAGAAGTTCGAAAATGAAAGGAAACGAAGCTTCGGTTCAGCCCTTGGTCTAAGTCACTACCCTAAGCTACATCGAATGCTTTAGATGTAAATCTTTGAATGTTAATTCAGATGGTGTTTGGAGAGGTTTTCCATGTTGAATTCGATGCTTGGTCCAATTGGTTTATATTCTTGGGCTCTGGGGAAGAAATTAAATTCCCTGGATACTTTCTCCAATTATTTATATCAAACTTTAATTCTGTGGTCATTGCAGCTACTTGCTGCAATAATTTATTGTTTTTGTTGTCGCTGAAATTATTTTAAAGCACTTCCTGCCTAGCTTACATAGCCAAGTAGTGGTCAGATAAACAAAAACCAGGATGTTAATATTCTGGAAGCCAACTTAATTGATTAAAAGAACAAAAACATTACTGGGTATAAGATTATTAAATGAGCTTACAATTGTGTTAAAAGTAAACATTTTAAATTTTATAATAGATTTAAAAGAATGGTGTTAAATTCACCTTTCATGGTGTCACTTACTCAGACCTTAATGTGTTTCATGTGAAGTGTTTTGTTCATTTATTTCCAGACTGAACTCTAATGGATGAGGTAACCTGAAAATTGAAGCCATTTGAAGAGGAGCCACTCTAAACATTTTAAATTTTTTTCAGATCAATAATTTTAGTGGATAAACACATCCTAGAATAATTTAAGTAAAATTTTATTTTACTTTACTTATTGGGGTGACAGAATTAGACCAAAGAGTATATTGTAACAGTAGTAGCAAGTGAATTTTGATGCCTTTATTCTTGATAATCAGTTTTGGCAATATATACTGCAATAAATCAAATTGGCTTGGGTGATAGTTTTTGGTTTAGCTCACAGTAATTTAGTTTTGAAACGTAGTTTCTCAAATAATATAGATCTCATTTGAGAAATGCCTCATACTGAGTTTTTAACTAAGTAAATTGAAATAATTAGTTCCTAACTTGCCCAACATAATGAAAAATAATTTTTATGGTGATTGAATGACAAGTTTTCTTTGTGTTTAAACAATTAATAATCATTTCTTCTCTGATGCGAAACATTCAGATAATGTTATTTATAACCATTCTCATTATGTAAATTAAGCAGGGAAACAGGAACATTAGGCCTAAAAGGGTGAGCTATAGTTTTCTGAATGAGAAGTTTGCTGCTAGATAAACTTTACTGGCTGAAACTCCTCAGGGCATCCGAAGTCACCATTTCTCATCAGATTACTGTTCACAATTAGAAAAATGAGCAAAAGCTAAAATAGCCCAATGTGAAGGCTTGGGGGGGATTTTTGCTTTAGAGGAAATATGAACATATGTTTTGGAGGATAACGCTCTTTCTGTAACTCAGATTTTTATAGCAGATCACGTTCTGATCACGCTCTGTACTTTTAACGACGCTCCTTTTTTTTTTTTAAATGAGTTCAATCTGAGAATGACAGGCTTGGTTTAAAGAGCAAGGAAGGGAAACTCTGTTGGTTATTAGAAACTTAAACACTGCAAGAGGCCTTGAAGCTCTCGTCCCACCTGCTTGAAGAGCCATAAATCATAACTGAACTCTGAAGACGGCCCGTCAGCGACGCTTAGATACAGCCCCGCAGGAAAGTGGTAAACGCGGACTTGGAGAATTCAGCACCTAAGGCCCAGATAAATGCTATTGATTTTAACTTGAGCTGAAACAGTCACCCGTTCAATTTAATAATCCCTTCTGTGGATGATAAAACAAATTTTAACTAAAGGAAACACGCCTTTAAATAGATGTGGCATTTATGATAGACAAAGAGGGTAACAATTTAATTAAGAATCAGTCTTTGCTGTGCTGGAGCAGTGCATGGAGTGTGCAGTTATTAAACGGAGAGGGGAGTTGAAATCCTGGTTCTGTAAATCCATGTCCAAGGGTCCTTCCTGCTGCCTTCTCCTTCCGTGCAAGGGCAATGACGCTGAGGTCAGCTCTCACCGTGTTGTGTGGGCATGCTTAACGCTTCTGCAGGAATTTCAGAGTCTTGGCCTAGTGGGGCGCTTCGAAGTCCACCTTTTTTTTGCTGATCTCTGTGAAGAAACGTGTTTACATATTTATATTTTCATATGCGAACCACTGGCTTTGGTTGGTATGGTCATTGTTCATTGATGAATCGCTCTCTTGCTCATCAGATGATGTTTGGGGCTTCCATTTGCTGCGTTTCAAAGACGGGTCCATTTTCAAGTAACAGCTGCTTTCTGAACAAGAAGAAAAAGAAAACTGGAAACCAAAGCAACTTGAATAAATCTGAAGTAACCAGCTTATGATAGTTTTGTTAGTGAGCCTATCCTTTAATGACTGAGCCATCTCTCCAGCCCAAGTAACCAGTTTAGAAACACATCAGTAACTGATTGCAATTCTAATGACAAACTGTGGCCGATTGCAGAAGGCAAGGAAAAGAACCAGACAGAATGTAGCCTCAGAATATGGTAAATTTTAGTAGAGGTAGATGTTTAATGAAAAGGCTGGTGACAACAAACATTTTTTTTTTAAATTCAATTTGGGAAATTTGCAAGTACTGTGTTACAGATGACCACATTTCATGAAGCAAATTTTGTTCAAAAATATGTCTATAGTGGCATACACATATTTTTATATAAATGTAGAAATTATGTTGAGAAGACTGGATGACTTTCATGAAATTTTAGTGGTTGACACTACCGGTTTTAATTTAGATTTTAAATAATTCAAACGATTGATTTGTAGGCAAGTTTCACATGTGTATGCATGCTACATGCATTTTCTCTTTTTTGCGACATGCATTTTCAAAAAATAAAATAAAATAATTTAACAAAAAGAGCCTTGTTTTGTCCACTGATACTACCACTGAAGTAGATCAAACTTGATTAAATTCTCAGAAAATAGAGTAGTCAAGTCAAACGTAAAAATAAAAAATTTAAAACGTCAAATATATTAAAAATATAATTTCTTATGTCATTTAAAATGGTTTAAAAGGTTATCTAAAATTATACATGTTGCTTAAAAATGGTTGACTAAAATTAAACAAATACAAATTGTTGGTGAATATCAATAAATCAAGAGTCTTTAAAGCTAGTAATTTCAGCTTACTACTAAAAATTAATTTGAAGTTTCTTTTGTTGAATAGATAAAAGCCTCAGCATTCAATGTCCATCTAATAGGCAATGTAAATTCACAGTTTATGGTTTCTTAATGTGATAAGTTAGTTTCAGTTGTCATTACTATTGCAGATATTAATTTACAAATTCCTAAATTGATTTGATATGAGGAGAAATGAGAAGATGCTAATGCGCTTGTATAGCCATACAGACTTCAACCTGGAACAAAGAGGAAGGATTCAGGTCCACTAATTTTTCTTTATTCTGAGTCTTCGGTGAATGAAGACGTTATTTGTTGTCTGTGTGAAATCCACAGATATTTGCTGAGCACCTACCCTGTCCAAGGTACTAGGCTAAGAGACAACCCAAACAGGACCACAACTCATACCAAGCTCCCAGCCAACAGACTGCTTCACATCTCAGGGGTGATGCAGCCTAAGTAAGCCTCACGAAGACACAGTGTAGCACGCAGACAGAAAGAAGTGCGTGGCGAGGTTGATTCAGATGGCTATGCCATGCTCTCATTGACCTGAAATAGACTTGAAAGACTAAGTAGTAGGGTGTACACTGGTGAGAGGAGGTGGCATTCTCGTAACTGGTAGCAGCTTTGAAGCAGGGGTAAAGGTGGCTCAGTGCAGTGCAGAGCACAGGGTTGAAGTGGGAGTTGGAGGGGCAGAATGTGAGGCTCAGGCCTTTGCATCTTATTCTGTGTGTTGCCCAGGAGAGCCCTGAGTACAGAGGGGGCATAATCACTTACAGTATAAACTTAATTGAAACATTCTTTCTTGTTTAAATAATACTTACCCAGTTAGAGGCTTGTCAAAGCACAGAATATGGATAGACTTTGATGAAATTAAATATTTAGTGGTCACAAGTCCCTGTCTAATGCCATACTGATTTAAGTATAGGCATTTCCCAGAACAAAAGATGGATTATAAAAGCCATGTATTTTATTCCTTAATTGCTGAGAGGCTCCTCTCCAATGACAGCGTTGAGCTTTAGCTGAGGTAGGAATGTCTCAGCAAAAGTTAAATTTAATAGAACACATTAATTCCTCCCCGTAACAACCAGGACCTAGCACAAATTTGAGAATGCATTTCCAGCATGTTAAAACGGCAGACGTTTATAAGGATATAACAAACCACCCTGCTACATTTCAGCGAGACGATAGCACTATACACTGCTGTATTATAAAATAATGGACTTAGCTGGTTTCAAAGAACAGATGGCATGCACAATCACGAAACAACCAATTTTATGTTGAAAATATCACACAGTGGCTATTACCAATTGAGCCATATTTAGTATCTTATTTTTTAACAAATTTGGGGTTGAGGGTGATAGAGAAAAGAGGAAACCCTGAGAAATATCATTATGTTTTTCTTCTAAGAGAAGCATTAAACAGTTGCTTAGAGCTCTGATGTAATAAAGCGAGAAAGAAGAGGACACACCTCTATCTAAAGAGCCCCAAGGAACACTAGTCAAGAGTAGAAAAATAGAACAATCTGGGCTACTTTTTGTTTGCTGCTTTCATATTGAGACCTCCCTTGTTTTTCTCAGGCAACCATGAAGTACATAGTCACAAATGTTCTTCAGATTGCCAGTCAGTTTGAACGTTCATCAGCTGAGTGTGGAAAACAAATTTGAAAGTGAGTTGCCCCAGAAAGAAAAACCTTTGGAGCTCACTGACAAATTATCCTCAAGCGCACAGGTATAAAGTCGTTCTGTACCACAGAGTTCATTTCTACCGTTGCCAGAGGCGGTTCTCAGCTGGCGTGTGGCAGAAGTCAAGAGATTAGTGATGTCTGTGCGCATCACAAGGAGTTTAGCACCCGTGATGTATCTTGATAAACTGAATGGGTAGAAGCACCTGGCCATAATAAATATTATTACATGATATATAATCACACTTTAGTCTAAGGTTAACAGTATGATTTTTTCCATTAATTAATTTATTTACTTACTTTACATCCCAATCACAGTGTCCCCCATCCCCCACTTCCTCCTGGTCCCCACTCCCTCACACAGCCTCTTCCCCATTCCCTTACCTCTGAGAAGAGGGAGAACTCCCTGGGTACCAACCCACCTTGACAATCAAGTCACCCCAGGACTAGGCTCATCCTTTCCCACCGAGGGCAGACAAGGTGGCCCAGTTAAGGTAATGGGATCCAAAACCAGCCTTCCACTCCAAGTGTTGGGGACTCTTGGGAAGACCAAGCTGCACATCTGTTGAATATTTAGGGTGGGGGGGAGGCTAGGTCCAGCCCATGATGGCTCTTTGGTTGGTGGTTCAGTCTCTGAGAGGCTCCAAGGATCCAGGTTAGTTGACTCTGTTGGTCTTATGAGGTTTTTTGTTTTTGTTTTGTTTGTTTTTTATAAACAATGTCATTCTGAATTGAACTCTACCGCACTGCCCCATTTTTTCCTTTAAAACATTAATTTTATTAATTGTTCCTTGTCATGATATTTATCTCCTTATCGCAGTTCTTTATAGCATGTAAACATTTTCACACTTAAAATCAAGAAATAATAAATGAGATCCAGACCTCAGCAAAACAGAAAATTATTTATCAATTTATCTAATTCCCTGAAGAAACACATTTCTATTATTTTCATTAAGTGATTAATTTATTCTCTAAAAATCTCTTAAGACCTCCACAAACATACATATTTGACTAGAGGTCATCTTCATTGTAACTTCTCAAACTTCTATGTAGATAAAAATAAAAAAATAATTCTGTATGTACTCTAAATAGATATAATTTTATCATATAAGAAGAAATGTATGGTACTGGGACTATATTGCTTCCTCATGAATATATAACCTCCCGAATTCATATAAAAACTAACTTACATAAGGTGACTAGCCTCAAACAAACAAACAAACAACTACCTAAAACATTAAATAAGTGGTTAATGTCAAAGTATGATTTATAGCCAAGAATTGCAGCATAGATAACTGAACTCTAATTTTAATCCATTGATATAATATCTAATTATGCAATAAAGGCTGAAACAGCAAGCACCATATATCCTGTTTCTTATTGTACTATGGTAGTTCAAGATCGTGCTAACATGCTTTTATGCACATTCCTATCTCAAGGCAACCTACCAAGGGTTCATATCAGACACCACTGGAAGAGTGTTAGAGAGCTGAAAAAGTAAATGAAACCACTATCATTGTCAGGTTATCTAGAAGGTACCACACATAGAGTTAACACTGGATCCTTGGACCAAAGTATTATGAGGCCAAGGAACCCCCTAAGACTTAGAGATGGTTGAGCAGATGTTAGGTCTGAACTATGCGTCAATCAGGGTAGCATGTGGCTCTGATAATGGACCCCCCTTCCAGTGTTTTCTTAATGATGCTACCAAACAACTTTACACTGATCATGAAAATTCCATAGATTTTGCAAGTAAGTGGACCCCAGCCTCGAGCCAGTGACATACCAATCTAAACACCAAGACAACACTGTAGTGACAGTAAATTAGATGGGGAGAAAGGCTTACAGCTTCTAAAGAAACTTATACAACAAAATCAAACTGTTTAATAGAGAGATTAGTGATGAATCAATCAACAAACTAGACAATTGCAGCCAAATGGTCAGTTACATGGCGTCCTATTCCCTGTGGGTCAATGCCTTTTGGTATCATTTATCTAATTTTTTCAAAGTATATTTTTTAATTTATCTAACATGCAAGGTATAATTTTTGAATTTTGCATATTAAGCATGATCTCACTATGAAGACTGAACTGGCCTTGAACTTGAGACCCTTCTTTCTTCATGCCCTGAGGACTTGGATTACCCTTGTGGAACAATCCTTTAATGATTAGTCAGAAAAAAAAATAAACCAAGAGTTTCTGCAGTCTACAGTACTCGCTTGGTATGTTGGCTGCCTTACTGCAGGGTTGTGCTGTGTTGTTACATAGCTAGTCTTTAAGTTTTGCTCTAACTCCGTGAATAGCAAGAAGAATGTTGCAGAACGGCAAGATCAACCTTTGCAAACTAACCCCAGAGAAAGCACTGACTAGATAAAGTTGAGTACAAATTTTGAAATAATCTCTCTCATTTAATGATGACTAGCAGGATAATATCCTTGAGGAAATATTTAGGTCAATATTTTATGAAATACATGTATGCTATTTTCTAATGAATATAAGCAGGTGCATTTTATACTGTCTTTGGGCAGCTTCCCAGTGTTTTAAATTTTATCAGAAAATTGTCATAGTTAATAGAAATTTTATTCTTTAATTTTATTTTTGCTCCTCAAACCCCCTTCCTTTTGTTTCTGATTTCTTTCCTCATCCCTCTTCCATTCCTGTCTACTTCTCTCACTTACTTTTATTAGAAAGAGAAATCATGTTTACTCTTGTAGGAACACCTGTGAAACCTTCATATATATGTATTCATTCATCTCATTGAATACGTATGTGACTCTACACTACACACACACACAGACACATAAAATCATCTCATTGAACACATATGTGACTACACTAGAGGAGGATGCTTGAATGACTTTTATCCAGGAGGCCTTATGAGATTCTTGAGACAGTACAGTGGGGAAAAACAGTGCTACAGGAAGTTATTAGAGTGGTCTGGATGAAAAAAAAGGTTTGAGACGACTCTAAGGCAATCCTACTGTATCATAAGAATGGGGGCTTGCTGCTTGCTTTCTTCCTTCCTTTCTTCCCTACTTTCTTCCTTCCTTTCTTCCCTCCTTTCTTTCTTTCTTTCTTTCTTTCTTTCTTTCTTTCTTTCTTTCTTTCTTTCTTTCTTTCTTTCTTTCTTTCTTTCCTTCCTTCCTTCCTTCCTTCCTTCCTTCCTTCCTTCCTTCTTTCTTTCTTTCTTTCTTTCTTTCTTTTTTTCTTTCTTTCTTTCCTCCCTTCTTCCTAAGAGTAAAAAGGTTAGATTTTTTTCCCAAGACTGAAATTAGCTGAAAGTCTCCTCTTCTTCCATAATTAAGCAATAATATGTGGCAAAGCATGAGTTATGACATAATAATTCATCCCATTGCTTTACTGAGAATGAAGCCATAGGATGAGTGCTTGTTTAAATGCACAAAGTTTGAGTTATTATATCATAATTCACACCTTAAGGTGTCATATTGTGATTATAAAATGGCCCTGTGCAAATATTATTAATTTTTTAAAGTTCAGAAATAAATTATTAAAAAAATAACACATATGTCTTCAAATGATTCTCTCTAATGTGAATTCATTAAACGGAGAGTGAAAGATGAGTTAGTGTCTATTGAACCAGATATCTGTCACATTTGCTAAGGAACCATTTCCATTGACATGCTACTGAGGAGTACGAGCCTTGTAATGTGCAGGTGTTGGAGAGATGTTTTTGTTTTTTTGACATGCAACAGTAAGATATTCTTGCCTGGATTTTTTTCCTCTTAAGGGTAACATGTAACGGCTGCTATAAGCCAGACTCTGCAGTCAGTGTAGTCTAGCATACTTTATCAAAGCTGATGTACAAAGCATGAAGGAGAACTCCAGCATCCTACCACTGGCCACTAACTTTTGGAGCCTACACCCTCCCAGGTTTCTGTAATAATAGCTTTTATTGGTCTCTCTCTGCCTTCTTCTCTTCCACATATTTTATAATTTTCTTACTTTTCTTCCCATTAGGTATGGATGGGGTTTTTAACATTAATACTTTCATTTTCTTCTCAAGACCAACTTCACCAAGATTTTTATCTACTTTAGTAGACAATTATGCAAACAACTCTTACATACTGGGCCATTTCGAAAATTTCACACATATTGCATATTAGTAGTATTTCTTGTTATTATTTTCCTTATAATACACTTCATACTGTGAGCACAGCCTCTAAAATGAAGCTCTTGCTAGTTCTCTGGACCAGCCCTTCTCTCTGTTTCTCCCTAACAGCGATTTCAGCCTCATACGGTAGATGCCCTTCAATCATTATCTGTATTGTCATCCAACACTAAAAATGATTTCAAGAGAAATAATTTTAGGTGCTTATCCTTAAGAGACTTAAACTGGCACAAAAGAAGCAATTATGTAAGTAGCCAGGAAGAACAGGATGGGCAAGATAGAGCAATAAGTATATTTGATGGCCTCCACCTGGTGCTGTGGAAAACTTTAGCTCCAGTCCGCAGAGTCTATTTTTTTTTTGTTTTTTGTTTTTTTTTTAATTTTTAATATTTTTTATTACATATTTTCCTCAATTACATTTGCAATGCTATCCCAAAAGTCCCCCATAGCGCCCTCCACTTCCCTACCCACCCATTCCCATTCTTTTGGCCCTGGCATTCCCCTATATTGGGGCATATAAAGTTTGCAAGTCCAATGGGCCTCTCTTTCCAGTGATGGCCGACTAGGCCATCTTTCGATACATATGCAGCTAGAGACAAGAGCTCCGGGGTACTGGTTAGTTCATCATGTTGTTCCAACTATAGGGTTGCGATCCCTTTAGCTCCTTGGGTACTTTCTCTAGCTTCTCCATTGGGAGCCCTGTGATACATCCAATAGCTGACTGTGAGCATCCACTCCTGTGTTTGCTAGGCCCCATGCATAGTCTCACAAGAGACAGCTATATTTGGGTCCTTTCAGCAAAATCTTGCTAGTGTATGCAATGGTGTCCGCATTTAGAAGCTGATTATGGGATGGATCCCTGGATACAGCAGTCTCTAGATGGTCCATCCTTTCATCACAGCTCCAAACTTTGTCTCTGTAACTCCTTCCATGGGTGTTTTGTTCCCAATTCTAAGAAGGGGCACAGTGTCCACATTTTGGTCTTCATTCTTCTTGAGTTTCATGCGTTTAGCAAATTGTATCTTATATCTTGGGTATCCTAAGTTTTGGGCTAATATCCACTTATCAGTGAATACATATTGTGTGAGTTCCTTTGTGATTGTGTTACCTCACTCATGATGATGCCCTCCAGGTCCATCCATTTGGCTAGGAATTTCATAAATTCATTCTTTTTAATAGCTGAGTAGTACTCCATTGTGTAAATGTACCATAATTTCTGTATCCATTCCTCTGTTGAGGGACATCTGGGTTCTTTCCAGCTTCTGGCTATTATAAATAGGGCTGCTATGAACATAGTGGAGCATGTGTCCTTCTTACCGGTTGGGACATCTTCTGGATATGTGCCCAGGAGAGGTATTGCTGGATCCTCCGGTAGTACTATGTCCAATTTTCTGAGGAACCGCCAGACTGATTTCCAGAGTGGTTGTACAAGCTTGCAATCCCACCAACAATGGAGGAGTGTTCCTCTTTCTCCACATCCTCGCCAGCATCTGCTGCCACCTGAATTTTTGATCTTAGCCATTCTGACTGGTGTGAGGTGGAATCTCAGGGTTGTTTTGATTTGCATTTCCCTGATGATTAAGGATGTTGAACATTTTTTCAGGTGCTTCTCTGCCATTCGGTATTCTTCAGGTGAGAATTCTTTGTTCAGTTCTGAGCCCCATTTTTTAATGGGGTTATTTGACTTTCTAGAGTCCACCTTCTTGAGTTCCTTATATATATTGGATATTAGACCCTTATCTGATTTAGGATAGGTAAAGATCCTTTCCCAATCTGTTGGTGTTTTTTTTGTCTTATTGATGGTGTCTTTTGCCTTGCAGAAGCTTTGCAGTTTCATGAGGTCCCACTTGTCAATTCTCGATCTTACAACACAAGCCATTGCTGTTCTATTCAAGAATTTTTCCCCTGTGCCCATATCTTCAAGGCTTTTCCCCACCTTCTGCTCTATAAGTTTCAGTGTCTCTGGTTTTATGTGAAGTTCCTTGTTCCACTTAGACTTGACCTTAGTACAAGGAGATAGGAATGGATCGATTCGCATTCTTCTACATGATAACAACCAGTTGTGACAGCACCATTTGTTGAAAATGCTGTCTTTCTTCCACTGGATGTTTTTAGCTCCCTTGTCGAAGATCAAGTGACCATAGGTGTGTGGGTTCATTTCTGGCTCTTCAATTCTATTCCATTGGTCTATTTGTCTGTCACTATACCAGTACCACGCAGTTTTTATCACAATTGCTCTGTAGTAAAGCTTTAGGTCTGGCATGGTGATTCCACCAGAGGTTCTTTTATCCTTGAGAAGAGTTTTTGCTATCCTAGGTTTTTTGTTATTCCAGATGAATTTGCAGATTGCACTTTCTAATTCGTTGAAGAATTGAGTTGGAATTTTGATGGGGATTGCATTGAATCTGTAGATTGCTTTTGGCAAGATAGCCATTTTTAAAATGTTGATCCTGCCAATCCATGAGCATGGGAGATCTTTCCATCTTCTGAGATCTTCTAGAATTTCTTTCTTCAGAGACTTGACGTTTTTATTATACAGATCTTTCACTTCCAGATGCTGTGTTGCTTTGGCAGTCACAGAAGCTGTCAGCTTCTGTGGTGCACACTCTCAGCTGTGCAGACTAAGTTCCTAAGGTCGGTGGAGTCCTGGATCCAAGATGTGCTCCCTGCTCCTGAGGCAGAGGGCTCCTGTGCAGGGCAGACCACTGTCTTCCAGCTGGGAGGGTGCCGGATGTCTGCGGCCCCAAAAGGGTGCTGCCTCAGCAGCTCTGTGGCTCCCGCCTGTCCCAGAAGCTGTCTGCCTCTGTGGTCCTCACTCTCACCTGTGCAGACTAAGTTGGGCAGAGTCCCGGAGCCAAGATGGCGCTCCCTGCAGGGCGGACTACTGTCTTCCAGCTGGGAGGGTGCCGGATGTCTGCCAGTCCGAAGAGTCTTGATGGTCTTCAGGGTGTGAGGAGCCTCGGAGCCTAGACCAACCTCTCTAGGGCAACCAAAAGGAGAAAGGTTTGCCGAGGAAGTGTAGAGATTCTTCCACGTGGTTTCATGGGAAAATGGTTCCTCTGTTATGAAAATATGGCAGTGGTGGGTGGTGCTTTATTATTTGAAGGTTTGGTCCGGTGAATCAGTGATTTCAGAAAAAAAAAACCCAAAAACAAAAAACAAAATGTTACATTATAGTAAATCTGAAATGTAAGAAACCACTGCCACACCTTCACAATCATAAGTCTTTACAACTTTTGTCTTGTAACTTCTCTCCCCCATCCCATATTTTTTTTGGTGGAGAGAGCTCAGGCTGGCCTCTGGATTCTCCTGATTCAGTTTGACAAATACTGGGCTTATAGGCATGTCCAATCACATGTGTTCATGTTTTCACCTATTATACAAAATGCCTTATGCCTTTAGTTAGATCTATCACCTATGTGGTTAAGTTCTCCAGTTTAGAAACATGCTAGCTCAGTCTTAGTGACTACAGCACACGGTTAACTGGTCTCCTTCAAGCTGCTATTTTCTCTCTCTTTTATACTCTGTGACAGCTGTGACAGGCTAAGGTCCCTAAAATCTGGATTTCTTGCTATCTGTCTCCTGATTATAGGGTTATAGTGATTTTCTTCTAGCCTTTATGCTTTGATGAAGTTTGTGTGTGAGCATGTTCCATGGGTTGCATGTGGAGGTTCGAGCATGGGTTACAAAAGCCCATCATCAGGTTTGGCAGCAAGCGCCTTTGCCATATTCCTGTCTTTCAGTTATTTTCCTCTTCAAAGATCTGTGCCTATCTATCAGGCTCTCTACCTTGTCCAATGGGTAGAGGCAGGAAAAGGTATATTTCCTGTGATTTGAAAAAAAAATGTAGCATCAAATGAAACTAACTTTACAGTCTTCTGCACAAGCACTTTCTATGTGATGTTTTATGCTCTTAAAAACTCTGTTTGTTATTCCTTAAGTCACCTCTAATGCTTTCTCCTCTCTTAAATTTCAGCTGAATTATCACATTCTCTGTGAAATGATCCATCTGTTTCAACTTTCCAAGTCCTATCAGCTCGTATCAATATAACTTATTATGTCACTCAATTTCAATGATCTCAAAACCCTTGCTGAGTTTAAAATACTATTAGCGGCAACCGAAAGAAACAAGGAAGAGCAAGGAACAAACCAATGCTCTTAGTATTTCTTATGCATTGGTGGCTCTCTGTATTCAAATACCGAAGTGTACATTCTTAGAAACTGCTAGTCTAGACATGAAGTTTCAGTGTTTAAATCTGTGGTACAGTGTATAGGTAGTGTAGAGAAAAGAGTAGTGAAGACATGGGGACAAAACATGTTAGTTTTGGCTGGATGACAAGAGATGGGTTCAGAAGAAGGTGACATGAATTGAGCATCCAGTGAACAACTGACTTTGGGATGTATAGAGCTAAGTACAAGAACAAGAGCTAACTACTAAGAAGCAGAGACATGCACAATGTATATGCAGAAGAGTAATCAATCTTATTCATCTACAACACAGTTTATTTCAATTTTGAGCTCTGATTAAATTATTTGCTTATAGCTACACTGAAAACTTCTGCAAACATGGATTGGGACAACATTTATAAAATGAAATATCTTAACATAGAGGACCAAGGCTAGAAAGTTTGTGCTTTGTGTTAGGGAGCAGGGTACACGCAAGCTTTGTGTCTCAACATGACTTTAGTTCCATGGGTCCTTAGATATATTTTTACAAATTGCCTAAACAATGAGCTGTATGGACAACAGCTAGAATCAAATTCTTCAATTAGAGACAGCTTTATATTGTATAATGCTCTAATCGTCTGTTTATAGACCTAAGATATCTCACAAGTATTAAATGTTTCTCATTTATTTGTAGGTTGGATTTGCTGACGATGATAATTGTGCCTGTTTTACTTCAAGCTTTGCAATAAGGTTTGAAAGATCAGGAAGGAGAACGAAGCGTTGGGTGACGAACCCTGGCAAGCAGCCTCAGGCTGAGAAAACATCTGAGACTCGGTTAAGAATGTGTACTGAGAATTTTCAAGCACTACAAAAATGCATTCATTAACAAAAACCCTTTTCCAACATGTATTCCCATCCTGCTCAATGCGCATACACTGAAAAGCAACTGGATATCCACCACCAAAGCACCGATGGCATAACCTTAGTCTCAAACGATGCTCACTGGTGAGGCAGTACTGCTCCTGATGGAGGCCTGGTACAACTCTTACCAGGTTCAGTTCTATAGATTGTTAATGAGACCAAAGACAAAGGAGAATAATTTATACTTTCAATAACTTTCACGCATATCAGCAAAGTCATAAAATTGTTCTAGCTAATTCATGGCTGCCCACACTGCTTCCTAATTCCCCATGTATACTCTTAGCCTAGTGATAAATATTTTTTTACCCTTGTCTCTAGTTTAGTTGCACCTACTGTGACAGTATTAATGTTATCGACTGAATTTCATCACTATCTCTGAACTCTTGTGACAGCTGTCCACAGCTTCCAAAGTATATAGCATGCAGAATTTTGCATGCATCTATTAACTGCCACATTATCATTTTGGGGTGGGTGGGGCAGAGAACAGAAGACAAAGTCAGTCAATGATAAGAAAAAAATCCCTGGCTCTGGGGGCTACATTATAGCTGAGTGAAATGCATCTAACATCACTGTCTTTATTTTAGCTACTCACAGTAGATGCTTGCTGAATTACTTTTTCCTGCCTTTAAACTCTTTCTCTAGATAAGATGATGGAGGAAGGGCAAGAGAAAATCAAAAAAACAAACTTAATAACAGCATACCTTCGTAGCAGCTTGATTTATAATGAGTTTGTGGGAACATTTGGGACCTATTTCATGTTGAATTACAGTCTACCTTTACAAGTGGCTGCTGAGAAGGAGCTCACAAGCATATCCCTTGGACTTCTTCAATCCTCTTCCTGTTCAACCAGTAAAATTTAAAATGTGGTACAAACAAAATGCATCTATAAATTTATATAGTAACTACACAAACAAATGCAAACTCATTTTTCGTAACCATAAAATTACCTTCTGCTACCTATCACGTCGTGAGTTATGGCTCCATTGCAAGGAGGAGCCACAAGCACAGAATTACTCTGCGCTTCAGACCTCAGTGTCAGTGTTCTCCTGTGGCAATCAATAGTCCTGGGGACAAACAATGATGAAAGGCCAATATGAACTCTTGTAAACAAGGATCACATTATCTATTTCCCAACTGCACATATTTTTGAAAATCAGCACCTATTTTGGAACATCTAGCTTGAATTAGAATCTAAACAACATCTTTTTTTTTTCAACTGATTTCATATTTTAAAAGTCTTTAAGAAAGGGCAAGTTTGTAAACTGGTGCAAAGTAACCATAGAAAAGTGTCTTTGAATGGGGTTCTTCCTGTAGAGCATTCACTGCACCTGCAGAGTCTTAACGTGGAACTTGGTGACTTTAGCATCCAAGTTACTATGATCTTAAAGATCACAGTAACTCCTTATTTAATATGAGTTCAGTCAGTGCCACTGAGTAAATATAGGACTTTCAAAGTTTTGTATATTTAGTAATTATATTATACTGTGGTTCAAGTAAAAGATGAAAATATTGTTCATTAACTGCGTATAATTATACCTAAAAGAATTCCTTTAAGATATGAGTTAAACAATGTTTATTTTCAGTTTATTAATGAGGAAAATAAATCTGAGAGTCAAAATAAGTACAGTCCAAGTGTATTTTCAGCTTCAAGATCCTAAATACAGGGTGAAGGTGTTCTAACTTTTATTTCATAGAGATGGTGTATATTAGGTTTAGTAATGCCAAGTAAATGATAATCAGTATCATTGACAATCATCTTATTTATAGTCTGTGTGGAAAAAGTTTTCATGCCAAAAAAAGCTCTTAAAATGCTTTATTGAACTTCAGCATCAACATTTAACTAGATTCATTTTTGAATGTGTGTTATTCAGTCAAACTGGCATCTATAAATGTAATGACCTTGGGATCAGTCAGGAAGTGGGTTAAAAGGAGAAGTGGAAATGTTAGATAAGAAAACCAAAAATATATAAAGAATCAATACATAGACTGAGCAGTCAGATAAGAGCATCATCCAAGTGGAGTGAAAGACAGTGTCCTTAAAAAGAAAGGAAAATATCCAGTTTGGGAAAACCAAGAACATGAACACGTCTTTCTGGAGATTTTTAGAACACTAAAGATTCTGCAAAGGTTTCCAAAAGCCAAACAGATAAAAATAAAACAATAGGCATCAGATCAGTGAAAAATCTCGGAAGAATCCTTGTCTTTCTTCTGTACTCAGTGTAAGAGCTTCATGATACATGAGAGACATTTCCCTTATTCCTGAAGAAAAAAAAAAAAAAACAAACAAACCATAGTTTTCTCTAAAGACATGCGGCATCAAGAAGAATGACCAAGCAAGCCTTGCTAGGTTCTCCACTTTATTACCTGAGGTCAGGGTCTCTTTATCCTAGAACATTTCTCCAAAACTCAGTTTTCAAACAAGCTACTATTGAAGCTCTCATGTTTTATTGTGTCTTTGGGTTTTTATTTCTGTATGAAGATTCACATGAAATCATAAACTTACATGAACTGAATCTGTAGGCTGTTTTCTTGCTAACCTATTGTTATTAACCTATTATTGTTATTGCTAACCTATTATTGTTATTATTATAATGATAATGAACTTAAAATGGGAAGAAGGAAAATGTATGTTTGAAACAGTAAATTATAACTGTATACACACACACATATACACATACCCCTAATGTTGGAAGTTAATAGAACAATATTTAAAAAATATTTAAGAAATAATGCTTTAATCTGTATACATGTATTCAGCTAATGACTTGACCAAAAAAATGGTAGAAGGATCTGGAAAGTTTTTGTTTCTCTTTGATGGCTCAGGATACGCCACTGGGGCTTATACCAGAGAAGACAAAGGTGTACAACCCAGAGAATTCTGAAGACCAAAGGCATGAGAATGGAGATCAGTGAGGCTAGATGGGGATAAGAGTAAGAAGGTGGGATTCTCTGGGAGTATGGTTTGAGTAAGGGAAGAGAATGTGGAGAATTCAAAATGTTGTTGAGAAATTTTAAGGTTTTAAGGAAAAAGTAAAGGCAACTGATTTTTAAGAATAAAAGTAGAAACTCAGGAACAGAACCCAAAACTATAAAGCCTTAAAAAATGAAACAATAAATGTGTTTGCAAATGAAAATGCAGTTATAATATATCATTTGTTATGTACTATATAATATTTACATAGTCATAGCAACATAGTCAATGCTAATTTCTAAGTACACAAAAAAATACTGTGAGGCACAATTATGGTCTATGGCAGCAATTATCCACCGTGAGTCATCACCCCCTCGTTGCAAGTCACATAGTAGATATCCTGCACATCCGATATTTACATTATGGTCCATATCAGAAGCAAAATTGTAGTTATGAAGTAGCAATGATATAATTATATAGTTGTGAGTTCACCAGAACGTGATGAGCTATATTAAAAGGTTGCAGCATTAGGACATTTGAGAACCATTGTTCTACAGTGTAGAATGCAGGTGTCATTGCTCCTCTTTTTTAAATTTTATTGGATATTTTATTTATTTACATTTCAAATGTTATCCCCCTGCCCGGTTTCCTCTCCGGAAACTCCCTACCCATCCCCCTGCTTCTATGAGGGTGTTCCTCCACCCACCCACCTACTCCTGCTTCCCCACCCTGGTATTTCCCTACATTGGGGCATCAAGCCTTTCCAGAACCAAGGGCCTCTCCTCCCATTGATGTCCAACAAGGCCATTCTCTGCTACATATGCAGCTGGAGCCAGGGGTCCCTCCATATGTACTCTTTGGTTGGGGGTTTAATCTCTGGAAACTTTGGGGGGTCTGTTTGATTGATATTGTTGTCCTTCCTATGGGGTTGCAAACCCCTTTAGCTCCTTCAGTTCTTTCTCTCACTCCTTCATTGGGGACCCCTTGCTCAGTTCAATGGTTGGCTGCCAGCATCTACCTCTCTATTTGTCAGGCTCTGGCAGAGTCTCTCAGGAGACAGTTATATCAGGCTCCTGTTAGCAAGCAATTCTTGGCATCTGCAAAAGTGTCTGAGTTTGGTGTCTGTATATGGGATGGATCTTCTTGCTACAAGAAAAGCATTTGGGGATGAATCTAGGAGTTGAAAAGAAGAAATTATTATTATTTTTCCCAATGGGTCAGTGACTTGGCCTACTGATAAAACACCATACATAGAGTCATTTGTATATTGTTTTATATTATAAAAGTAACTAATAGATTAAAATGTAAGTGACACAGAGGAAGGGATTCAAGGACAGTAAAAGCAGGATAACATCCCTCAATCATAAGAACCACAACATTACATTCACCACTCAATACATACTTGACCGAAGGAAGAAACTAAGAAAAACATGATTTTACAGTGGAATTTGCATTTTGCAAATACATCAGACCGTACCATTCTCACCCGCAATCTTAATCAGCATTCAATTGCTGTGAAGAGACATGGTCACAGTGCAACTCTTATAAAGGAAAATGTGTAATTGAGGCTGGCTTACACATTCAGAGTTTTAGTCCTCTATTATCATGGCAGGAAGCATGGCAGCATGCAATCAGACATGATGATGGAGAAGGAGCTGAGAGTTCTACATTTGGATTGGCAGGCAGCAGGAAAAGAGAGAGACACTGGGCCTGGATTGAGCATTTGAAATGTCAAAGCCTGCACCCAGTGATGCACTTTCTCCATCAGGGCCATATGTACTCCAGCAAGGCCACACCTCTCTTCGAGTCTATTGGGGCCATTGTCATTCAAACTACCACACTCTCTAAATACTGAGTGCTCTGTATCAAGCACTGTGCCTGATTTTGGAGCAATATAGATAAGTGACCCAATAAAAACAACATAAAAGATATGTTTAATATTTATAATCAAAATTATGTGCAACATCATAGAAGCCTGCATACCTTGCTATGTGCCTACCATCCCTGAAATGAGTAACTTGTGAGAAGGAATCAGTTGAGGCTGCCCATAAATAGGGATCATTGAGTAGGATGTTTGAGAAAGTCTATATAAAAAAAAATCATAAAAGTATTGTGTGATTGAAGAGGGTAAAAATGAGTAAGAATGCTGGATATGGGAATGTAATTTTGAAGCGGCTACAAACAGTGCTCTATGGAAATTAAGACACTAGACAGTGATGGGACAGCATAAGGATGGAGCATGAGAGAAGGACATGCTTGAAGGAACTTACTCCACATAGCTAAACATACCCTTCTATACTAGCAGGTAGTCACTGCAATGGTTCTGCAGCGAAGCCATAGCCTGTCTCATTTTGATACTTTGCCACTGTGGTAAATACAGGAGACAATTTAAAAGAGGAAAGACTTATTTTGGCTCATAGTTTCAGAGATTTAAGTTCATGGTGTTGAGTTTCATATCTCTGAGCCTTCAGTGAGATGGGGCATTACAGTAAAAGAATTCGGGGGGCCTCTGTGGGTATAGCTTCTGACATTACTAGGAGGTACATAGTCACAGCAAACTTCCTGATCATCTGACATTACAATCTGTTGTAATACAAAGAAGGAAGGAAGGAAGGAAGGAAGGAAGGAAGGAAGGAAGGAAGGAAGGAAGGAAGGAAGGAAATTGTCTCCCTTATGGCAGCCAACTAGCAGAAGGTCTCTGTCTTAGTTAGGGTTTTACTGCTGTGAACAGACACCATGACCAAGGCAAGTCTTATAAAGAACAACATTAAATTGGGGCTGGCTTACAGGTTCAGAGGTTCAGTCCATTATCATCAAGGTGGGAGCATGGCAGTATCCAGGCAGGCATGGCGCAGGAGGAGCTGAGAGTTCTATGTCTTCATCCAAAGCCTGCTAGTGGAAGACTGACTTCCAGGCAACTAGGGTAAGCATATTATGCCCACACCCACAGTGACACACCCATTCCAACCAGGTCACACCTATTCCAACAAGGCCACACCTTCAGATGGTGCCACTCCCTGGTCCAAGGATATACAAGCCATCACAGTCTTCTTCCTTTTCCTTTTTTTCCACTCAGGCCACCGACCTGTAGATAGTGCCTGCCCAACTATAACACATTTCCTCTGGAAGCATCCTTGAAGATAACCTCAGGAGTGTCTTTTACTCATTTACTAGTCTCTTCTCACCTGAATCCCGATGAGAATAAGGCTTAGCCATCATGAGTACTGGCAAGAATGTGGGAAGACTCACTGGCCACAGTATGACACAGAATGGCAATATAAATATTTTAGAAATGACTTAAAGATCCCTTGCTCAAATGGACTCCAGATATTAAACAGATACTTTTGTAAGGATTTAGTAATAAACGTTGGAAACTCAGAAAGTGAATAAGAATAATTCTGAAAGATTAGAAATAAGAATGAATAAAGCAATAAAAAATAAAACAAACAAAAATCACCTGGTAAGCTATCCCCCCCCCCCCAAATTGGTTATTTGCAAATACGGGTGATGGGACCAGGTAAATTAATGTAAGGAATGGCAAGTCACATGACTTCCATTAGATCAAAATTTTCCACAATTTACTTCCACAGATACAAATGACGTATGAGGAAAGGTCGCAGTGGAAAGTCTGTTAGATCATTCAATATCAGCATGCAGATAGGGAAATGGTACATTGAAAGGAGAAACATTTTATTTTATTTTTCTAATTGTCTCAGTCTCTTTTTTAAAAAGAAATAAGGATAAGATTGTGTGTGTGTGTGTTTCTACATACATGAATATAACCTGCTCAGTTTGTATGTTACTCATATGATCTCTAAGCTAAAAAAATTGGAATTGGATAACAGATATCTGTGCTCTTCCGTGGGGAGAGTTATTTCTCCATCTTTTGACATTCCTTAGTTCTCTGTAGCACAACAATTATTGAAAAGAAAGGCTGTGAGTTTGAAAGATCAAGGCAGAGTGTATGAGGAGGTTTGAAGAGAGGAAAGAGAAGGCAAGAAGGATGTAACTGTATTATAATTCAAAAGAGAAGAATCTATTAAAAAAAAGAGACTGGGGAGATGGTTTAGTACTTGCTACTCAAGCATGAGAACCTCACTCTAGATTCCCTGCAACCACATAAGTCAGGTCATGGCGTGTATACCTAAAGCACAGGATTGGGGTGATCAACAATCAGAGACCTATTGCTCATTGGCCAGTCACCTGCCAATAGAGATCTCTATGTCCAATGAGAGGCCTTTTCTAAAAGAAGTAAGGTGGAACACCATCAAGAAAAACACCTGATTTTAAGCTCTATCCTCAACTTTTACACACACACACACACACACACACACAAGCACACTCACACACACACAACACATGCATGCACATGTATGCAACAGACACATGCATTTATACCCTCACATACACAAGCAGACACTGTGGAATACCCATATGAGCATGTAACATTTACAACACAGAGACGTAGATACACACATTCGCACAACAAGTAAATATAATTTATAATTTATACTCAGGTAAGAGGTCGAATAATTAAGGATTTTTTTTCATAATCTCATTGTAAAGAACAACGTATATCACTTCAGACTATTCAAA